>NC_077245.1:33161239-33761239 GCF_947179165.1 Solanum dulcamara | reverse complement strand
AACAAAACAGGAGCACCTATAGAGACACACTAGGCCTAATGAACCTCTTACTCAAAAGTTCATGGATCTACTCCATAAGCTCCCTTAACTAAGCTGGATTCATCCAATAGGGTGGAATAGAAATTGGTTGCATTCCCATCTCAATATAAATTTCAAAATCAATATCACGATTAGATGAGAGGCTAGGTAGATCACTAGGAAACACAACAACATACTCTCTAACTATAGGAACTAACTAAATAGAAGGAATTTCGGCACTATTATCACAAACATAAGCAAGATATGCTAGACACACCTTCCCTACCAGCTTCCACGCCTTTAAAAAGAAGATCACGCCCCTTGATAGGTGGCAAATAGTACTCGTCTAAAAAACTGGAAGGATACCAGGCATGCACAAAGTAACATTATTGGAAAAGCAATCCAAGACCGCATGATGAAGAGATGACCAATTCATGCCTAAAATCAAGTCGAAGTATACCATATCTAATATAATCAAGTCTTCCCTAATATAATACCCCAAGATAGATACCATATAGGATTGATACACTCAATCCACTACTAAAGAATCACCTATAGGGTTTGCTATATGCATATACACAGATAAGGTCTCATATAACACATCAAATGTGTAGCATAATAGGAAGACATATATGAGTAAGGAGACCTCGAATCAAACAAAGCATATGTAGGCTGATGAGAGATGGAGATCATCTCTATAATAATGGCATTTGATGTCTCTACCTCTGGACTGCCCAAAAAAGCATACATATAGTCACATCCACCTCAATCACCCAATCTACCAGACGAAATACTATCGTGAGTATCTTAGGGACTACCCCTGTTGCCTTGAGAACTACCTCTAGTTAATGTAATCAAAGCTTTGAGGGCTTGAACCTACTGACCCTGCTGACTTTGATAACTCTACTATCCTACTACTTAAGGAGGTGACCTCTATGACAATCTCTGGAAAAGTTCCCTAACTCGCTGCACTCATAATAACCCCTACTAGGAGTAACCTACTAGAACAACTCAGTTGGAATAGAAAGACCCCCATAACATGAATACCTCAAATATGAACTAGAGAAGTCTGAACCAACTGACTATTATCATCCACTATGCCACTATCTGTCAGCTAGAGAGCTGCATGAACTTTCTTTCTGGGATGAAACTATGGTAGTTTACTTTGACCACAGAAATTCCTACCACAATACTAAGACGCACTAAAACCATTTTGGCAGATGAGCCTCTTATCGCTGCCTCCATAGGCCTCATAACGAATACCTTCAATGTTGTATGCATGGTCTACTAACTGGAGAAATGAACAACCTGAAGCTACCATATGCTATGTAGCCAACCGAAGGGGAAAATTCAATCCTTTAGCAAATCAATACACCCGATCCTGCTCTATTGGCATAATCATAGCTGCATGTGTAGAAAGCTCATGAAACCGCATATCATACTCTATAACTTACATTGACTCTTGTACCAACTGGTGAACTCATCTCATAATCTCTTCCTCAAGCTATGAGTCACATACTTCTCAAAGAAAACTTTAGAAAATTAAGCCCATGTCAGTAGAGGTGACCCAGCTGGTCTGAACTCAAGATAAGACCTCCACCACTGCTTTATTGGCTCGTTCATCTAGAAAGCAGTATAGTCTATGCCATGTGACTCTGATAACCCAAGGTTATTCAACCTCTCTTGTAAACTCACTTCAAACTCATGGGTATTCTCGCCCCCAACACCTAAGAACTTGAGAGGACCCAACTTGATAAATCATCCCAACATCTTCTGCTCTTCAGAATATATAACATCCCTAAATACCATAGGTTGAGAAACTATTGGAACTGGCTAAACCATTAAAAAAGGAGCCACAATAATAGGATGTGCCTCTACTATCTGAATACCTGGTGTCCCTTCCTTGGCTAAAGTCTGAGCCTCATCTCGCATATAAGGACCAACTAAAGTATTGGGAAAAGTCATTGACTAGGACATACCCTTCATAAAAATAAGAATCCTTTCTAGAGTGTCCTTAAGAATTAGAGTAGCAATAAACTCTAGTGGAGGTTGAGCTGACCCCACACCATTTGGATGATGGTGACCCTATTCAACTTCTCTAGAAGGCTCTAGATGGTGCCTGCTCCTGATCTCGACCAATTATTATAACTCGTTGTTTGTCTTGACTTCTACCCCAAGCTAGGGCTCTATTGCAGGTGCATGAGACTCAGACAGACTTGATTACTTATGAGATAATTGATTTTGGTGTTACTTTTAGGTTATGTACTAGTTATTTCCTTATCATGCAATTCTTGATTGTTATGATGATATTATGATTTTAACTTACAAAAGTTTATCTAGATTAGGATGAGAGGGTGCTCCTAGTCTTTGTTTGATAGGGCTGTTTGTTGTATTTAGCATATATTCATAACACACTTGATTGAGTCACCTTCGGTGGAATCCGTGAGAGTTATTAGAGAGTTTGTATGATGTGTTTCTTATAGACTTACTGGTCTTCTCCAGACCATGATATCGACTTCAATATTGACTTAGATCCTGACACCAAGCCTATTTCTATTTCTCCTTATTAAATGGCTCCAGCCAAGTTGAAATATTTAAGGGAATAATTAAAAGATTATTAAAAGAAGGGTTTATTATGCCTAGTGTTTCTCTTTGGGGTGTGAATTTGTATTCAAGGCTTTAGTTGAGGTTGAGTTACTATCAGTTGATGGTTTAGTAATTGGATATCCTAAAGATAGCTTTTAGGACTCATTATGGGCATTATGAGATTATGATAATATCCTTTAGGTAGACTAATGCCCCAGCTACTTTTATAGAGTTGATGAACTAGGTGTTTTTGCCTTATTTTAAACCTTTGTGATAGTATTTATGGATGATATCTTAGTTTACTTCAAGAATGAGAGCCGATCATGTTCGTCACTTGAGGATCATATATCAGAGGTTGAGAGAAGAGATGTTGTGTGCTAAGTTTTCCATGTGTGAGTTTTGGCTTTAGTCTATTTCTTTCTTGGGTTATGTGATGACTAAGGATGTTTATTATCATTGATTCATTTAGATTTTCTCTCCTAAGAAGCCTATTATTTAAGATTACTTAAAAGTCTACTGTGTTTCAGTGGATGGATGAGTGTGGTGCGAGCTTTCAAAAGCGATTGTCATGTTTTGTATGCTTCAGGTGTTGGTTTGGGTTGTGTGTTGATACAAAAGGACAGAGTTATAGCTTATGCTTCTTGATAGTTGAAGGTACATGAGAATAACAACCCTACCTATGATTTATAGTTAGCAATGATGGTCTTTATTTAGAAGTTCTAGCAACATTAACTTTATCGTGTGCATGGTGAGGTTTTTACTGATCTTCGTAGCCTTAAATATCTCTTTTCTCAATCGAATTTGAACATGAGGCAGCGTAGATAGTTGGAATTATTGAAGGATTATGACATTATAATAAGTTATTATTAAATCTAGGCAAATATGGTAGCACATGCTTTGAGTCAAAAAGTGCTAAGTATGGGTAGTTTAGCCTTTCTTAATGTGGACGAGAGATTATTGGCATTGGAGGTTTAGTATTTGGTCAGACAATTGGTTCAACTTGATATTTCAACACCTCACTATATTTTGGCCTTTGTTGAGGCTAGGTGTACATTAATTGATCATATTCATGCTCATCAAATTGATGATAAGAAGTTGAGAGTGATTTTGGATAAAGTGTTATTCGATGAAGCTAAGTCGACTTCTATTGATCTTGAGGGAGTTTTAAAAATTGGTGGTTGTATTCGTGTGCCTAGAGTTGGTGGTAGGGTATGATATTGGGGTAGGCTTATTGTTTGAAGTATTATATTAATCTAGAGGAAGCAAAGAGGTATCATGATTTGAAAAAACAGTATTATTGATGTGGTATGAAAAAGGACATCGTGGGCTTTGTATCCAAGTGTTTGAATTGCCAAAAAGTGAAGTATGAGCATAAAAAACTGGGTGGTACAATGCAGAGGATGCCCATTATAGAGTGGAAGTGGGAGCTCATTACTATGGACTTCGTGGCTGGATTACCCTTGACTTTGGTTAAGTATGATTCAATTTGGGTGATTGTGGATCAACTAACCAAATCAATGCATAATTATTCTAGTGAAGACTAGTTATAATATAGAACAATTGGCTAAGATCTACATTCATGAGATTATTCATTTGTATGGTGTACCTATCTCCATTGTGTTTGATAGAGTCACACAATTTACTTTGTATTTCTAGAGTTCTATGAAGGAATGATGGGTACCTAGATTGAGTTGAGCACCACTTTTAATCCTCAAACCGATGGTCAGTCTGAATGGACTATTCAAGTGATTGAAGATATGTTTTGAGTTTGCATTATGGATTTTGTGGTCATTGGGATCAAGTACTACCCCATGCTGAGTTTGTCTATAAAATTATTTATCATTCTATCATTTATATGGGACCATTTGAGGCTTTATATGCGAGGAGGTGTAGATCTCTCGTTGGATGATTTAATTCATTTGAGGTTCAATCTTGTGGTAAGGATTTGTTAAGAGATTTTGGGGATAGAGTGAGATTGCTTTACCAGCATCTTCTGACTATCTAAAATATCAAAAGAGATATATGTATAAGTATGTTCATGTTGTATCCTTTGCTATTGATGAATGCTGTTTTATTAAAATGATGCCCAATAAGGGTGTGATGAGGTTTGGAAAGAAAAAAAAAGCTTAGTTAGAGGTTTATTGGCCCTTTTCAGACTTTAGAAAAGTATGGAGATGTAGCATATAGGTTGACTTTACCTTCAAACTTTTCAGTGGTTCATCCCGTGTTTCATGTTTTGATTCTTAAGAGATACCTTCATGATGATTTCCATGTGATTCAGTGGGACTCGATTGATTTGGATTAGGATTTGTCCTTTGAGAAAGAGTCTGTTTCTATCTTGGATAAACAGACTATACAATTGATATCTAAGCATATTGATTTATGAAAGTTTAGTAGAGACACCAACATTTTGAGGAGGCTATGTCGGAGGTCGAGTTCAGTATGCATCATAAATACCCTCAACTTTTCATCTCTTCAGGTACTTTATTTACTTTACATTCGAGGACGAACCCATGTTTTATTGGTGGATAGTGCAATATCCCATTTTATGAGAAATTACTTTATATGTAAAATGACCATTTATGCCTTCCATTTAGCACTATCATGCTTATTATGTATTGTGGGAATGGTTGGCATGGTTCCCAATACGGTTGGGTGAGATTTTACTGGTTTGAGCCTTTTGAATTGAGTTATTTTGGAAAGGTTGACTTTGGTAAATATTGAGCGATCCACGCATTGGATGGTGATTCTATCAGTTATTTTGAGTCTAGTAGGGTGGTTGGTTAGAGTCATGAGACCTTAGGTTGTGATTTGAGTGTCTAGGGAAAACGTTGAGATTTTGGGAGAGATATCTGGAGGTAATTCGTGCAGATAAATTTCAAACTCAATTCTAAACTATTTCCTACCATATTTATCTTCTAAATTGTACAAAATCAGGAATTTCAAAAGAGGGTTTTAGGATTTCCTCCCCAAATTGAAAATTTAATATTTCTTTCATTTGAGACTTAATTCTTACTCGATTTTGGTTGGGTTTTCACCCCTCAAAACTCTTTTTAACTTGGTGATTATGATTTTAAAGTAAAATTCTATTTTTACCCCTTTTCAATTTTCAAGAGCTTTTTGGTCCATTTTTCCCCGATTTTCAAACCTTAACAATATGGATATCTTTGTAATTATTTTGATGAGTACTTTCTATTCTTGTTAGTTGGGTGTTTTTTCGAGAAAGTAGATAAAGAAAAAGCATTAGTTGAGTGATTTCAAGTTAAGTTTTTGCCTTCGACGTAGGTTTGGTTTATCCTTCTTTCAGATTGGGTTGTGTAGTTTACCATGCTGATAAAATAGACTATGGAATGTGATCGTAGTGTGAGATTGAAATATTAGAAATATTGAGTTTATAATTTTGCTTGTGTGGGGGCTTATTTGAGCAATTTTGCCCATTGGGGGCTTATTTTCCCTCGTGTGGTGGCTTATTTATGTTGTTTTGCCAGATTGGAGGCTTATTTATGTTTTTTCATCTGTGTGGGGGCCTATTTGTGTTGTTTGATCATGATGATGTCTCTTATATGATATTATCTCATTAAGAGTATTTTCGTGATATTATTTCTTCGAGAGGACTTTGATGATATTTATTACTTTGAGAGTAATTTGATGATTATTATTTCTTCGAGAGAACTTTGATGATATTTATTGCTTTGAGAGAGCTTTGATGATGATTATTATTTTAGCATGTTTTACTTGAAATGCCTGAGTTAGGGGCTTGGGCTATTTTTATCACTTTTTAAAATAGTTTAAACCTCTTTCAACTAATTTAGGCTTCTTTTAAATGATATATACCTTTTTCAAATTATTTGCTTCCACTATTTTTGCCGAGCAAGGGCGTATACCATAATTCATTGAGATTTGGGGATTTGTGCTCTTATTATGCATCCATTGAATTGATTGTATCTTCATGTTGGATTTGTTGTGATAATTCATTCTCATTCATCATATATTACTATTCATGGAATCTGAGGAGCGTGGAAGTACTACTTTTGAGAAAGAAAATGAAACACTTTACAACACCCTTGTCCACGAGCTAGGTGGCAGGAGGATGATATGTTGAGATTATGAGATATTTTGTATATGAATTGTGACTCCCCCATGTGTCCTTGTAATGGGAAATTTATCTTAGTAGGGTGTATACGGCAGCTGTGCGATGGCCTTGTCTCACCATATCACTGTTTCATCATCATTGAATTGCATTTGGTTGCCTTATTTGTCAGTGTAATTAGCTTCATTATTCAAGATTCTCTGTATAGGATTATTTGTTTACTTTACTTGTTATTACATACAAGTTTTGATATTCTACTTTACTCAATCGTCCTGACCTACTAAGTACAAGTGGATCGTACTCACCCCTACTTCTGTAAATCTTTTATTGCAGCTCTTACAATGAGTGGTACTTGAGACAACTAAATTGATCATGCAATGTTTAAGCTTTGAAGCTGTGGTGAGATCCTCGTTCAGGTCATCATTCAAACTTCATCTTTCATTTATGTCTTTATGTATATTTCAAAGTCAAATGTTGAATTTTGACTTTAGATATTGTATTAGAATGCTCTTTAATCCTTATGATACCAAGTGTTGGAGATTATTTGTTGTATCTTAGTTCTTCTTCATTTATGGCCTGACGTTGTTCTAGATGTCCTGTATGATAGGTTTTCCTTCTTTTCTACAACATTTTACATAATTCTTGAGTTGGATTCTTAGGATTACACACAGGGTTGGATTTGAGGTATGTGCCATCATGAGCTCAATTTTTGGGTCATGACAAATTGGTCAGAGCACTACATTTACCGGTTTCATAAGTTAAAGAGTAAGGTGTCTAGTAGAATCTTGTGGCTTGGTATGTAGGAATTCGTACCTATCTTCAAGAGTCTATGAGATACTTAATAGGGAAATTCCTTTCATTGATTCATGTTATGCGAATTGTTCATAACAAGTGTTGTATACCTTAATCCATTCTTTCCACGGTAGAGGTAATGGCCGGGTTTGAGAGGGCAGCTCATTCTTGAGAATGATCTAGTGAGGCCCCACCTGAGCTTGATTATGATTATGAGGATGTGGAGGCATCAGACTATAGAAGTAACAAAAATGATCAGTTAGACTTCGAGTGTTGAATTTCAATTTTTAGGTATCCAATTAGCCTCACTTGTCATTCCTCCGAGATTTATAGTTCCACCTATTTCTGCTAGTGTTTCCATGACTGCTTCAAAGCAGAAAAGTTTTGAGAGATTATTTAGATGTTAATGCAATGCAAAATATACAAAATGAATCAAAACATGACCGAGAAAGATGAAACTACATGAAGAAACCCAACCCCAAACCTAGTGTCACTGGTACAATGACATATAAATCCAGAAAGACTATATACATCAAGTCTATCTAATCAAAATACAAAATACATAGATAGATACAAAAGAAGGAAAACACTAAATCTTCAGATACCGGCAGCTCACCATGATCCAAGTTTGTGATGGCCTTGGGAGATACAATACTCAGCAAGGGTGGCTCATACTTAGATTGCATCAGCAAAAGATGCAGACATGTAGTATGAGTACCTAAATAAGGTACTCAGTAGGCATTTATATATATATATATGGAGTACGATAGTTCTAATCATACAGTCTCTAACAAGGAAAAAAGCAATAATCAAGCATTGAGATAGATAACGAGCATATAAAAACCAAATACAAGGCAATCACACTCAAATGGATAGAACGAAATGATGCAATGTCAATAGATGTAATGCAAGAATATCTTAAACCAAAATTCAATTTGTGGGCCACTTGAAAAACATCCTCGAGCTTATTGTTAAAAGTAAACTTTCTTTTATCTAAAAAAAACTTTTAAAATCAATTATTTGCCTCGAAAACTTGTGCCTTAAACGTGAAATCATTATATTTAAAGTAATTATCTCTTTTTAGACGCAAAACCTCAAAAGACAGTAGAAATACCTTATAACTTCCCAAGTCCTCTCAATCTAAAAACAGAAGTCCACTCCCTCAAAGCTCAACAAATAGAAATCATAATAAAACTATTTAAGTCCTTCAAAAACATCTTTTCTCTTGTTTACAGATACAAATATGCCATATGCAAATGTCATGCATATGAATGCATACTAGCCACACTCAAACCATTCTCAATCAATCACATATCACACAAAAAATCAAATAAACCCTTTCGCAGTCCACGTCTAAGGCCTTAGGGCCACAACACAAGAATAAAGTGATAAAATCTTGAAATTAATACAAGGGCACATAAACATACCAAACCAAACCAATATGCATAATGATAAGTTTCATACCACCTAGAAGCTTTCTAGGGATCCTATAACGGCAACCAAAATAAAGAATCAACCTAAACTAAGACTTATTGCCTAAATGCTAAGCAAATAAACTAAAAATGGCTAAAAGTATTGTCTGAATATCATGAAAACATAAAGTATTACCCAAAAAACTTCCTAACAATCAATACTACTCAACAAATAAATAATCTAACTAAGTCTAAATGAAGAAACTGTAACCTACCTCAACGTAGAAACCACACTCGAACCTCTATTTTGGAGCTTTTCCCTTATAGCTAATCTTGGAAAACATGCAGTTATTAATCTTCGTGCCTCTACTTACCTCATTCCCAAATCCTCATTTTGTCGAAGTGACTCTGAATGATGTTGCACCATCAAATTAGCGAAGGGAATGCCAAATAAAGCAAAATGATATGCATATTATAATAAAAGATTTTGGACCCAAAAATTGGGTCAAAATAGTATTATAGGACCCGTTATCGTAATCACAAAATTGACTACATCACAAGATCCCAACTAACTCAAGGGACTTTTCCCCCAAAAACTAACATAATCAGATCATTAATAAGCCCAAAACAGCCCCTCCACATTCAACCTCAAAGATGATTAAAAATGGCAATTTAAGAGAGAAATTGGATGGAACTTACAAGTTTAGCTAAAGATTAACGACACACAAAATACACCCATGCACTCAAATAATATGTCACACCCCAAGAGGGTACCGTAGGCGTCACCGACACTCGGAGACCATTGCTGGACCCAAACAAACCACTTGGTCTGATCACTCATTCAATCATTTAACGGAAGACTCGGCTTAATAGAAAGTTAACTCAAGTGGGCATTTAAAACATCTTCATCAATAAGTAAATAATAAATTTAAAATACTTAAAGTATAATGTATTCAATGTCATAAACAAAATAATAAAGTTATGGTTTAAAAATAGATTCTAAAAGAATCCTTCTACTCAACTCTACTCTGTCTAAAAGTCTCTGACTGACTTATAAGCAAGTGCCTTGACAAGTCCACGGCTACCTCAAAGAACTAGTAAATAATAAACAAATGACTGGAAAGAAAGAAGCTCCTCTAAGTGCAAAGCGGTCTCACTAAAACTAGAGAAGTAGATCCTCAATGATACGTCTGTTGATGATCTCTAATACCTATGTCTGCATCATAAAATGATGCGGGCAAAATTGCGTTAGTACGTTGAATGTACGAGTATGCAAAATAACTGAAAGAAAATTTACTCAATGATACTCATGTCACGAACCGATTTCTCTTGTCATGATGGTGCCTACTATAACCCACCAGTAGGCAAGCCGACCTATATTCTAAAATTGCAAGTAATGGAATATCAGGGTAGAAGACTCACTATCTAATCTAAACTAGTAAAGTAATAATAGGAGCATATAATGAACGAGCGGAAGCAACTAAATATGTATACAAACAAAAAGGATCCCTTCCAAAACTTGCAAGTCACATGTATAGAGCTGCTAATAAAAGAGTACAGGTCCCAAAAGCAGACCATTGAAATAAAGTTATCTCAAAAAGTAAAAGACAGGAAAAATATATGTACAGAAGAAGATGGGTAAATCCAGAATACAGTGTGCTTACCCTTGCCTCCGATCACAACCACAGCTGGCTTAAAATGTAGAGTGTAGTATGAGTACCAAAACAATAGGTACCCTATAGGCATCTTAGGCTGACTGAGCAAGATAAACAAAAGTAAACTGAAATGAGAGTAAAATATCATAAGCAAAGGCAGGGCAAAAAGTAAATGTAGGTATGTACACGAGCGTACTATCAAACAAAGAGAAAGAATCTAACTAACTCCGCTGGGCACCCATAACCTGATAGGTACATTCGTGCACAAATAAAGAGTAACCACATGTACGGACTCCTATAAGCTCGGCAGATGCAAGAATAGCTAAAAGAAAATTAATGGAACCAAATGACCTTAATTCATCTCCAAATCTATTCTCACACTAAAGAATGAACCTTTACACATGCACACAATTATGAATCATTTGGTGCAACCCCATACCCCTGTGAAAGATGTCTCGGTCTTAGCTAAAAAAAATTGGGGTATCATACAATAATTCTCAACAATTCCCACTAAAAAACATCAAGAATCGAGATCCTAAATTTCCTTAAGTGTTGGTTATTTTTAAAATGTGAAGGATGAAAATAAGAATGATATATTCATAATTGCTAGAAGTGATCGACCCTCCGGGAAAGTTGCTAATGGTCAGTGAATGCGAAGGTTAGATCAACTATAACTCTATAAAAGTAGAGACCAACCTACAAACATTGTGGCAAAAATCCAATCACTCCACGAACGCAGAGTCTATCCAGCGATTGTGGAGCCTATCTTGAAAAATGTTGAGGTCAAACACAGCCCAAGACCTATAAACATGAATAGCAAGCCATGATGTACCAACAAAGATTGCATCATCTCATTTTAGAGTTAATAAAATGCCCAGATGGGGACTTGAGATTCGTCTGAAACCCCATGAATACAAACGAACTATGCTACCCCACAAAAATTAACATTCTGGACTCAAGAAATTTGGTAAAACAATCAATGGAGGTCGTCTGGTAGAATGTGGACCTAAGTCAAAACTTATAAGTTAACCAAAACAACAACACATCAAATGCCATAAAATCACTCGATTTTCTTGGGATCCAAGCTAAAGGTCGCCCTAGACCAAACTTAGTATTTCGGAGCTAACCGCACTAACATAATTCTCATCCAACTGTATTTACCAAGAATGTTGACCGAAGTGAAACTTTAGCCTAACGTTCACAAATATCTCGCCTAACGGATCAAATTCATACTGAAGGCCTCGAGATCCAGCCAACTATAACACTAGTCTAAATTGGGCCCCAAAGAAGATAAAACTGACAAAATTTTCATATAATATTAGGTTCTCCAAATGTTGACCAAAGTTAACTTTTTCAATACAAAATCTTCCAAATAGATAAAAACTCATTCAAATCACTGTCCAACACCTTGGAAATCTTGTCACCCATCCCAACACACCACAAATATTATGCACAAAAACTATGAGAAGGGGAAAACTAGTAAAATTCATACAAAATCAAGAAAATAACCATGAGGAGACATAGAGATTCCATGTTATAGCTCGAATGGTCTTATTATCGGTTATGGTTCTATCCCATATATGTATGACTTCTTATAGAGTTGTATGATTTCAACTATACTTTTCAAATGCTTTGATCATTATGATTCTCTCATGACTTTACTTATCACTTCTTACTATTATACTTTACTTGATCATTACAGCTTATGATTTACATTACATGTCATACCCTCATACTTAGTATATTTAAAATTACCAACTCATATTTGTTTCATACATTATCTCATAATATAGGGGTTGAGGATCATGCTCCTATCACACGTGGCTAGTAGAGTTCCTTATCGGTGAAGAGTTTGGTAAGTCCTTGTCTAATAGGGACTAGTCATGAGTTTCTTGTTTCTTCTTTCAAAGACATTTATCTCTTTCATATTGAGGGTGTGCTAGGGATATTTCTTATCCCCCACCATTCTCATATAGTAGAGGTACTTATTAGACATATGTTTAGAGTCTATGCTGTCAGATTCTCATAATCTTTATGATTCATGATTTAGAATCCTTCTTATGTTATTTTTCACACTTAATTTACCTTATGTATGCTTTATAATATGTCAAGAGGCTTGGTTGGAGCCCTTCTGGGTTTTGGTCATTGTGTTACAACTTGGCCCTAGGTCGGGTCGTGACAATAGTGATATTAGAGCATAAGATTTAAGATATCCTAGGGTGTCCAACATATTGTGTTAAGTAGAGTCTTATTCATGGTTGTGAAGCGGGTCACATCTATTAATAGGAGGTTTTAAGGAATTTTAGGAATCCTCACTTCTTTCATGGTCTATGTCGTGCTATAGAGTCTATCCAAAGACTTTCTTTCCCTAACAATCTTCCTTTGTGATTTTTAGAAAAATATCTCCAAGAAGACCACCTTTGCCTAGGAGGAACAATGCTAATGAATCCCAAGCTCCTCTGACTCCTTAATACAATGGTCCCCTACCCGAATAATTGACTAATGTGGAGTTCCGGACTACTATTATTATTTTAGCCCAAGTTGTGTCCAACCAACGAGTTGCGGCTCCTCCTAATATTCCCACTCCAGCTTCTAGAGTTTCATGGATCAAAGGTTGATTAGGATTCTCAAGAATTCATCGATGAGGTTTACAAGATAGTGAACATTATGGGGGTGTTGGAAGAGAAAATAAAGTTGTGGCTTACCAACTCAAAAGTGTGGCCCAATTTTGGTACACTCAATGGAAGTTGGAGAGAGTAGACAAAGGTCCTATTGAATGGAAAATATTCAAACTTGCTTTCCTTGATCGATTTTTCCCTCTTGATCTAAGCGAAGGTAAGGTATTTTAGTTCATAAATCTTCGACAAGGATCCATGGTAATGAGGGATTGTGCTCTCAAATTCACAAAGATCTCCATGTATGCTCCTCTATTAGTTGCCTATCCATGTGCCCAAATGAGTCAATTCATATCGGAGGTATCTAAGTTGGTTGCTAAAGAATATCGTACCACTATGCTTATCAAAGATATCTCAGCTCATGAATTTTTCTGAATAAATTGAGGGAGAGAAACTCAAAGAGATGAGAATGAGAGATTCTAAGATAGCCCGGTATGAAAGTGGTTTCTCAATTTGTCATGACCCAACACCGTGGGCCGCAACTGGGTTCCGACCTAGGGTCATAGCATTTTCATACCTATAGCCTCGTTCATTTGTATCTTATCATGAAAGGGCGTGCAAGCCGACAAGGCTGCCATAGTATCTTACTATGTCCAATATATCATGTAGACATAACTGAACAGAATTTACATTTATAACCCACACAAATGTCTACAGACCTTTAAGAACATTAATAGTAATATATGGCGGGACAGGGCCCCCACCGTAACCCTGAATAAACAAATATATACATAGGAGGTTTGGTATTACAACTCGGCTCTAAATCAATAGAGCTTCTTCCGAACTGGCTGAGTGGAATCCTAAGATGGAGGACTCCCAACACCTGTGTTTGTACCTCCAGGCATGAAGCACAGCCCTCTGAAGAAAGGGGGTCATTACGACATATGTACTGAGTATATAAGCATAACATAACTGAAAAGACAATTGAAATAGGGATGCAAGAAATCAAGTATAGCATTTAGTAGGGTACTGTACCTACACCTCATAAAATAAAGTCCTGTATACCATTATCACGTACTGTATCCGGCCCGCTCAGGGACTCTATGTTACAAATACATCATCTATCATGATAGGCATATACATATTATTAGCACTATGAAACATACAGCCCGGTCCATATATATCAGGTTAGTGCTGAGGAGCATTCGACCCGATCAATATATATAACAGGTTAGTGCTGAGGAACGTACATCCCGATCCTTATACATATAATATGTTAGTGTTGAGGAACGTATGGCCCAATCCTTATATATAACATGTTAGTGCCGAGGAACGTTTGGCCCGATCCCTATATAATATAATAATGCATATACGTGCACGTAAACCTTAGTAATATATCAAACATCCCTCAGGTATCACCATAAAGTATGTTCAAGAGCCCTTAGGTATAGGAGCTTATGCATCCGATCACTATTCAACCTATAGAAGGCTCAAGGGTCGTAGTTCAGCTACTTCAAGTGCCTTATCATTCAAAGGTGAGTACGAGTCATGAATTTCATCCAGAATTTATAAATGGAACTATATCTAACTCATATCACATATTGCTTCACTTACCTTAACTTTTTCAAGAGAAGGAAGGAATAGGCTTCACGTGTACTAGTTTTAGTCATGTAGAAGACTTACAAGTCCATAACTCAACTATCGTAGAAGTTCTAATATCGAGAAGTGAATAAGATTGAAGAACCATACTCAGGGTTCTATGAATAGAATCATTCTCATATTACATACACAATCCCCTTAAGACTAATATATGCCCAAAAGAAAAGAAAGACAGGCCTTACATACCTATGCCAAAAACATGCCAAGAGAAAGCTTCACATACCTCGTATGAGTTACTCTTTATCAAGCTTGCATCGACATCCTTTGAACCTATTCAACATGGAAGCAATACAAATATCAACACAACTTGAATTTTCAGCATCTTAAGTTACACACGAGTATTCATAGAACTCATTTCCTCGTTCGTCTTCTCGACTAGTTCTTTAGCTAGTTAAGGAGTTAACGAAAATCGGGCAGCACCTCCCTTATTACATGCCCTATCCGAATTTCAAATTAGATCTCTAATCACTAAATCCAACCAAAAACAACAACCTGCAGATCATATACAAATAAAACATTGCAACATTACACAATATAAGCTCCAAACAACTTGCTGAAAATTACGATACCCAAAGAGGGTTTCCAGTCTTTCTTTCACAAAACCTTTAATTATACAAAATCAGGGGTCGTGTGACTGAAAAAAGCAGCACCCAAACCTATTTTATAATACTATTAGGCCCCGAAACACACCACCACATACCTGCAGCAGAACACCACAAGCGCAACACCTTGCTTCGACTACAATTTAACTATAGCGACTCCAATTTGGTTTGTCTCCAACGTCAAGCATTTCTATGTCATTTTCACATTTACATCCACCTATAGGGCGTGTAACACACTCCATAAAAACACCATAAAGTCCAAATTGAAAGGATAAACCTTACCTTATCCGAAATTGGCCAAAACTCGCCAAACTAGCCTCGAAAGTTCCTTGTCGTGCTGAAACTTTAGCGGACTATTTGTATCGCTTATTCGCTTCCCCAAACCATACATTAATGTTATTAAAACCCTCAATTAATCGTATTACACCTCAAATAATTTATTTACAGAGCAAAGCTCAGAGGCTTACCTTGGCAGCCCCTAGGTTGTAGCCCTCCTTCTTTGGCTTTCTAGGTTTTCCTTCAACTTTATCTTGTTTGTTCGAAGTGTAAAGATAAATATATGGTTCCGTAGGCATCATAAAATATATATATACACCTCCACGTTTTTGAGGAACACCTTAGATAATTAATTCATGGAGGAAAATTGGAACTTACCTTGAAATCTCCAAACCGTGGCTGCCTTCTTTTTTCCTCTCTACGTTTCTTTCTTTTCTTACTCTTTGGCTGAAGTTTTGGCCGAAAAATGAAGTACTTAGTAACAATACATACATATATAGGTTGTCTTTGGAGGTGACACATGTCATCTCCATAGGGTGACATGTGTCCAACCCTTATTGGACCAACATAATCATGCAACTAATTAGGGGCTGCCATGTGTCCTTGGTGGGGCCCACCCCCAAGTAGGTGGGTCACCTACTTGAACCCAAGCAGGTGGGTCACCTTATGCCATATGGCACTTTCCTAGGCTGCCACATGGCATCTCCTCTTTCTGCCACATGTCATCTTCTCCTCTTTCCCATGGGTTCATAGTCTCGTCCTATTTTAAGTACCCATGTAATTCTTACTACATAAGCTTGGTATGTAATCAAGTGGATTAAGTATTCCAAACTTCTAAGTTAGTAGCTTACATAGGTAAATCGAGTCTTACGACTCATTACTTGTCCTCCAACTCCTTCTAGACTCTCTTAGCCCTATTTCCAACCTTCCGTCTCATGGGGTATCACATTATTCTTTACTTAGAGTTGTTTGACGGTGTAGTAGATTATCTGACTCACATGATAACTTCTAAGAAACTTACGAAACATTCCAAGTTTAGAAGTATGGGGTGTAACATCCTTCCTCCCTTTAGAACATTCATCCCCGAATGTTAAACAAAACTTCCCTTAGAACTTTATACAGATTGTAGGGAGATTCTTTGCTATTTCTATAACACATACTTCCATCCAAGTACTTAATATACGAGTTTCAGGACTTAGGGTTACCTGTAGACATCGGGACTAGGTATGAATACTTGTGTTTCCTGTCCTCTTTAATTTCTCAGGTCATCCCTTTTTTGGTTTTGGTTTTGCCACAATATCTTGATGGAAGGCACATCCTAGTTCGTAATCCTCTAATTTATTAATATAGGATGGCGCTAGGTTGTTTCTTGTCGGGTAACTCTTCCATTTCATAGGTATCATTTATGACACATACTCTGGGTGGATCACCAGTACATTTGTGAAGCATCCATATCTGACGTACTGGACGTATAGTTTCTCAATCAGGTGATAAGTCTAACTTACAGGTAACGTTGTCCATTTTACAAGCAACTTGATAAGGTTTAATGTATTTTGGGCTAAGTTCCCTTTTCTTGCCAAATCTTATGACTCTCTTCCCGGGGTGACCCTGTTACGAACTCTCAATCATCAATGTGAACTCTGAATGTCGACGTCGATTATCTATATATCATTTCTGCCGACTCTGGGCTGCTAGTCATAGCTTGCTCAATCATGTCTAGGCCTACTGGCTTAGTCTTTCTAACATCAATCCAATCAATAAGGGATTTACCCATCCTGCCCTGTAAGTCTTGTACGGGGCCATTTGGATACTAGAATAGTAGCCATTCTTGTAGGCAATCTCAATGAGTGGTAGATGATCATCCTAGTTACTCTTGAAGCCAACCACACAGGCTCGCAATATATCTTCTAGCGTTTAATAGTATGCTCAGTCTGTTTAGCAGCTCGAGGGAAAAATACGGTACTAAGGCCTACCTGTGTTCCCGATCTCTTCTTGGACTAACATCCAAGCGCTAGTTGTACTTTAAGCCTCTCTACTCAAGATAGTAGCTGGGGAACTTATGTATTACTCCTCAACTTCCTTAGAAGACTTTAACTGGTACTTTACCCTTTGGGTTTCTTCTTCCCTTTTCTTTTCCAATCCTTAGGGTTGACTACTGAATAATGCTGAATTCCCTTCATATAAAGGCTCTTATAGTCATTCTGTGCCCTGTCTATTATTACCTGGTATAATTCTGAAGGAATTTGGCATATAAGTCCACCATCTTTTGGTAAACCATTAGTTCTGTTCTTCTTGGTTAAGTCATGTCACAATTTCCTTATCCCAGCTTGTCCCAACTTGTAATACTTTAGATACGTTATCTCATGTCCTCCTTTTCTTTTATGAGAATATGAGAGGGTGCTCACCTTAACCTGAGAAATATCTTAGCGCCTTCTTGTTAGGTTTCATGTGCTACTTTGTCGTTTCCTCCCTTATCCTACAATCAATGTTGGGGTAGATCCTTGGTCCAACCGTGGCCATGTCTTACTTTTCCCGTAGTACTACTTCCATCTCAATAGTTTGGTTTAACCATTCTTCTCATCTCTCGGTAGGGTATCCAAAATATCCTAACTGCATTGTCATTATTGATCCCCTTATTCCTTTTATCATGCATTTCCTTACTTAGCCTGATGCTTATATATACCCACTCGTAGGTTGCATAATTATTCTAATGCCACTTGTAGAAGGTAAATGTAGACTTTTCATCTTATGGTTCATTCCACTATACACATTTCACTCACGTTGGAACTTGCTTGTCCCACCTTATTGCATTTTTTTATTTTTCCCTTGTTCACTCTTTGCTCTTATTCTCCTACCATAGGAGGCCTTCTATCCCTTTTCCTTGGTTATTTATCTATCGCAACACCACTCGCGACCAACTCTATAGACAACATTTTGGCTTTTGGTCTAGCATGATGTCCTTATCCTTCATAGGGTCTCTTGAGTTATTCGATATCCTTTTATTTCTATACCATTTTCTTTTCATACGCACCTACCTTCTAGCGTTATGTCATTTTAGGTCTTGTTAAAACTTCTTAACACAGCCTTATTTACCATTCTGACTTCTATCCAATTATTGGTTTCTTCCAGACCTTTCTAACTTAGTTCAGTCCGGATTCTTATTTAAACTTAAACGTCCATCTCAAATATGTTGCCATATAAATTGCCTTCACCTTAACTTTGCAATTTTCTCATTGACTTCCCCCCCTTTAGTTTGTACTCATATTCAGTTCATGACATCTCTTTGGGGTGCTTCTGTGAGAATTTCTCTCTTTAATCAGTTGGTAGAGAACTAATAAACTGTTATCCTAGAGCACTTTCTAACCACTGTTAGAAAAAATAGAATCCCTTAAACCATCACAGTACTTCTTAACACTTGACCCACATGGTCTCCTTCTGAGTTTATCCTCGAGTCATGAACAACTTGTCTAATTTACAACTAAGAGTTGGGGCTTGGCACTTTTAAAGAAAAGTGAAACTCAATTGCTGAACGTCTTACCCTTCAACCTGAGCCCCTTTTTTTTATTTCCTACGGCACAAATACGGCTGGAGATACCGTGGTCTGAACTTACTAACAAGATAGGCTTTTGTTTCTCTGAAATAAAATTCTCCAAGTAAAAAGGGTTCCTATTATCGACGACATGGAGAGTACCTCCTATAGCTTTAGTTAAATATAATAGGGGTACTCGGTATCAACTTCGAAGACATATTAGGAATCTATGTTTCATTCCCTTTCCTTTTTTTGGGAAAATTTCGGCAGAGTTTCCTCTATACCCCTTACTATCCCATAGCCTGCACGCAGAAAATACCAACAATGCCTCATAGGGCCAACATATATGTATATTCATATCATCTCAAATCCACACAAGGCTTTCAATAGCCTCTCGTATCGCAGCCATACAGGACTTTCAATATCAACTATAATAATGTATAAATAATGGACTTACCTCATATGTCCAACTTCGAAAAACATTTGTTGCACTTCCCTGTATACTTTTCCCTTTAGTTTTTAACTTTACATTTCAATCACATATCAATACCTTACCCAACAGATCTTTTTCGTGCCTTTACTTACCTGCGTGCTTTGAAACTTCCCATGTCGTCAATTACATCTTCCTGTTGATGTCGTCCTTCTGCTAAAGTCTAAGGTTAGTATAAAGGATTTTTCCTATGACTCGGATCTATAACACGATCTCAGATGTGAAACAAAAGTAGCATCCTAAATGTCCTGTAGCCTCCTATTTATAGATGTGGCATGCATAACATTGATAATCAAGACTCTACTAGATACAGTCTGCAGACACTCCAAGGAAGAACTGCTCTGATACCACTTTTATCACGACCCAACCCCGTAGGCCGTGACTGAGTTCTAACTTGGACCCCCGTATACGTATCTATCAAATGTAACAATCAATATAAGAACTGTACATAAGAACCCCAGTGGGTCATAGCATTTTCATACCTGTAGTCTCTTTCATTTGTATCTTATCATGAAAGGGCGTGCAAGCCGACAAGGCTGCCATAGTATCTTACTATGTCCATTATATCATGTAGACATAACTGAACAGAATTTACATGTATAACCCACACAAATGTCTACAGACCTCTAAGAATATTAATAGTAACATATGACGGGACAGGGCCCTCACCGTACCCTTGAATAAACAAATATATACATAGGAGGTTTGGTATTACAACTTGGCTCTGAATCAATAGAGCTTCTTCCGAACTTGCTGAGTGAAATCCTAAGATGGAGGACTCCCAAAACCTGTGTTTGTACCTGCGGGCATGAAGCGCAGCCCTCCAAAGAAAGAGGGGTCAGTACGACATATGTACTGAGTATATAAGCATAACATAACTGAGAAACCAACTGAAACAGGGATGCAGGAAATCAAGTATAGCATTTAGTAGGGTACTATACTTGCACCTCATAAAATAAAGTCTTATATACCATTATCACGTACCGTATCTGTCCCGCTCGGAGACTCGGTATTACAAATACATCATCCATCATGATAGGTATATGCATATTGTTAGCACTGTGGAACGTATAGCCCAGTCCATATATATCAAGTTAGTGTCGAGGAGAGTTTGGCCCAATCCATATATATAATAGGTTAGTGCCGAGGAATATACGGCCCGATCCCAATACATATAATACGTTAGTTTTAAGAAACGTATGGCCCGATCCTTATATATAATATGTTAGTGCCGAGAAACATTCAGCTCGATCCCTATATAATATAATAATACATATACGTGCACATAAACCTTAGTAATATATCAAACATCCCTCAAGTATCACCATAAAGTATGTTCAAGAGCCCTTAGGTATAGGAGCTTACGCATCCGATCACTATTCAACCTATAGAAGGTTCAAGGGTCATAGTTCAGCTATTTCAAGGCCCTTATCATTCAAACGTGAGTACGAGTCATGAATTACATCCAGAATCTATAAATGGAACTATCTCTAACTCATATCACATATCGCTTCACTTACCTTAACTTTTTCAAGAGAAGGAATAGGCTTCACATGTACTAGTTTTAGTCATGTAGAAGACTTACAAGTCCATAACTCAACTATCGCAGGAGTTCTAATATCGAGAAGTGAATAAGATTGACGAACCATACTCGGGGTTCTATGAATGGAATCATTCTCATATTACATACACAATCCCCTTAAGACTAATATATGCCCAAAAGAAAAGAAAGACAGGCCTTACATACCTATGCCAAAAACATGCCAAGAGAAAGCTTCACATACCTCGTATGAGTTACTCTTTATCAAGCTCGCCTCGACGTCCTTTGAACCTATTCAACATGGAAGCAATACGAATATCAACACAACTTGAATTTTCAGCATCTTAAGTTACACACGAGTATTCATAGAACTCATATCCTCGTTCGTCTTCTCGACTAGTTCTTTAGCTAGTTAAGGAGTTAACGAAAATCGGGCAGCACCTCCCTTATAACATGCCCTATCCGAATTTCAAATTAGATCTCTAATCACTAAATCCAACCAAAAACAAAAACCTGCAGATCATATACAAATAAAACATTGCAACATTACACAATATAAGCTCCAAACAACTTGCTGAAAATTACGATACCCAAATAGGGTTTCTAGTCTTTCTTTCACAAAACCTTTAATTATACAAAATCAGGAGTCGTGTGACTGAAAAAATCAGCACCCAAACCTATTTTATAATACTATTAGGCCCCGAAACACACCACCACACACCTGCAGCAGCACACCACAAGCACAACACCTTGCTTCGACTACAATTTAACTATAGCGACTCCAATTTGGTTTGTCTCCAACGTCAAGCATTTCTATGTCATTTTCATATTTACAGCCACATATAAGGCGTGTAACACACTCCATAAAAACACCATAAAGTCCAAATTGAAAGGAGAAACCTTACCTTATCCGAAATTGGCCAAAACTCGCCAAACTAGCATCGAAAGTTCCTTGTCGTGCTGAAACTTTAGCGGACTATTTGTATCGCTTCTTCGCTTACCCAAACCATACATTTATGTTATTAAAACCCTCAATACATCATAGTACACCTCAAATAATATATTTATGGAGCAAAGCTCGGAGGCTTACCTTGGCAGCCCCAAGGCCTTAGCCCTCCTTCTTTGGCTTTCTAGGTTTTCCTTCAACTTTCTCTTATTTTTTCCAAGTGTAAAGCTGAAGATATGGTTCCGTAGGCATCATAAAATACATATATACACCTTAATTTTGTGTAGTAACACCATAGATAATTAATTCACGAAGGAAATTGGAACTTACCTTGAAATCTCCAAACCGTGGCTGCCTTCTTCTTTCCTCTCTACGTTTCTTTCTTTTCTTGCTCTTTGGCTGAAGTTTTGGCTGAGAACTGAAGTGCTTAGTCACAATACATACATATATATGTTGTCTTAGGAGTTTACATGTGTCATCCCCATAGAGTGACACATGTCCAACCCTTATTAGACCAACATAATCATGGGTTGCCACGTGTCCTTGGTGGGCCCACCCCTAAGTAGGTGGGTCACCTACTTGAACCCAAGAAGGTGGGTCACCTTCTTCCACATGGAACTTTCCTAGGCTACCACATGTCACCTCCTCTTGCTTCCACATGTCATCTTCTCCTCTTCCCATGGGTTCGTAATCTCATCCTATTTTAAGAACCCGTATAATCCTTACTATGTAAGCTTGGTATGTACTCAAGTTTCTTAAGTATGTCAAACTTCTAAGTTAGTAGCTTACGTAGGTAAATCAATTTCTATGACTCGTTACTTGGCCTCCAACTCCTTCCGGACTCTCCTAGCTCTGTTTCTAATCTTCTCTCTCACGGGGTATCACATTCTTCTTTTCTTAGAGTTGTTTGATGGTGTAGTAGATTATTTGACTCACATGATACTTCTAAGAAACTTAAGAGACATTCTGAGTTCAGAAGTATAGGGTGTAACACAAATGCTAAGTCCAATAGTGGTAGTGGCCATTCTCAACAAGGATAAGGTTCTGGAAATAAGTTTGTTAATGATTGGGTGCCATAACCTAAGGCTCAAGGAGGAGGTCTAAATGCCTCTAGCCCTTCATTTCCCTAGTGTACAAAATGCGGGAAGAAACATGGAGGGAAATATTTGATGGGGATGGGTGCTTTATTTGGATGTGGAAAGATGGGCCATAGGCAATTTGAGTTCCCTCATGTTACAAACAAGGATAGAGAAGGTCGTCCTCAAGGCCAAATTGCTCAAGGTGGCCAAGCTCTACAAAGTGCTTAATCTCAACCTAAGGGTGGTCAATGCAATAACCGGTTCTATGCTCTTCATGGTAGACAAGAGGTGGAGGAGACTCTTGATGTTGTTACCGATATATTACGAGTCTTTCACTATGATGTTTATGCATTGCTTGATTCGTGTGCAAATTTGTATTTTGTTACTCCATATATGGCTATGAGGTTTGATGTATGCCCCAAATTATTGCTAGAACCTTTTTCGGTTTATACTCTTGTAGGTGAGTCGAATATGGCTAAAAGAGTTTATAGAAATTGTCTCATGTCGGTTTTGCACAAAGTTATCCCTTGTGATCTTGTTGAACTTGACATGATCGATTTCAACATTATTCTTAGTATGGATTGGTTAAATGCCTTTTATACAACCATTGATTGTAGAACCCGTAGAGTCAAGTTTTAGTTTTCTAATAATCCTATTCTTGAATAGAAGGGTAATCATTCGATGGTTAAGGATCGATTCATTTCATATCTTAAGGCCCATAAAATTATTTCTAAGGGTTGCATCTACCATCTAGTATGAGTTAGGGATGTTGATTCCGAGACTCCTACTCTTGAGTCAGTTTTAATTGTAAATGAATTTTTGAAAGTTTTTCCTTAGGATCTTTTGGCTATTCCAATCGAAAGAAAAATACACTTCGGTATTGACCTCTTACCTGATACACATCTTATCTCTATTCCTCCTATTATATGGCTCCAGCAAAATTTAAGGAGTTAAATGAGCAACTAAAGGATCTGTTGGATAAAGGTTTTATAAGACCAAGCATTTCATCTTGGGGTGATCCCGTGTTGTTTTTTATGAAGAAATATGGGTGACTCCGAATGTGTATAGATTATTGGAAATTGAAAGAGTTCACAATTAAGAATAACTATCCCATCCCAAGGATTGATGACTTGTTTGATCAACTTTAAGGGGCCAATTACTTTTCAAAGATTGACCTCCGATTGGGTTATCATCAACTTCGAGTGAGGGAGTGAGATGTTAAACCCGTACTTTGGTACCTTGGAACACTTCTTAAGCTTCTTAAGTTTCTGGGAAGGCTCTTAGGTTTCTTAAAAGTCATCATGTGAGTCAAATAATCTATAACGCTATCAAACAACTCTAAATAAGGGAGAATGAGATACCCCATAATAAGAAAGATTAGAAATAGGGTTATAAGAATTCAAAAGGAGTTAGAGGCCAAGTAATAAGTCGTAGTGCCCGACCTACTTGCATAAGCAACCTACTTGGATGTCTTACGTACTTAAGCTACTTGAGTATACATCGAGCTTAAGTAGCAAGGAATACATAGGTTCTTAAAGTAAGATGAAATTACGAACCCACGGAAGAGGCGGAAGGAGGCGTAGCACCTACTTTGAAGCAAGTAGGTGATGCACCTACTTGGAAGCAAGTAGGTGATGCACCTAATTGGAAGCAAGCAGGTGATGCACCTACTTGGAAGCAAGCAGGTGACACATGTCACCCCTAGGGGATTCCACGTGTCACCTCCTAGTACCACATATATACATGTATATGTGAATTATACTGCAGTTCACACTCTTAAAACTTCAGAAAACAAAAGTCAAGAACAAACCCTAGAACAAGAGAGAAAAACGTGACGGCTAGAAGGAAAAAAATAGGTACGTCCCGATTTCATTCCGTCAATTAATTATATAAGGTATTACGAAAATAAGTGGAGGTATTAATGATGTAAATTAACCATTTGGTTAAGCAAGATAGGGCTGCAAACAACCACCAAAGCTCAGCTGCGTAAAGGAGTTTTCGCAGTTATTTTTCAGCAAGTTTGGGAAGCCATTTGTTAAGGTATGAATTGGTTATTTTCTCCAACCTTTTTAAGGGTTTGGACATGTTATGAAGTTTTTAATAATATAAAATCATGTATTGGAGCATCACCAAACGGATAACAAGCAGTCCGCGCGATTTTAGCAAGTTTGAAGAGTTTCCAAGTTGCAATTTGGCGGTTTTGGCCAATTTTGGGTAAGGTAAGGTTTCTCATTTCAATTTGGGATTTATGGTGTTTTTATGGAGTGTGTTACACTACCTATAAGTGTCTTTAAATTTTAAAATGTAATAGGAATTCTTGACGTTGAAGACAAACTAAATTGGAGTCGCTATAGTTAAATTGTAGTCGAAGCAAGGTGTTGTGCTTATGGTGTGATGCTGCAGGTGTGTGATGGTGTGTTTCAGGGCCTAAATTTTTTTAAAAATAGGTGTGGGAGCTTCTGTTTGAAGTTACAAGGACCCTCATATCTTATAATTAAAGGTTTTACGAAATAGAGACTAAACACCCTATTTTGGAGTCGTAGTTTTGAGTGGACTATTTGGGGATTGTTTTGAGTAATGTTGAGTTAGTTTTTTTATATATGGTTGATGCTTCTTATTGTGAATGTGGCTGATAAGGTTAGAGATTAAAATTGGAGGTTTGTATAGGGCAAGTTATAGGGGAGATGCTGCTTGATTTCCGTTGACTCACAAACTAATTAAGGAACTAATCGAGAAGGCGAGCGAGAAGATGAGTTCTATGAATACTCATATGTAACTTAAGACGCTGGAAAGTAGAGGGTTGTTGATGATCGTATTACTTTCAAGTTAAATAGGTTCAAGAGACGATGAGGCGAACGTGTTAAGACTAATCTGTAAGAGGTATGTGAAGGTACCTTCTTTCTTTTGGCATGTTTTTGGCATAAGTATGTAAATATTATTCTTTATTTTGGCATGTTTTTACATAAGTATGTACAACTAACGTTTTCTACTTTTGGCATGTTTTTGGCATAAGTATGTAAGGCTTAGACTTTTTTTTCACATGTCCTCGACATAAGTATATTAAGCTTATTCTATCTCTTGGTATGTTTTGCGCACAAATATGTAAAGCTAATCTTCCTTATTCACATGGTTTTTATGAAGAAAGTATATGACTTTTATATGATTCCAAGGAAGTTTCTATTAGTAGAGCCGCTAGGATGGCCAACTTCTTGATTTTCCAAAAGATATTTGTTATGCCTTGATATGAGTATATGATTCCCAAAAGTGCTCTTTTTATATAACCCATAATAACTTTCAAAAGGTACTTAATATGATTCTTGTCTTGATTTTGAATGATAGCTTATTTTAATTATTCCATTCAGCCACATAATATATCTAGAAATATGAAAATGATTTCAGAAAAACTATTTTGACATAGACTATCGTGACATCTGAAAGACATGCACTATGATTATCACTCAATTTCTCTTATATGACTTGGCATCGAAGTTACGCTATCGAGACTATGGAAATGTTTTGTTTTTATATATCATATAGTTTCTCACTACTCCACTTATGAATACCTCAATGCTTCTTTCACCGAGCCCGGGTTAGGTTTTGTTATCGTGCGTACTTCTCTGCATTATTTACCATGCTTTGACGTGTGGGGGAAGGTACGGCCTGTACATGGGTTTTGTGGAGTTATGATGTGCCATGTACACATATGATATGATATTATCTGATATGATCATCTGATATGATATGATGTGTTACGGAGATATTCTCTACTCTGGAGTTATGATGTGCTATGGCGCCAGTGAAGGGGCAGTGACCACGTTTTGTATTTGTTTACCGAGTCCCATAATGGGACCGGAAATAACATATGTTTTTCTGCATATATTATATATGGTTATGAAAAGTATTTTGATATTCTGGATATGTTGCTCATTTTTGCACCTTCAATTCTATTAATGGCTTTACTTTTTATAGTTCGTGCTTTATATACTCAGTACATATATCGTACTGACCCCCCTTTCTTCGGGGGGGGCTGTGTTTCATGCCCGCAAGTACAAATGTTCATTTTGGAGGTCCGCCAGACCGGCTTAGGGTTTCCACTCAGCGATGTTGGGAGTACTCCACTATTTTGGAGCTTAACTTTTGATGTTGGTCATTTAATATGTATATATTTATTTGTCCAGGGGTACGAGGGGGCCCCTATCCCGTCATATGTTGCTATTATTATTCTTAGAGGTCTGTAGATATATGTATGTGTGTTGTTTGAGAGTTTGTTTCGGTGGTGCCTATACAGCATGTTGTAAAGGTTTTTATGTTACAGAAGCCTTGTCGGCTTGTGTTCCCTTTCATGGTATGGTACGAATAAAAAAAAGCCATTCGTACATGAAATGTTGAGTTTTTATTTGGGGATTGTTTTGAGTAATGTTGAGTAGTTTTTTTATATATGGTTGATGCTTCTTATTGTGAATGTGGCTGCTAAGGTTAGAGATTAAAATTGGAGGTTTGTATAGGGCAAGTTATAGGGGAGATGCTGCCCGATTTCCATTGACTCACAAACTAATTAAGGAAATAATCGAGAAGGCGAGCGAGAAGATGAGTTCAATGAATACTCATATGTAACTTAAGACGCTGGAAAGTAGAGGGTTGTTGATGATCGTATTACTTTCAAGTTAAATAGGTTCAAGAGACGATGAGGCGAACGTGTTAAGAGTAATCCGTAAGAGGTATGTGAAGCTACCTTCTTTCTTTTGGCATGTTTTTGGCATAAGTATGTAAATATTATTCTTTATTTTGGCATGTTTTTACATAAGTATGTACAGCTAACGTTTTCTACTTTTGGCATGTTTTTGGCATAAGTATGTAAGGCTTAGACTTTCTTTTCACATGTCCTCGACATAAGTATATTAAGCTTATTCTATGTCTTGGTATGTTTTGCGCACTAATATGTACAACTAATCTTCCTTATTCACATGGTTTTTATGAAGAAAGAATATGACTTTTATATGATTCCAAGGAAGTTCCTATTAGTAGAGCCGCTAGGATGGCCAACTTCTTGATTTTCCAAAAGATATTTGTTATGCCTTGATATGTGTATATGATTCCCAAAAGTGCTAATTTTATATAACCCATAGTAACTTTCAAAAGGTACTTAATATGATTCTTGTCTTGATTTTGAATGATAGCTTATTTTAATTATTCCATTCAGCCACATAATATATCTAGAAATATGGAAATGATTTCAGAAAATTTATTTTGACATAGACTATCTTGACATCTAAAGACATGCACTATGATTATCACTCAATTTCTCTTATATGACTTGGCATCGAAGTTACGCTATTGAGTCTGTGGAAATGTTTTGTTTTTATATATCATATAGTTTCTCACTACTCCACTTATGAATGCCTCAATGCTTCTTTCACCGAGCCCCGGGTTAGGTTTTGTTATCATGCGTACTTCTCTGTATTGTTCACCATGCTTTGACGTGTGGGGGAAGGTACGACCTGTATATAGGTTTTGTGGAGTTATGATGTGCCATGTACACATATGATATGATATGATCTGATATGATCATATGATATGATATGATGTGTTACAGAGATTTTCTCTACTCTGGAGTTATGATGTACTATGGCGCCAGTGAAGGGGCAGTGACCACGTTTTGTATTTGTTTACCGAGTCCCATAATGAGGCCGGAAATAACATATGTTTTTCTGCATACATTATATGTGGTTATGAAAAGTATTTTGATATTCTGGATATTTTGCTCATTTTTGCACCTTCAATTCTGTTAATGGCTTTACTTGTTACAGTTCGTACTTTATATACTCAGTACATATATCGTACTGACCCCCCTTTCTTCGGGGGGAGGCTGTGTTTCATGCCCGCAAGTACAAATGTTCATTTTGGAGGTCCGCCAGACCGGCTTAGGGTTCCACTCAGCGATATTGGGAGTACTCTACTATTTTGGAGCTTAACTTTTGATGTTGGTCATTTAGTATGTATATATTTATTTGTCTAGGGGTATGACCGGGGCCCTATCCCATCATATGTTGCTATTATTATTCTTAGAGGTCTGTAGATATATGTATGTGTGTTGTTTGAGAGCTTGTTTCGGCAGTGCCTATACAACATATTGTAAAGGTTTTTATGTTACAGCAGCCTTATCGGCTTGTGTTCCCTTTCATGGTATGGTACGAATAAAAAAAAGCCATTCGTACATGAAATGGTTTTAACTTATTGGGGCTTTTGTGAGTAGTATCACTTTATTCTTAGTTTGATTTGACTAGAGCTAATAGGTATGTATACGGGGTCCAGGTCGAACCTCAGTTACGGCCTACGGGGTTGGGTCATGATATGCGACACTCCAAAAAGAACTTTAAAACTCGGTATGGTGATTTTGAATTTTTTGTCATGTCTTTTGGACTAACAAGTGCCCTTGCAGCTTTTATGGATCTGATGAACAGGGTGTATAGGCAATATTTGGATATGTTTGTGATCGTCTTTATTGATGGTATTTTGATTTACTCACGATGTGAGAAAGATCATGCCAATCATTTGAGGATATTTTGCAAATTCTTAAGGACTGAAAACTATACGCAAAATTTAGCAAATATGAATTTTGGCTAAAGTCAGTTGTTTTCCTTGGTCATATTATTTCCGAAAAAGGAATTATGGTTCATCCAAAGAAGACCGAGACACTTAAAAATGGGCTTAGCCAGTTATTATAGAGGGTTTGTGGAAGGTTTTTCTTCCACTGTATCGCCTTGACTTCTTTAACTAAAAAAAGGTAAAATTCCAATAGTCTGAGGCATGTGAGAAGAGCTTCCAAGATATAAAGGATAGACTTGTCTTCGGTCTAATGTTGACTTTACCAAAATGTTTCGATGGGTTTATGTATGTATTGTGATACTTCATGAGTTGGTCTTGGTTGTTTGCTAATGTAAAATGTTAAAGTGATAGCTTATGCTTCTAGGAAACTCAAGGTACATGAGAAGAGTTACCTAACTCTTGAGTTGGAGTTGTCGGCAGTGGTATTTTCTTTGATGTTATGGAGACACTATCTCTATCGTGTCCATGTAGATTTTCTTACCAATCAGAAGAGTTTGCAATACGTGTTCAGTTGAAAAGACTTAAAGCTTTGACAAAAGAGGTGGCTTGAACTATTGAAGGATTATGACACGAGTGTACTATACCATCTGGGTAAGGAAAATGTGGTTGCCAACACTCTTAGTAGATTTTCAATGAATAATGTTGCTTATATTGAGGATAAAAAGAGAGAGTTAGTTCGGGATATGCATCAATTAGCCCGATTGGGTGTTTGATTGGTTGATTCCAAAGATGGTGGTATTGTTGTGCAAAATATTTCTAAGTCGTCTATTGTGGCAGATGTAAAGCCAAAGCAAGATGATGATCCTGCTTTGGTTGAATTGAAGAAAGAAGTTTCTGAAAAGGCCATAGAGGCTTTCTCCCAAGGGGGAGATGGTGTTTTGAGATATCAAGGCCAATTGTGCGCTGAATGTTGATGGCTTAAGAAATATGATATTGGTAAAGGCTTATAATTCACGCTATTATATTCATCTTGATTCCACAAAGATGTATCAAGATTCGAGGAAAGTGTATTGGTGGAATGGCATAAAGAGGGACATTGCAGAATTCGTGGCTAAGTGTCTAAATTACCAATAAGTGAAAGTTGAGCATCAAAAAGAGGGAGGTTTGGCTCAAGACATAGATATTTCAACTTGGAAGTGGGAAGCGTTGAATATGGACTTTGTTATAGGTTTCCCTCATATTCGTAGGCAACATGATTCTATTTGAGTGATCGTTGATCGAATGACTAAGTTGGCTCATTTTGTCCTAGTTAAGACCTTATATTCAGGCGGGAGTGTGCTAGACTGTATTTCTAAGAGTTGGTCAAGCTTCATGGTGTTCCGTTGTCTATCATTTTGGATTGAGGTACTTAGTTTAAATCTCAGTTTTGGAGATCATTCCAAAAGGGTCTAGGTACCCAAGTTAATCTTAGTACCTCTTTTCCCCAAAAAATGGATGGTCAAGCGGAGCGTACCATTTAGACATTAGAGGATATGTTGAGAGCATGTGTGATCAATTTTAAAGGAAATTCGGATAAGCATTTGCCATTAATAGAGTTTTCTTACAATAACACTTATCACTCTAGCATTGAAATGGCTCCATTTGAGGCTTTGTACGGTAAGCGGTGTAGATTCCCTATCGATTGATTTAAGGTAGGTGAATTTGCTTTGATAGGAATAAATTTTGTGTTTGAGGCTATGGAGAAAGTTAGACTCATTAGAGAAAGATTGAAAATGGACCAAAGACGACAAAAGTCCTGTCACGACCCAAGCCTAGGGCTTAGATGTGACATGGCAAATGAGGAACCCGAAAGTACCTCAAACAAGAACCGTAGCATTCTTTTATCCTTTCATAGGTAATGAAAATAAATAAACAACCAGAAATAATAATAGTAAATTTTTAACTTACATATGTCCAATAATACCTCTAACTTTTAGATTTAACGGGGCTAAACCAAGTCCCTATCTCACCCTCAATCATAATAGAAAGAAATGCCATAGTAAGTGTCTAAAGATCTCAACATATCATAAGCTAAAAAGATAAAGGAGTATTATTCCCGAAACATGGGAACTCACCAAAAATAGTCTTCAAATGAAATCTCAACTAGCCACATGGAAGAGAAAAAAGAGGAACATCGGTCCCTGCATGGTGATATCATGTAGGCAAAAGAGTATGCGTTAGTACTTTGAATGTACTAATTATGTAGGCATGCATGAACATTGAGAAAACATTAAAACGTTTATGTAATATAAAACATAATTCAATGCATGCATAATCAATCATATAGATATCCTTTAAAACATTAATTTTGTGGGAAGATGACTATAACCAACATTTAAAACCATATGAGCTTACATGGAATCCAACATAACCCTCTACGTTGTCCGGGGAGACTATTTGCCAGATAGAACTCCATCAACTTCATTCATTTCTTTAACTTTAACTTTAAGGGCTATTTGTGGATCCATTATCCCAAGACTACAAGGGCTCCTATGTTGGCACATAGTTAATGAGACAAGGGGTTGCTACTAGGATTCCCCTACCGAATCCCACCTCAATGCCTCATTCGATGCTAAGTCAATCCCACAGAATAGTTTAATACTTTAAAACAATCATAGCATATAGCTTGAGAATTCAAAACATCACATTCGGTGGAATAGCTCATTAAAATCTTTAGTGATTCAAAAATTCAAGAATTGTCCTTAGAGCATAAAGAATCCATAATTCATAGCATTTCATCCTTTTTTTATTTTATAAGACTACCTTATATCATAGACATTGCTTTCATAAATATTTATTTGGAGTCAAAGGTTTCAAGTCAAACTTCATTGAAAATATAGTAAAACTAGGTGGGTTTAAATCACTTCAACTTTCAAACATGTATGTAAATAAAATTATGCATAAATACTTTAAAATCCATTAATTAAAAATCATGCTTTAAACAACCCACCATGAATTTCAAGAATCTTTAAAGAGATCAATAGGGAAATTACTTGCAAACCATCAATTCATATATATGAAATTATTTTGCATCACAATAGACCAATAATCTTTAGTTTAACCATGATTCATGCTATTAAGTAGAAATAAGAATTACCCATAAAAGAACTTACTTGAAATCAAGATATTTAGTTGAAAGAATTTTGAACTACATGGGTGAAAGAATTCATGGATAAACACCCACATTCCTTGGAGTAAACGTAAAGAAAATAAACATAATTTATCATATAATCAAAATACTTTAGGCATGATAGTAGAAGGAATACTCTCTTTGAAGCCTTACATATCTGGAATCCAAAGCATTACTCAGAATCGAAGGACTAAATAAATACTCTTGAATCTTAGCCTTTTCTCTAAGTCAGAGCATTTTGTGTACTACCCGGTGTATATGAATCACCGGAATAATATTTCTACACTACTAAGAGATAAAACTATATTTTGAGAATGAGTAAAGAAGTGTATAAAGAGAAGAGTTGCTCGATGAACAAAATGATGAAATAAGGTGGGTATTTATAGGTGTGAAGGAGGGGCATAACAATAATTAAAATAGTTATAAAGAAAAATCTCAAAATTTAATAGAGGATTGTGATACCATGGGTGATGTCAAATGGAGTACTATTGATATCATGGGTGATGTCAAATGGAGTACTATTGATATTATGGGTGATGTCAAATGGATCTAGATCTTCTATGGTTGGTGAGATGAATCTTTTTTTTACGAAATACCCTTTTTGGAGCTATGTTTGAATAAGATAACTTCCTAATTAGGATTTGATATCTCATATGAATTTTAGCTCTGGAAGTCGTCTTTGATTTCGTTCAATAATCAACTGATTTGGAAAATCCTACAATGAGATATGTTTTTTCTTCTACAATTACTCTATTTCGTCATTGCACCAGGTCTTGCAAATATTAATTTATTTAACCTAGTTAGACTCTGAATCTTAAGTTATGGTCTCATGAAAGTTGTAGGTAATAATGATGGAGTTATTTAAAAATTTGAATCACCTAATTTGGACTAATATGTGAAAAATTATTACCAAAATACAGAAGCAGTATTATTTTTGTTGAGAATTGAAACATCATATACAACATGTTTATGGGGTGTTACAAGTCCTATTCAGATGTGAGGAGAAGGGAACTTGAAATTGAATTCAATGATTGGGTTAACTTGAAAATTTCACCCATGAAGGGTGTGATACATTTTGGTAAGAAAAGGAAGTTAAGTCCCCGTTATGTTGGCTCATATCAAATTTTGAGGCGAATTAGTAAGATGTCTTATGAGTTGGATTTGCCTTTAGATTTAGCATCGATGCATCCAGTATTCCATGTGTCATTATTGAGGAAGTTTATAGGTGATCCTATATCCATCATGCCATTGGACAATATTGAGATTAAAGAGAGTATTTCTTATGAAGAGGTTTCGGTTGAGATTTTGGACCAGCAAGTGAGAAAGTTAAGAAACAAAGAAATAGCTTCAGTTAAAGTGTTTTTGGAGGAATCAAGGGGTTGAGGGAGCTACATGGGAGGTTGAAGTTGTTATGATGTCCCGATATCCTCATCTCTTTCCTTTCATGCCTAGTTGAAGTACTTAGCTCCTTCATGATCTAACAAGCCCAAATCATACAGTTCGGTTATTCTCATAGTTTCATATTCATTCATGTTCATGAAATGAGTTTTTAGTTTATGTTTTTGCTTGAGATTAAAGATTACATGTTTTTATGCATTTCCGAGATGTTTTGCATTCATGTTGGGCTGTTATGTTCATTTTCTATACCATTCAACCAAGCTTGAGTCCCATTCGAGGACGAATATTCCCAAAGGGGAGATATTGTAAGACCCCAAAATTTGGAAAGTTGGAAAACAAGGATCAAAACATGAAATTTTTGAAAATCCTACAATTTTGGAATCGGGTGATTCCCATGAAGGCAATCACGGGTCTTAGTGAGAACCACACCTCGTGGTGGCCCTAAGGTTCACTCCTATAGAGTAAGGTCCATGACAAGGCACCATGGACCCTGGTGAGCACTACGGGCTGTGTAGCCCACCGTGGTGACCCCTTTCCTAATACCTAAGAACATGATCCCAAGGCTAGTACCACGATTATCCACCATGGGCCGTGTACCTCTTCACGGACCGTGGTGAGCTCTGCGGTGATCAATCCTGCAGGGCCTGCACCACGCTTATTCTTCATGTCCTATAATTCACTCCATGGACCGTGCAAGGTTCGATGGAGGAAGTTCAGGAACCTTTCTCTGCAACACCCAAATTTTGAAGTCCAAGTCAATCATCATGGACACCACCACGGGCCTAGATGAGCATCACGGACTGTGATAGGTTCTCCATGGTGAGTCCCAATTATAATTAAATGAGGCTTAGTTTGATCATTACCCTATTCTTTAAATAATGTATATGGACTTTTTTGGGACTAGATTTAATACGAAAATATCCTAAATACTCCTAAACCTATTATTTTCCCTCATTAATTCCCAATAAAATTTAAGAATTTTCTCTTAAAGTTCATTCAAGGGTTCATCTTCTTTATCAAGCTTGGTTAGGGTTTCTTCAAGAACAAGTCTTTCTTTTCAATTCAAAGGTCAAATTCAATCAATGTATGTAAGGATTGATCCATGGGCCCCCTCCACCCATGGTGTCCTAAGGTTTCTACTCAAAATCTCATGAATTTCCATTGGGTTTGTAACCCTAGTTTGATGAATTGCATTGGGGTGTTTAAATTAGGTTTTAAATCATTATAGATTATCATTATAAGTATGTTACTACATGAATAATATGATTTTAAGTTGAATTATGATTTCCCAAGCATGATGCCTATTTTTAATGATGATATTATGAAGTATGATTATGAATCCAATAATTTCAATATATTATCATAATTTTTATTCAAATTGACTATGTATATGAGTTTATTCTAAATTCAAGTATGAATTATGATCATGAATTACAAGTATGTTCAAAATATGAGTTCCATGCAAGTTAGGAAGAAACGTGACTTAGGGCCCTGTGTCGTGACCTAGGACCTAATTATATGAATTATGGAAGTATGATTTGTAAAGAGAAAAGGCCAATTCTCACATTACAATTATGTTTTCAAATGAGCTATTCTATGAAGTATGCAGTTTATGAACAATCTATGATATATGCTAAGGATGTTTACTATGTTATGTATTTTGTGGAATTTGACTTAGCACCGAGTGGACTTGAGGTGGGGGCCCTACCTAAAAGCCTTAGTAGCAGCCCAAAATCTCTTAAACTACATGCCACATTAGGTTTCTCTTCATGGATTAGATAATGGATCTATATATAGTGTATGTGCATGACTTGCCTTGCGGGGTAGAGTATACCTTGGCAAGTAGATTCCCCTTTCTTCCGTTGTATGGGGAGACATCGGGATTCCATATTATAGCTCTCATAGTCTTCTTGACGGTTATGGTTCTATCCCACATATGTATGACTTCTTATGTACTTTCATGATTTCAACTACACTTTTGAAGTGCTTTGATCATTATGATTCTCTCATGACCTTATTTATCCCTTCTTACTATTTTACTTTACTTGGTCATTGCATCTTATGATTTACATTACATGTCATGACCTCATACTTCATACATTCAAAATTATGAACACATATTTTTTAGCTACATTGTCTTATAATGTAGGGGTTGAGGATCACACTCCTATCATACGTGGCTAGTATAGTTCCTAATCGATGAAGTGTTTGGTGAGTCCTCATCTACCGAGGACTAGTTATGAGTTGCTTGTTTCTTCTTTCAAAGATATTTATCTGTTTCATGTTGAGGCTAATCTAGGGACCTGTCTTAGCCCCCGTCATTCTCATGTAGTAGAGGCACTTGTTGGACATATGTTTAGAGCGTATATTGTCAGATTCTCATATTCTTTACTATTCATGATTTAGACGCCTTCTTATATTATTTTCTGCACTTACTAGGTATGATTTATGAAATATCAAGAGCTTTGGTTGGAGCCCTTCGGGGTTTTTATCACCATTTTATGACTAGGACCTAGGTCGGATTATGACTGATTGGATGTTGAAGCTCTAACTACTGTCATCATAAATTTTAATGGAGATCAGATAAAGGAGTATGACGAGATGGTTTGAACATTCAATCACGCACCAAGGAGACTTGACATAGACTTTAATAATAGAGCAACATTTCCTACAAACCATCCATCGAGGAACCTCCTACTTTGGAACTAAAAGAGCTACCATCTCACTTGAAATATACAATCTTAGAGCCCAACAACACACTACTGGTCATAATAGCTACTGACCTTCACCAAGATCAAGTAGAAGATCTAACATCTATCTTAAGGTAGTTCAAACGATCCATAGGATAGTCCATTGTCGATATCATAAGCATCCCATTGGGCTTCAAACCAAGCATTGAGCACCAAAGGCGACTCAACCCACCTATGCATAAGGTAGTTAAAAAAGAGGTCATCAAGTGGTTCTATGCTGGAGTTAATTACCCAATCACCGATAGTAATTGGATAAGTCTTGTCCAATGCATGCCAAAGAAGGGTGGTATTACTATGGTGCCGAATGCAAAGAATGAGCTTATTCCAATGAGGCCTATCACTGGTTAGAGGGTGTGCATGGACTATCGCAAGCTAAACTCATGGACAGAAAAAGATCATTTTCCAATCCTTTCATGGATCAAATGTTGGACCGTCTTGCTCGTAAAGAATGGTACTCTTTTCTTGATGGTTATTCAAGTTACAATTAGATTTCTATAGCACCAAAGACCAAGAAAATCCCACCTTCATATGTCCATATAGGCCATTCACCTTCAAAAGAATGCCATTTAGATTATGTAATGTACCGGCAATCTTTCAATGTTGTATGATGTCTATCTTTTCAGATATGGTGGAGGATACAATCAAAGTATTCATGGATGATTTTTCCGTGGTTGGTGACTCATTCGACGATTTCTTGGCTCATCTCAAAGATGTACTCAAAAGGTGTGAAAAATGAAACCTTGTGCTCAAGTGGGAGAAGTGTCACTTTATTGTAAAATAGTGCATAATGCTGGGTTGCAAGATCTCGAGCAAAGGCATAGATATTGATGTAATTGCAAAGTTAGCCCCTCCTGTCTCTGTCAAAGGCATTCGAAGCTTTTAGGGGCATGCCATATTTTATTGCTGATTCATCAAAGACTTATCCAAAATATCACATCCTTTATGCAAACTACTTAAAAAAAGATGATGTTTGTTTTTAACGAGTCCTATCTAAGAGTATTTGAGGAGTTGAAACAAAGGCTAGTGTCAGCTCCAATCATCATTGCACTGGATTGGAAGCAGCCGTTTGAGATCATTTTTTATGCAAGTAGAGTAGAACTTGGAAAAGTATTAGGCAATAGGCGTGAAAAGATTGTCATCCAATATACTATGCTAGCAAATCCCTTAGTGTTGCTCAAAGAAACTGCATCGTAACCGAACAAGAGTTGCTTCCCTAATTGTAATCCTTTTTTTGGCCCTGGTCCCTCCTATGACAATGTGCACCTCAACTCAGGTTAAAAGCCTAAGTTGAGGGTGGATACTATGAGAGGAAAGTGAGAAGAGAAAAGAAAAGGTTTTAAAAAGAGATATGCGATTAAGAAGAGCGAAAAGAAGAGAAAAAAAGGGTGAGTGGATGAGATAAACAAACAACTTAGCAAACATTAGCAATGAAAATCGTGAAATATAAGAAAAATGGTGAGAAACAAACAAACAAAAAGCCACACCCCAAAGTAAAGGTGAAGAATAGGAGTAAAGCGAGTTATGGGTTGTAAGATGTGAAATCAAGGTTAAAATAGTGTTTGCAAAGGTCCTACAGTGATCCTAATTTAACGATTCAAGAGTCTACAACAACAACAACAACAACCTAGTAAAATCCCATAATGTGGGGTCTGGGGAGGGTAAAGTGTACGCAGACCTAGAAATAAATACTAAAAATAAGGGCAAGCCTATAATATTGTGCATGAAGGTCTGAACTTCTTTTTTGAGCGTGAGTATTTTTCTCATCCCTGAGTTTTAAAGAAATATTATAATATGTGTAAAAAAGGGATTCCTTTTCAGTGAGGGTACAAATGACATTGTCAAAATAGTCATGAAAATAGTGAATGTTGGTTTTTCATGTGAACTTGTCTATTAGTGTTGAAATTTCTTATATTGATCTATATGAGTTAGTTTAATTTGAAACATTGGTTCCATGGATATCATGAATGAAAATGGAAAGGGGTTGGGAGTCAATAGCCTTATGATTGAAGTAAATGCTTGATCTTATATTGCATTTGATTATTTTAGTATTGTAGTGTTGCTTGAGGACTGTCATGACCCAAGCCTAGGGCCTAAACATGACACGACAAATAAGACACCCGGAGGTACCTCACCCAAGCCTCTTAGTATTCATTTAGCTTTTCGTAGGTAATGGCATTCAATAATAAGCGGAAATAAAAAGGGAAATGGGACTAAGGGAAAACATTTAATTGAGAATGAAATTAGTCAAACCTTGCTTATACATGTCCAATAATACCTCTATATCATAGACTTGGTGGGGGTTAAGATAAGTCCCTAGCTCACCCTCATTGAAAATAAAAATAAGAACCATGAAAGGTATTGAAAAGGCTTTACATATCATAATCTAGAAAAGGAAATAGGATGTTGTTCCTGAAACATGGGAACTTACCAACTATGCAGGCTTCAACAAATCAACTAGATATGTGGGGTGAATATGGAACAACACCAGTCCCTACATATTGATATCATGTAGGTAAAAGTGTATGCGTTAGTACTTTAAATGTACAAATATGTAGACATGCATTAACATTGAAGAAATATTATAACATTAATATAGTATGGAACATATTGCAACATACATGATCAATCAATCAAGTAACATTTGAAACATTCATTTGTAGAAAGATGATCATAACCGATATTTAAGACCATGCGAGCTATTACATGGAATCCAATATAACCCCCTACTTTGGCTGGGAGAGACTACTCGCCGGGTAAAACTCCATTAACTTCATTCATTTCTTTAACATTTAAGGCTATTTGTGGATCAACTAGCCTAAGCCTACAAGGGCTCCTATGTTGGCAAATACTTAATGAGACAAAGGGTTGCTACTAAGATTTCCTTACCGAATCCCATCTCAATCCAATGGAATAATTTAATATAACATAAGAACATACTCATTTAAATAACTTTAGATTATCAAAGCATCACTAGGTAGAATAGCTCATTAAAACTCTTCTTTGAATCACACAAGTGAGAATTGGCCTTTCATAAGTGGAATACATCATTTCATAATTATTTCATCATTGATTCATTTCATAAGACTCCATTTGATCATAGACGTGTTCTTTCATAAACATTCATTTTGGAGTCCAATATTTCAATTCAAACTTCATTGAAACATAGTGAAACTAGGTTAGTTCTATTCAATCAACTTTTAAATAATTTAAATCAATGATAGAATGCATGAGAGTAATGTAATTCATCAATTAAACAAACTTGAGACAACCCACCAATTCACTTTAAATCCCCTTTTTCATGCTTTCATATAGGACCTTTGATAAATCAACCATCTCATGAAATTAAGAGTCAATATAAGCTAAGATAGATAAATAAACTTCAATTATTCAAGAATTTATACATTGGAAATCATAATGTAAAAACCCATAAACTTCAACATTTGAAATTAACTATTAGGTTTTGAAAATACTTGGGCTCCATGGGCGGAAGTGCCCATGAATGAGACCCATATACCTTGGAGAATAAGGTCATTAATGCAAGATTGGAAATGGAGACTTGAAGACCTTGAAATGGAACCTAGCTTTTCTTGGGAGAGACCTTGAGAGGAGCTTGGGAGGATAGGATTTTGAGTCTTAGAACTTGAGTGAGGGAACTGAGTTTGGAAAGGCTTAGGTTCCTTTAGATAGGGTAGATTCAGTCCCTAAAATGACCTCACTTAAATGTTAAAAAATAGTAAAAGACCAAAATACCCTTATTAAAACTGGCTGGACTCAGCTCTACGGAGGACCCATCACAGTCTGTAGTGCCCACCACAGCTCGTAGTGCTGTCCCGTGATTAATGACTTGGAGAATTTCTTTTTGAGGTTTGAAGGGAAAGTCTCAGTACTTTCTTCACAGTCCATGGAGGGTATCAAGGTCCGTGAACCATGGTCGTAGTGCAAGACCTGCAGGAGGGACAGGATTGACCACCATAGAACACACCATGGTCCGTGAAGAGCTACAGGGCCTGTGGTTGTCCATCTTCGTCCATGCCTTTGAAAGTTTCCAGAAGGCCTTAGGGGTGGGGTTACCACGAAAGGAATTACCGTCCATATTTCTCATAATGGTCTGTAGTCCCTCATCTTGGTTCTTTCCCTATAGGGTGAGGTTTCAAAATCTCCACCATGGTGGATCACCACGAGGCATGGTGCAAACCATGGCACGTGATGGTCTTTGTGGTCATAACCTGATGCCAATTTTTTGCATTTTGTTGGGATTTTGTCCTTTGTTCCTTGTCTTATGCCTTTTCAACTTTCGGGCTCTTACAAAGACATCCAACCATTTTAAGTTGAGGGTGTTGATGTACCATGGATTTATGGTAATTTTAATACTTTAAACTTGAGAATTTGCATGTCTTTTAGGTGTTTGTTAGTATATTTGATGTTAGTTGTGTTTGTTTTGCAGGAAACTAAGTTGGAGTATTAATTGAGGAAGCACAATACTACGTTAGGAATTTTTGGATTTTATGAGTCCATCCTATAAGTCGTAGTAACTTTTATGGGTCATAGGTATCATTCATCAAAATAGAAGTGAGGAATAAAAGTAAATATGAAGACTACAAGTCTAGTCTATGACTCGTTCAAAAGTCTATGAGTCATCGTTTGGATTCATCAAAGAGATAGTGAAGAATTGAAGCAAAGTTGAAGTTACGAGTCAAGTATACAACTCGTTCATATGTCTACGAGTCGTAAAAAGACACTCGTAGAAGGGACTGGAAAAGATGAAACCAGGACCTGATCTATGATTCATATTTATTAGTCATCTTGGAAGTAATGAATCATATAAAGCTTTCGTAAAGAAGAAGAGTTCCTCAGTTCAACGTGATGGATTACAAGATCGGTCTACGACTCATCAACGTAATTACAATTCATATAAACGAGTCCTAGAAACCTTCAAACTTTCTTTTCTTGATCGCTTTCTCCCTTTTGAGCTAAGGAAATATAAGGTGTTGTACTTCATCAATCTTTGACAAGGTAGCATGGGGATAAGGGACTATGCCCTCAAGTTCACCAAGCTCTCCAAGTATGCTCCTTCATTGGTTGCCGGTGCATGTGCCCAAATGAGTTAATTCATATTGAGGGTATCCGACTTAGTTGCTAAGGAGTACCATACCTCTAAGCTTATCAAGTAAATGGACATATCCTGGATTATGACTTTTTCTGAGCAAATTAAGAGGGATAAACTCAAAGAGATGAGAATGAGAGATTCAAAGAGAGCCTAGTATGAAGGTGGGTTCTCAAATGCTAAGTCTGGTGATAGTAGTGGCTGTTCTCAAGAAGTCCAAGGTTCCAGAAAGAAGTTCATTAATGATATGATGCATTCCCTAAGGCTCAAGAAGAAAGTGTGAATACTACTTGCCCTTTATTTTCTACATATGCAAAATGCGGGAAGAACATAGAGGGGGATATTTGATGGAAATGGGTGTTTGTTGTGGCAAAATGGGACAGAGGCAATCCGAGTGTCCTCATGTTACCAACAATGGTAGAGAAGGTCGTCCTCAAGGCCAAATTACACAGTGGCCAAGCTCCACAAGGTGCCCAAGCTCAATCTAAGAATGGTTAACGCAACAAATGGTTCTATGCTCTTCATGATAGGAAAGAGGTGGAGGAGACCCCCGATGTTGTTATCGATATGTTACAGGTCGTTCACTATGATATTTATGGCTTGCTTGATCTAGGTGCAAATTTGTCTTTTGTTACTCCTTATGTGTCTATGTGGTTTGATATTAGCCCCAAAATATTGACGGAGCCTTTTTCCGTTAATACTCTCATAGGTGAGTTGGTTATGGCTAAAAGAATCTATAGAAAGTGTCCCATGTTGGTTTTGCATAAAGTTATCCCTTGCGATCTTGCTGAACTTGACATGACCGACTTTGACATTATTTTTGGTATGGATTGGTTAAATGCCTCTTATGCAACCATTTATTGTAGAACCCGTAGGGTCAAGTTTTATTTTCCTAATGAACCTATTCTTGAATGAAAGGGTAATGGTTCGGTGGTTAAGAGTCGATTTATCTAATATCTTAAGGCCCAAAAAAAGATTTTCAAGGGTTGTATATACCATCTAGTTCAGGTTAGAGATACGAACTCTAAGACTTCTACTCTTGACTCAGTTTCAGTTGTTAATGTATTTTTGAAAGATTTTCCCTAAGATCTCCCAAGTATTCCTCTTGAAAGAAAAATAGACTTCGGTATTGATATCTTACTCGATACACAACCTATCTCAATTCCTCCTTACCATATGGATCCGGTGGAACTTAAGGAGTTGAAAGAGCTATGGAAAGATTTGTTGGATAAGGGTTTTATAAGGCCAATCATTTTACCTTGGGGTCCTCCCGTTCTGTTTGTTAGGAAGAAAGATGGGTCACTTCGAATGTGTATAGATTATCGGTAATTGAACAAGTTCACAATAAAGAATAAGTACCCCATCTCAAGGATTGATGACTTGTTTGATCAACTTTAATGGCAAGCTACTTTTCAAAGATTGACCTTCGATCGAGTTATCATCAACTTTGAGTAAGGGAGTGTGAAATTCCAAAAATGGCCTTTAGAACTCGGTATGGTCTTTTTAAATTTTTGGTTGTTTTTTGCACTAACGAATGCCCCTACAACTTTTATGGATTTGATAAACATGGTGTTTAGACAATATTTAGATAAGTTTGTGATAGCCTTTATCGATGATATTTTGATTTACTCACGGAGTGAGGAAGAGCATGCCAACCATTTAAGGATTGTGTTGCAAATTCTCAAAGACCAACAACTGTATGCAAAGTTCAGCAAATATGATTTTTGGCTAAGGTCGGTTGCTTTTCTTGGTCACATTATTTCCGAAGAAGGAATTATGGTTGATCCAAAGAAGACTGAGGCAGTTAAGAATTGACCCAAACCGTTGAGTCCTTCTGATATTTGGAGTTACTTGGGCTTAGCCGATGATTATAGATTGTTCGTGGAAGGATTTTCTTCCATTGCATTTCCCTTGACTTCTTTGACAAAAAAGAAGGTGAAATTTCAATAGTCCGAGGCATGTGAGAAAAATTTCTAAGAGTTGAAGGATAGACTTATATCCGCTCCAGTATTGACTTCACCAGAAGGTTTTGATGGTTTTATTATGTATTGTGATGCTTCATGAGTTGGTATTGGTTGTGTGCTAATGCAAAATGGCAAAGTGATAGCTTATGCTTCAAGGAAACTCAAGGTGCATGAGAAGAATTGCCCAACTCATAACTTGGAGTTGGCGAGGTGGTATTTTCTTTGAAGTTGTGGAGACACTATCTCTATGGTGTCCACGTAGATGTTTTCACCAATTATAAGAGTTTGAAATATGTGTTCACTCAAAAGGACTTAAATATTTGATAGATAAGGTGGCTTGAACTGTTGAAGGATTATGACATGAGTGTGCTATACTATCCGAGTAAGACAAATATGGTTGCTGACGCTCTTAATAGCTTGTCCATGAAATATGTTTCTCATATTAAGGATGAAAAGAGAGAGTTTGTTAGGGATGTGCATCGATTAGCCAGGTTGGGTATTTTTTGTTGGCTGATTTCGAAAATAGTGATATCATTGTACAAAATTGTTCTGAGTCATCCTTTGTAGCAGAGGTAAAGGCAAAGAAAGATAATGATCCCGCTTTGGTTGAGTTGAAGAAAGAGGGTTCCCAAAAGGCCATAGAGAGTTTCCCCTAAGGGGGAGATGGTGTTTTGAGGTATTAAGGCCTATTGTGTTTTCCGAATGTTGATGGCACTAAAAATATGATATTGACCGAGGCTCATAGTTTGTTCTATTTTATTCATCCTTATTCCACAAAGATATATCGAGATTTAAAAGAAGTATATTGGTGGAATGGCATGAAAAGAGATATTACGGAAGTCATGGCTAAGTATCCTAATTTTAGGAGCATTTATGCATCCAAATAGACAAAATAACCCATGATTAAGGTGATATGATTAATGCATCTGTGTTGGTTCATGCCTATCTCAGCTCAACGATGTAGTTAGGTTGTCAACAGAGGTAGGCAATTAGAGGTTGGGAGACCATGATTGTAAAACCAACCCTGTAAATCAGTAATTGAAAGACCCATTAAATGCCAACGTGAAGGATGTTAGACCTGAAATCTGCAAGTGCTACAACCCTAGAATTACTTACTCTTTTGATCACGACTCATTAAATTTCTAAACGATTTCTTAATTGTAGTTACAATAAATTAATAGACAATATAATTAAAATCAATTTTTTTGCAACACACGTGAACAATTTAGTCAATTGGAAATATTACTCATGCCTGATTAAAGTCTTTTTGGTTTGACAATCTGTTTCTGAAAGGAGCCACTTTAGCAATAAGTTTTTGGCGCCGTCACCGGGGACTTTAAATTTGGAAATTGTTTATTTTCAATGTTTTTAGTTGTTTGTTTAGTGTTAACAACTTGATCTTAGCTGTGACTTGTTGCAGGGGAATTAGCAAAGGCACACTAGACAGAAGTGGGAACATTGTGGAGCCGCTAGCTGAGCCTAAGAGATTTCTACATTAGCAAAGAAGGAGAGAAACTACTCTATATCTAGTACCATAGGTAAATCTAGGTGATACTAACAAAGTGATCTTAGAGGTCCTTGTGGAAATGGTTGCTAGGACAATACATGATGTGGTAGTCCCACTCACAGCGAATGTCATCTCCAGCATTCAGAAACTGCCAGCTGGAGAAAGATTTGAACTGAAAAAGAACATGGTGCAACTATTGCACACTAATGGGCAGTTCACGGGGTTGTCTCATGAAGATCCCCAAGTCCACATTCAAAACTTTCAAGAGATCAGCGATACTTACACGCCAATTGGAGTGTCTCCAGATTATGTGATGTTGACTCTATTTTCTTTATCTCTATTTAGGGAGGCTAGAAGGTGCTTGAAGTCGAAACCACCAAATTCCTTAACTACATGGAACGACTTGGCTCGCAAATTCTTGATAAGGTCCTTTCCTTCAGGGAAGACAACAAAGTTAAAAGCTATCTACAACTGTCCATTTATATGTTTTTCAAAATTTCCAAATGTTAATGGGTTTATGGCCTTCAGAAGTCAGATCATCCGAAAACGTAGCTAAAAAAACCTTTTTTTTCTTCTTAAAAGAAAATTGGGGTGTTACAACTCTTCCCCCCTTAAGAAATTTCATCTCAAAATTTACCTTATACTATCCTCAAAATAAATGTGGATATTGAATTCGCATATCCTCTTCTCGCTCCCAGATTGCTTCATTGCCAGAATGATTCCTCCAAAGGACTTTTACTAAAGGAAATTTCTTATATTTAAGCTCTTTTGTCTCACGGTCCAAGATTTGGATAGGTTCCTCATTATATGTCAAGTCAAGACTTATCTCAATGGATTCGATAGAAAGAACATGAGATGGATCTGAGCGATATCTTCTAAGCATAAAAACATGGAAGACATTATGGATCTTATCTAATTCTAGTGGAAGAGCTAATTTATATGAAACTGGACCAACTCTCCCAAGTACTTCATATGGTCTAATAAATCGAGGACTAAGTTTTCCTTTTTGGTCAAATATCATAATCTTCTTCCATGGAGAAACCTTTAAAGAGATATTATCTCCTACTTGATATTCAATTTCATGCCTCTTAAGATCAGCATATTTTTAGACGATCTTTGGTGACTTTTACCTTATCTTCAGTTTGTTGCACAATCTCATGACCAACTATTTTTCGTTCACCAACTTCACTCCAACAAAGAGGAGTTGTACACTTTCTCCCATATAAGGCTTCATAGAGAGGCATGCTTATACTTGATTGGTAGCTATTATTATAAGCAAATTCTATCAAGGCTAGGTGTCTGTCCCAACTACCCTCAAATTTTATAATACAAGCTCGAAGCATATCTTCCAAGATTTGAATCACCCTCTCGGATTGGCCGTCTGTCTGAGGATGGAAAGATGTACTAAAGATCAACCTAGTTCCCAAAGCTTCTTGCAATCTAGTCCAGAATCTAGATGTAAACCTTGGGCCTCGATTAGATACAATAGAAACAAGGACTCCATGTAACCTCACAATCTCCTCAACAAACAATTCTGCTAAATGTTCAAGTGGGTAGTCCATCTTGATGGCCAAGAAATAAGCACTTTTGGTTAGCCTATCAACTATAACTCAAATTGCATCATGATTTCTTTGAGTGCGTGGAAGTCCAGAAATAAAGTCCATAGTTATTCTTTCCCATTTCCACTCAGGTATCGACAAGGGTTGTAACAAACCAGTTGGGACTTGATGCTCGACCTTTACCTATTGACACACTAAGCATCTAGAAGTAAACTCCGCAATGTTCTTGTTCATACCATTCCACCAGTAGTGTTCTTTAATGGTTTGGTACATTTTTGTACCTCCAGGATGCATTGTATATGGTGAAGTATGTGCTTCATTCAAAATTTATTTTTTCAAATTTTCATCTTTAGGGACACATAAACTATTTTGATAAAGTAGAACACCATCCTACCTTAATTTAAAATCAAGATTTTCTCCAATTTGAGCTTCTTTGATCAATTTCACCAGTTTCTCGTCTAACTTCTGTGCTTCTTTCACCAGTTCAAGTAGAACTGTTTGACTTGCAAACTGGCAACAATAGATCCATCAGAGTTAAATGCAAGACAAGCATTTATGGCTCTTAATTTAAGAAATAAAGGCAAGTGGCTTAGCAATAAACTAGCAAGGGATTTACGACATAAAGCATTTGCTACCACATTGGCTTTACCCGGATGGTAATCGATCGTGCAGTCATAATCTTTAATGAGTTTAAGCCATCTATGTTGCCTCAAATTCAACTCTTTATGTGTAGCCAAGTACTTCAAACTCTTGTGATTAGTAAATATATGATATTTTTCGCCATATAAGTAATGTCTTCAAATTTTCAAGTCAAACACTATGGCAGAGAGCTCAAGGTCATGAGTAGGATAGTTCAATTTATGTGGTTTTAATTTTTGGGAAGCATACGCAACCACTTTCCCTTCTTGCATTAAGACACAACCCAAACCACGATGAGAGGCATCATTATATATCACATATTCCTTCCCTTCGGTTGGTGGAGTAAGTATAAGAGCTTGTGTTAATAAGGATTTGAGCTTTTCAAAACTCTCTTGGCATTTTTCATCCCTTACAAACTTCACATCCTTCCTCAAGAGTTTAGTCAAAGGGGAGGCTATAATGGAGAATCCATTAACAAACCTTCTATAGTATCCCGCTAAACCCAAGAAACTCCTTACTTCATTTGGACTTTTAGGTGGATTCTATTCAACAATAACTTGAATTTTACTAGGATCCACTTTCATACTTGCCGTCGGCACAATATGTCCTAGAAAGGCCACTTCATCGAGCCAAAATTCACATTTAGAAAGATTGGCATAAAGCTTCTTCTCTTGCAGAATTTGCAAAACAATTCGAAGATGCTTTCCATGGTCTTCACTATTCTTGGAGTATACTAAAATATCATCTATAAAAACCACTACAAATTGATCAAGATAAGGCTTAAACACGCTATTCATCAAATCCATAAATGTCGCAGGAGCATTCGTCAACCCAAAGGGCATCACCAAAAATTTATAATGGCCATATCGAGTCCTAAAGGCAGTTTTAGGGACATCATGTTCCCTTACCCACAATTGGTAATACCCAAACCTTAAGTCAATTTTTGAGAACAGACTAGCACCTTTTAATTGGTCAAATAAATCATCAATCCTAGGCAGTGGGTATTTATTCTTAATTGTTACCTTATTTAGTTGCCGGTAATCATTACAAAGCCTAAAAGTCCCATCTTTCTTTTTCACAAATAGCACAGGAGCTTCCCAGGGAGAAACACTCGAGCGAATAAAACCTTTCTCAAGGAGCTCTTGCAATGGATTTTTCAACTATTTCAATTATGCTGGAGCCATTCGATAAGGCGTCATAGAGATAGGAGTAGTTCTACGAACAACATCTATAGGAAATTCAACCACCCTTTTTGGGGGTAGTTCGGAAAGATTTTCAGGGAAGACATCAGGAAATTCACACACCATGGGTATATCCTCAAGGCTTGGACTTTCTAGGCATGTATCAAATATATGAGCAAGATAAGCTTCACAACCTTTCCTAACCATCTTCCTTACTACAATGCCCGAGATGATATTAGAAGTCAATGATCTTTCACCTTGAACAATGATGTGTGAATGTGAAGGAGCTCTAAAGGTCACATGCTTTGGCCTACAATCAACTATCACATGGTATCAATAAAGCCAATCCATACCGATAATAATATCATAGTCTTGGAAAGATATTTCAATTAAATCAATAGGGAAGACTAGATTTTGAATTACAAAGGGACAACCTCGATAGATTTGATTGCAAACAACTTGTTGACCCAAAGGATGTTGGAAAAGCACACCACAATCGAGTCTCACAAATTTTACATTTTCAAGAAAAGCCAATCATGATCAAACATACAAATGCGTAGAACCAGGATTAAATAATATAACAACAAATAAGTCGAATAAGTGAAATTTACCAACAACCACATCTGTTCCATCTTGGTCATCCCTCTGTCTTATTGCATAAGCTCATGTTGTAGCTCTTGACCCACTAACTAGATTGTCTACACCTATTTCATGTGTGTTTCTAGATCTTGCACCTTTATTCCCTTGAGAGAGAGTGGTAATAGGTTTTTAAATCGAGCCTTCCGTACGCAGAGAAGAAGTGGGGTTAGGATAAGGATAATCACTCACTTTATGATCGAAGATCCCAATTAAAACAAGCGTCAGAATCTCTTTTACAAGTACCAAAGTGATTCTTTCCACATTGTGCACAAGTGGGTATACGAGTCTAGCCTTGGCCATAGCTTAGAGTGATTAGAGTAAAGGAACTTGATCTATTCTGCTTATGTTGGGCTAACTTGCGAAAAGTATTAGCTTTGGAACTGCCAAACCTCTCTCATTTTGATGGACCTACTAAATCTGCATAAGCTTTTCTGTACTTGTATTCATTTCTACCAGCTTGTTCCTTGTCGATCCTTTCCCAAGTAAGAGAAGCTGAAACTAATTTACAAAAGTTTTCATGTTGTAGGACCACTACAGATTTTCTAATATAATCATTCAAACCATCTTCAAATCGCCTACACTTATCTTTTTCGTTATTAATAATACCCCCAGCATAGCGAGAAAGCCTGAGAAACTTCTGTTGATATTCAGCGATAGACATACTCCCTTGTTCTCAATTTAAGAACTCATTTTTCTTTGTTTCATGATAAGCAGGTGGGACATACTTCTTATGAAATTCTTTCACAAAATCATTCCAAGTAAAAATAGGAGGTTTTTCCCTGGCATTCAGTACACTTACCCACCAATCATAGGCATCTTTTTGTAACAGTGAGACAACATACTTAAATTTGGCAGCATCTGAACACTCTAACTACTCGAACACTTTTTCAATCCATTCCAACCACTGCTCGGTATCTATAGGGTCAACAGTGCCTTCAAACTCAACTCCACCCATTTTTCTCATTTTCTCAAAGTTCAGTTCATCAGGGTCAGGCACTCTTCTAGCCATGTGATAAAAGAAATCAGTCATTTGTTGAAAAGGGGGATCAATAGTAGAAGCACTATAACTCATTTGAGGGTGTGGCCCAACTCTTGTACCCTGATTACTTCCCGTTTCATATCCACTTGTACTAGGAGGATTAGAATCAGAAAAATGTTCTCCAAACCTTTCTTGTAGGTGAAGTTGGGCATTAGAGGCATTTAAACCCTCACGAGCGGCTTCCATAAGTCTATTAGAAGTAGAAGATGCCATGACTTGATTCCTTCATAAGGGAAGATCACATTGCATTAGAGACATGTAAATGATGCATATGCACTATATACAAAAAAATATGTGACAAAAATAAATAGTATACCAACAAGTCACAACAAAAATCCTAGAATAATAAACCTAGGCTCTGATACCAACACTTGTAGCATCCCCTTTGGCAGGATGCAACTTATGAAGAAAAAGATAATTTTTTTTATATAATCTCAAATAGTCAACACATTTAGTAAACTTGTTTTGAAATTTTATTTCTAATTCAACACCATTGCAGGTCCATAAAATACACAAAACTCAAACTAGTAATTATCACAAAACTATTATCTTCCTTTTGAATAATGAAAAGTCAAAGTATAAAACTAATACATGGCATAACTTGAGTTAAATGCACACTCCAAAAATAGCAAAACTAGCCACCCAGTTCAAGTTACAAGCATATGATTTTGTTTTCACAAGCCTTCAAAAGTTCATACATGAGTGTCATATGTATCTTATACAAGTCTCCAAAATATTTACAAAACTAGATGCATATGCAGATGTGATCTTCACAAGGGCTCCAAAATGTCTACCCCAAATGGCCGTCTTCATATCTCTTCCCCCATATTACCTATGATAGAAAATAACTATCCCTAAGCATAAAGCTTAGTGGTGTATATACTTTGGGCTTGGAGCCATTAAATTATTCAATTCTCTTGTTTGTCGCGGGTGGCTCAATAAGGTAAAAGTAAGCCCAAGTGAACAAGTATATCAAAGTATTGAATACAAACCTTGAAGAGTTTCAAAATATCAATATTAATATTCGAAGGTTCAAGTATCAAAAAAGCTTACAATTCAATTCACAAGAGTTGTCAAATAATTAATTTCGCCCAATATATACGTCATGCCTTCACACTAAGCACAATCAGTACCAAAATGGACTGAATCCCCAAAATCAAGAAGGACTGAAGCCCATATCAAGAAGAGTGGTCATCTAATATCAAGAGAGTCAAGAACCATGTTGAAAGTAGCTTTCCACTCGTACTCAAAAATGGCCAAAAATCCATCATCAAGACGAAATATAAATCCAAAGTCAAGATGGAGAAGATTTGAATCAAGAGACATGCCAATATCGTGGACAAGTCACCGTAACAAGAAGGACAAAGTCCCATCAAGAATGTAAAATGATCAAGCCATTCGTACAAGTGCACGGTTTAGCGAAAGTTTTGCAATACTTGAGATAATAGTCATACCATAATACAAGACAAGGAGTAAGGAAACAACCTATCAAAATACTTCAAATTTTAGAAAATAAAATATTCCAAGTTCAATTTTATACACAAACCTTGGCGTTTTAGCATATAACAAGTTCTACCAAAACTCGAGGAGTTCAATTCATCTACGCCATAGACCAACCAAAATCCACTTTATCAAATAGTTTCTCTTAGCTCCTATAATAGCATATACACCTTAAATAAAAAAAACCAAATATAAACTTAAGTTTAAAATTCTGCTCATATCGAAACTCAACATGAAATCAATAAAAATCAGCTCAAACTATCAAAATAGAAATTCTGGACATCTATCTTGTATTGTTGCTTAATTTTGAAGGGGTAAATGGGGAAAATAGGCTTTGTGGCCTTAATGAAAGTTATATACATATGTATTAGGGTCGCATCAAATTTCTAATTACCCCTACAGAAATTTTGTACAAAAAGATAAGCCCAAAATACCAACAACAGTCCATGTAGGATTTTCAAAACAAAATCTGGGCAGCACCTCCCCTATACTTAATCACCCTTTTTGAGCAGATAAATACAAAGCTGGGTTTTAAAGCCTAAATGAAAGTTATATACCTATGAAATGGATTTCCAAAACATCTTGAATCACTCAAAAAAGAGCTTTCCACAAGGAGTTATACTAATTTTACTAACAACAGTCCCATCCAAAAATGGGTTTGCAAAACAAAGTTTATTCCCCCAATTTCGACAATAACAACTTATCAACAACATAAACAAAAATATCAACAATCATTCTACATCATAAATTAACTAATTCCACCCATTTAATCCAACCAAAACAGCCCCTAATTCATAACTCTCAACAAAGCAACAACCAAGTTTACAACGCTACTTCCTCCATTTTAATCCATTAAATCTCTAAACAAGCTTGTTAAAAAGAAAAAGAACCTCAATATTACCTTAGGTGTGAAACAACCATGACAACACACTCCTTCTTAGCTAATTTGTAACTCAAATTGAAGGCAATGCAACGTGCAACACCTTTCTCTTCATGAGCTTCGGAATTTGGGACTCAAATTTGGGTCAAAAATGGCTTTTCTTAGCCTAGGAGTTCTCTCTCACATCCTCTAAAATATTCTGGAATGTTATGGTCTGAAAATGAATATATAAGTCTGAACTTATCCTTTAAATATTAGGGGAAATGGGCCTGACCCGACTTGGAATCGGGTTGGGCCCAAAATTGCTACCCAGCTTGACCTTTCTACCTTAAAACATCCATACCATTTTATCCCGATGTCACATATGATCCTATGGTTGGAAAGGTATTTCAATTATCTACAACTTTATGATTATGATTTTTTCAAAATTTCTAAATGCTAATGGGTTTATGGCCTCCCAAAGGTTAAATCACCCAAAAATGTAGGTAAAAAAAACAATTTTTTTCTTCTTAAAAGAAAATTAGGGTGTTATAAGAAGGACATATAGATAGTGCATAACCACAATGCCAGTTGAACCCCCTCATGAAAAAAGTGGTGAAGAAAGAGACAATAAAGTGGCTAGATGTAGGAATAATATACCCAATCTCTTATAGTAAGTGGGTTCAGTGTGTACCAAAGAAAGGGGGAATGAAAGTGGTGACTAATGAGAAGAATGAGTTAATCCCCATAAAAACAGTGACTGGTTGGCGTATTAAAAAAAGTTAAATGATGCCACTAGAAAAGATCACTACCCAGTGCCATTTATTGACCAAATGCTCAATAGGTTAGCAGCTCAAGAGTACTATTGCTTCTTGGATTGATACTCGGGCTACAACCAGATTATCATTGCATGAGAGCACCATGAATACAACGTTCACATTCCTTTATGGGACATATTCATTCAACCATATGTCATTTGGTCTTTGCAATTTTCTAGCCACTTTTTAGAGGTGCGTGATGGCTATCTTCCATGATATGGTGGAAGAGTTTGTAGAGTTATTTATGGATGACTTTTCAGTATTTGGAGATTCTTTTGATTTTTGTTTGCATAATCTAGAGAAAGTATTAGCAAGGTATGAGGAAACAAATCTTGTCTTAAACTGGGAAAAGTATCACTTCTTGGTAAATGAGGGGATTGTGTTGGGGCACAAAGTTTCAAAAGTGGTTTGGAGGTAGACCGAGCTAAAAATCAAAGTAATCGAAAAGCTTCCACCACCAATTTCAGTAAAAGGTGTCTGCTATTTCCTAGGTCATGCTGGATTCTATTGGCTATTCATTAAGGATTTTTCCAAGATAGCCAGAACCATGTGCAGTTTGTTAGAAAAGGAGGTAAAATTTGTTTTTAATGATAACTATTTTTGGACCTTTGAACTCTTGAAGAAGTTGATTGAAGCTCCAATCCTGATAGTTCCTGATTGGGAGCTACCCTTTAAGTTGATGTGAGATGCAAGTGACATAGCAGTAGGAGCAGTGTTGGGACAAAGGAAGGAGAAAATCTTTCACTCTATCTATTATGCTTATATGACTCTTGACTCAGCTCAGGCCAATTACACTGTAACAGAGAAGGAGATGCTGGCATTGGTCTATGTATTTGATAAATTCTACTCAGACCTATTAGGTATGAAAGTGATTATTTATACTGACCATGCAACTCTCAGGTACTTGTTCAATAAGAAGGATGCAAAACCGAGATTAATCAAATGGATATTACTGCTCCAAAAATTTGATATTGAAATCAAAGATAAGAGGGGATGCAAAAATCAAATAGCAAATCACCTATCAATATTAGAGGATTCGTCATATGTGGGTGCACAAAGGTCGATAAAGGAAGAGTTTTCGGATGAGCAGCAATTAGCATTAGAGGTCAAGAACTCCCATGGTATGCATATATTGTAAACTACATAGTGAGTGGAGTGTTCCCCCCCAAAGTAAATTACTAACAAAAGAAGAGGCTAATGTATGAAGCAAAGTTCTATATATGGGATGAACCTTACTTGTTCAAACAAGGTGTTGATCGGATGATAAGGAGACGTGTGCCTGAATCAGAGGTCCAACAATTTCTACACATTTTCCATTGATCTGCATACGGTGGACATCATGGAGGCAAACAAAAAGCTCACAAGGTATTATAGTTTGGTTTCTTTTGGCCTAATATATTTAAAGATGTTGTAGGTTTTGTGAAAAGCTGTGACCATTGCCAAAGGATAGGCAACATATCAAGAAGGCATGAGATGTCGTTTAATAACATCCTAGAGGTGGAGATTTTTAATGTGTGGGGAATAGACTTCATGGGTCCCTTCCCACTAACATGTGGAAATTAGTATATACTAGTGGCAGTTGATTACGTTTCTAAATGGGTCGAGGCCATTGCTTTGCCAACCAATGACTCCAAAGTGGTAAGTCGTTTCCTCAAGAAACATATTTTCACAAGGTTTGGCACTCCAAGGGATATCATCAATGATAGAGGTAAGCATTTCATAAACCAAACAATAAAGAATTTGTTAGCTGAGTTTGATGTCAGGCACAAGGTCTCCATGATATATAAACCCCAAACTAGCGGACAACTTGAAGTATCAAATCGTGAAGTGAAACAAATCCTTCAGAAAATCATAAATACTACAAGAAAAGACTGGGCAATCAAGCTAGATGAAGCTCTCTGGGCCTATCAAACTACGTACAAAACACTAATTGGCACTTCAACATACCATATGGTATTCATAAAAGCATGTCACCTTCTAGTGGATCTAGAGAACCAACCATACTGGGAGATCAGAAAGCTGAACCTAGACTCGAAGATGGTAGGTAGAAAGCATATGGATCAGCTCCATGAATTGGAGAAATTCAGACTCCACGCTTATGAGAATGTAAAATTTGTATAAAGAAAAGACAAAATGATGGCATTACAAGAATATAGTCGCTCTCACATTCGAGCCAGACTAAAAGGTATTGCTCTTTAACTCTCATTTACATCTTTTTCCACATAAGCTTCGATCCAACTAGAGTGGACAGTTTTAGGTGGTGTGAATATCGGTACATGGAGCCATAGAAATATGGAATCTCACCAAATCGACCACGTTAGTGGTGAATAGCCAACGTGTTAAGTATTCTTTTAGGCAAGATGTCGATCGTGAGGAGGAGGAAATTGAGATAGAGAATGAATGAAGCCAGAGCTAAGTCATGTTGTGACAATACATCTGGCACTACACGGGAGGCAGCCCGTGAGGTAGTGCAACATCTTATTTTTTTGTCATAGAATATAATTTGTTTTTTAAAGTTTACTAAAATTTCATTTTATTTTAGTGTATACATGGGATATTATAATTTGTACATTAAAAACAAAATTAAAATTTTTTAGGAGGATTTCTTCAAAGTGTGGTCCATGACCAATCTGCGTCGCGGACCTACTCCCTCCCCGTTCAATTTTGGCCCAGGTATGTCTCGCATAAATTTTTGACAAAAATCAATCCAAGGAAGGTGTGCGCCAGGTCCGCGTTGCGAACCTAGTTTATTTTTGTGTAATTTATTTTTTAAAATTTTGGGCGCACTTAACAGTGTGGTCTGTGACATGTCTGCGTTGAGGACCTGGGGGGATTTTCAGGCGGCTTCATTAAAAAGATGGGCTTGACCCATTTTTAATTGTTTTAACCCAACCTAGTCTGATTTTAACCCTTAAAATTCACTTTTAACTCTATAATTTCAACCCCTTCACCGCACCTCACATTTCTACTCTCAAAATTCTCTCTTCTCAAAAAAAAATTGCAAAGCCCTAGTGCAATTCAAGCAAAAAAATTCAAGTTTCTTCTTCAACCACACAAGGTGTGTACTCTTGAACTAGTCTTATGATATGGGTAGTTGAATTTTACATGGGTAAGTTCATGGGCTTTGAATTTTTCCTCCATACCTTTATTTCTTGCTTTATTCTTCGATTTTATTTGTCATGGATATGTAAATTTTAATGAGAACTTGTTTATTGTGAGGCATTGTTTATGGGTTAACTTTATGAAATCAAAACCCTAGTTTTAATATTGTGAGGAGTAGATGTTTGTGACTATGATTGATCATATATGTTGAATTCTTGAGTAAGAATGCACAATATATTGTGTTAAACTTGGTTTGATTTGTGAGAATAAGTATGAGGTGAGTTTCTATTATACTAATGTTTGGGTTGAAATTATGCTTGAAGTTAGGGGAGTTAACTTAGGATGATGCTTTATTGTTGAATCATGTATATTTCTTTTTGAGGGGCATACTAGAATATGGGAGGCTTCTATGAATTCGTTATACATTATGTTTACCCTATTGATTGTAGAAGTATGGATTGGTGAGAAAGCATGTATGCATAGATTATTTGAATAAAGGGAAGTTTAAGTACCTTCGTACACCTTGCTTGCAACTATAATGTTTGAGTGTGGGGTGTGATTGCCTTTAGTCTACAAATAGACGTGTAGGGGCTCATATGTTCGCTCTTTTATAACTCACATCTAGTCGAAGGCTTGATAAGGAAATAGCACGCCCTAGTAGCAGAAAGAGAGAAAGAGGGGTGCCCTCTACACCATCTTCCCTAGATATGCCATGAGGTCAATCTCAGAGGTTTGGTTTCGAAGCGGTAAATCAAGCAGGAAAGAATTGGTACAAATGATACACAAAATCGCACTATCTCTCCGATATGCCTATTGATGATGAAAAGTTGACTCGAGATTATCTATATATCATGAGGAGACTAATAAAGTTTGATAGAGCTTTTTATTTGCTGACCTAAAGCCGTGTAATTTACACATGGTAGGGGAATTCTATGCGAATTATCAGCTGGATACGCACACTCATTACATCACAGTGCAGGGGGTTGATGTTCCTCTATCTCCTATGGCCATCAATGAGATATTGGGAACTTCTGAGTTTCCTACTACCACCCTGACAGAGCTAAATATTCAACCACTCTACCAAGATATTTGTCATGCTTTATGTGGGCCCAAGCCAATAGCTAAGTGGGTCTATCATGGGCTATGAGGCTACCATAGCACATTCCCATATGCCCATCTAAAAAAAGAAGCTCGTGTGTGGGTAAAAATTAAGATGCATATCCTTATTCCAGGCCTACATTACACCGAGATAATGAGGGATAGGGTATGTTTGGTATATGCCTTTATGAAGGGTATGGAGGTAAATCTTTGTGTTGTGATCAAGTCGACCATCCGTTAGTGCAGAGTCTATTATGGTCGATGATATGCCTTTGAAGGCCTCATCACAGAGATATGCCGCAAGGCTAGGGTCCCCAAGGACCAGCATGATTATATGTCCTCCCTTATTTCTGAGACTTATGATGCTACTAATAGTAAGGGGAAAGACACCACTTATGGTCTAGTCCTCACTTTATTGGAGTGTGTGAAGTGCGATGATATGATCACACATGTTTAGCTTTGAGATACTTCGACACTGCACTGGGGTCGCCCATTGACTAAAGCAGAACTACGGGAGGTGGGGACCCAATATCACTAAATGAGCACGCTGTGGCTGTACTAGGACTTGGGCCTAATTTTATAAGCTTACGGAGGATGATATCCCTATTGATAAGGAAAGAAGGAGGATAGGGTCAGATGTGGAGTCAAATATTGAGGCTGTGAAGATCCACCAATGGCAATTGATGATCCAGCTGTTGAAGAAGATATGGTTGAGTAGACGAGGTAGTCTCCTACCTCACTTGTTTGGATGTTTATGTGTGTGCCACTGAGGGCAGTGTCAATTCTTTAAGTATGAGGTAGGGGATTGAGTGTCTATTTTTGTATATATATGTTATTTTGTGGAACTGCTTTAGTTATTTTTGTCATTAGTCAAATTGTTTAGATATTTTGTTTTGGGTTTCACGACATTTATTTTTGGTTCTTTGGCCGTGGATAGTCCCCTTGAATAGTATAAACAAATATGTTATTTATGATAATTTCTTTATTGTCATTGTGGTAATGTGTACGTGAAGTGTTTTGCTAAACCATGAGCCTTCATAAAGAGCTAGCAAATGAGTTGAAAAGTATGTATTCTAACAAAGTATTGACTGAGTCAAAACAACACTAGTGTTAGATTTTGAATGTGTAAGCTTAATTTGGAATTCATGTGATTGATTGGGTTGAAATATCATGAAAGTTGTCATTCTAAATTTAACATGTGCCATATGTGTGAGAAGTTGATTTTGTGCAGTCCTTGTTACTCTTGATTGCTTTCCCAGTGTGTTTTTGTAGAGAAAACAAAAGAAGGTTAAAATTAGGAAAATGATCTAGGCAATTCTTTGGTAGCCTCAGTTCAAAATGAAAAATTGTGAAAACCCACCATGGCATGTAATTCCATAGTTAGCCCTTTTGAGCTTTTGACTTAATTATTTAGTAGCCTTGTTTGAAGCATATTCCCATGTTTTTCTAGACCATAATTTTGATCCAAAAATCTCAAGCGCTTTAGGAAAGAATAAGTGAAGAAATGGGGGGGGGGCTTACAACCTTGTGTTACTAAGAGTAAAGCCATTGGCGCAAAAGTGAAATAAAATCTTATGTTAGGGAAGAAAAGCATGTGAAAGTAAACATAAAGCCAACTACATTATGGTTGTGAAGAAAAATAAAAAAAAGAGTAAGAATAAGAATATATTCCCTACACATATAAGTGAACTGAAAAGAGAAAAGGCAAGCGAGAGAAAGAATAAAGTAGGAGAATGAGGTTATGAAGAACGTGAATGGAATGAATGGATGTAGTGTATTAAAATCGCTTGGGAACCTAGTCACTATACATGTCCAAATCAATACGTACCTATCCCCTAGCCTACATTACAACCTGGAAAAGCCCTAAGTGATTCCTAAGTCCTAGCTACCTTAATTGAGTTGCATAGTACACTAAGGGCAAGCCTATGGTTTATCTCGAGTAACTTATGACTTCATTTGAGAGAGTGAGTGAATTTTGCTTAATACCCATTGTTAATAGCATTAGATGTAACTGTGAGAGTGTATGGGTAATTCTTTCCTTGTGAGGCCACTTTTCTAGTAGATGAATGGTTATCTCAAGTGCGTTTTGATTAAGCAATTCATGTGAGTTTTCTGCATGTCAGAGTCAACTCTGTAGGTTAGGTTCTTTTAGGTTAGCTAGTTGTTTGAATGAAGTTGACGTGCTATGAAAGAAAAACTATTTGTGAGATTATTGTGGCTTGGTAGGACTACTTTATATGCATGATGTGTGTTTTTGTATTTTAGGACTAAGAGTTTGTTCGAGTATGACAAAAACTATAAGTGTGGGGTAGGGATCTTAGGTGCATTTATGCATCCAATAACAAAAATAATCTATATTCATAGTAGAGTTTAAGAGAAAATTCTTATAGTTTAATTCATTTTTAGAGTACTTGTGTATGAATATAGCTAACTAACATGATTAGACACTTTCAAAGCTAAATAAGGAAGAATGGACATTCAAAAGATGATCGGATTGAAAGTGGAGCTTAAAAGAGAAGTTGGGAACAAATGTGAGGAAATTCATCATATTGGAGTGTGTCTGTGTTGCACATTAAACTTCAGCAAATTAATTCCAACACTTGGAATTTATTTGATGTAACAGTGTGGTGCGTGCTAGGTCTGCATCGTGGACCTGGTTCTGGATAGAAAAAAAATTACCGAAGAAGAAAACGAAAAATTGCACTTTGCAGAAACACCTCTGAATTGTGGATTTCACTTCAGTGATTGCAACTTTACATTTTTCGAGACAAAAATAGTCTACTTGTATTTTATTTTTCAACATTTAGTTTTTGATTAAGGTTTTGACGAAGAAAGATCAAAGGAGAACTCTCTTACAGTTTTATTTCTTCTTCTATTTCCTTTGTAAGTTTATTCTTTATTCTATTTATTATGTTTTTTATTCTTTCACATATTTTGAGTGGCTAGAATCCCTTGTTCTAGGGTTGTAGCCATAAGATAAAGGTTTAATATAATTTGCATTGGTTGAAAATGGTTTCTTTCCTATAATTGCTCTTATATTCTCATTTATACTATTTTAATGCTTGATCATCATTAAAATACATTAGTTCTCTACACGGAACTCGTAAGAAGGAAAGGAGATAGAACATTAGAATATAAGGAGTATGTTTGTTCTAGAATTTCCTAGGATGATTCGTGTATAGGAAGCCCGTGACACATACCTATACACCATACTTGGTTAATAAATAGGATAATAGGATTAATGCATCTGTGTTGGTTCATGCCTATCCCCGCTCAATGATGTAGTTAGGCTATCAACAGAGGTAGGCAATTAGAGGTCAGGAGACCATGATTGTAAAATCAAACCTGTAAAGCAGTAATTAAAAGACCCATTAAATGCCAAAGTGAAGTGTGTTAGACCTGAAATATGCAAGTGCTACAATCCTGAAATTACTTACTCATTTGATCATAACTCATTTACTTTCTGAACTATTTCTTAATTGTAGTTTTAATAAATTAGTAGATAATATAATTGAAATCATCTTTTTTGCAACACACGCGAACAATTTATTCAATTAGAAATATTACTCACACCTGACTAAAGTCCTTTGGGTTCGACAATCTGATTCTGAAAGGAGCCACTTTATTACTTGTGAGTCTGCATACACTTGTGTGTGCTTTGATAGCAACATGTCCCAATTGCCGACAAGTAAAAGTTGAGTATCAAAAATTGAGAGTTTTGTCTCACGACACTGAGATTCCTACTATAAAGTGGGAAGCCTTGAATATGGACTTTTTTATTGGTTTTCCTTGAATTCATACAAAATATGATTCCATTTGGGTGATAGTTGACCTAATGACAAAGTCAGCTCATTTTCTCCAAGTTAAGACCTCATACTCAGCCAACGACTATGCTAGATTATATATCCAAGAGTTTTTCAAGATTCATGGTGTTACATTGTCTATTATTTCTGATCGAGGTACTTAATTTACATCTCAATTTTGGAGATCTTTCCAAAAGGGTCTTGGTACCCAAGTGAAACTTAGTACGACTTTCCACCCACAGACGGATGGTTAGGCTGAATGTACCATTCAGACATTAGAGGATATGTTGAGAGAATATGTGATCTATTTTAAAGGAAATGGGATGACCATTTTTTATTAATAGAGTTTGCTTATAATAACAATTATCACTCTAGCATCGAAATGATTCCATTTGAAGCTTTGTATGGTAGGCTTTGTAAATCCCCTATCAGATGGTTTGAGGTAAGTGAAGTTGATTGATAAGACTCGAGTTGGTATTTGAGTCTATGGAAAAAGATAGACTCCTTAGAGAGAGATTAAAAATGGCCCAAAGCCGACAGAAGTTTTATTTGGATGTGAGAAGAAGGGAACTTGAATTTGAAGTCAATGATTGGGTTTACTTGAAAATTTCACCCATGAAGGGGTGATGCATTTTGGTAATAAAGAGAAGCTAAGTCCCTTCTATGTTCGCCCATATCAGATTTTGAGGCGAATTGGTAAAATGGCTTATGAGTTGGATTTTCCTTTAGATTTGGTATCGGTGCATCCGGTATTTCATTTGTCATTATTGAGGAAGTTCATAGGTGATCCTATCTCCATTATGACTTTGGACAGTATTGAGGTCAAGGAGAGTCTTTCTTATGAAAAGGATCTGGTGGAGATTTTGGATCGGCAAGTTTGAAAGTTAAGAAACAAAGGAATTGGTTCAGTTAAAGTGTTATGGAGGAATCAAGAGGTTGAGGGTTCTACATGGGAGGCCGAAGCCGATATGATGTCCCGATATCCTCATCTCTTTCCTTTCGTGCCTAGTTCAGGTATTTAGTTGCTTCATGATCCAACCAGCCCAAATAATGCATTTCACTTGTTTTCATGGTTTCATATGTATTCATGTTCATGAAATGAGTTTTTAAGTTATATTTTTTCTTAGGATGAAAGATTATATGCTTTTATGCAGTATCAATATCTTTTATATTCATGCTGGGCTATTATGTTCCTTTTCTATTCCATTCGTGCTTGCTTGAGTCCTATTCAAGGATGAATATTCCCAAGTGGGAGATATTATAAGACCTAGGGATTTGGAAAGTCGGAAAAAGAGGATCAAAACATAAAATCACCAAAAAAAATGCAATTTTGGCACCAAGTGATAACCACGCAGGCCATCACGGGTCGTGCACTACATCATGCCTCGTAGGAAGTCACCATGGTGGTAACCCTAAGGTTTATTCCTATAGGGTGAGGTCCATAATAGGGAACCACAGACCGTGGTGGGCATCATAGACCGTAGTGAGCACCACGGGCTATGAAGCCATCTGTAGCAATGCCTCTCCTGAGACCTTAAAATATAATTTTATGTCTAGGACCATGACTGTCCACCAAGGCCCGTGTTGCTTTTCACGGACTGTAGTGGGTTCTGTGGTGGTCACTCATATAGGTCCTGCACAATTCCAATGCTTCACAGGTCATGATTCACTCCCTGAATTGTGAAGAATTCCGTGGAGGAGGTTCTGAAACCTTTCCCTGCAACTCCAAAAATCCAAGCCCAAGTCAATTATCAAAGACACCATCATGGGCCATGGTGAGCACTACAGACCATGATGAGACCCCCGTGGTGAGTCCTAGTTACATTTTAATGAGGGGTACTTTGGTCTTTTCTCTATTTATTTTTTAATGTATGTAGATGTTTTTGGGACTATATTCAGTATAAAAATATCGTAAATACTTCTAACCCTATTATTTTCTCTCATAAATTCCTAATCAATCTTAAGACTTCTCTCTCAAGGTTCATTCAAGTATTCATCTTCTTTTTCAAGCTTCTTCAAGAACAAGTCTCCTTCATCAATTCTAAAGTCAAATTCGATCAAGGTATGTAGGAATTAATCCATGGGCCCCTTTTACCCTAGAGTTCCAAGGTTTTCTACTCAAAGTTTCATGAATTCCAATTGAGTTTGTAGCCTTACTTTTATGAATCTTATTTGTTTGTTTAAATTATGTTCTTAATCATTATATATGATCATTATAAGTATGTTCCTACATAAATATATCGTTTTAAGAATGAATTATGATTACCCATGCATGAAGCTATTTTCAATGATTTCAATGTATTATCATGATTTTCATTCAAATTGGCTATGTATATGAGTTTCACTTTAATTTCAAGCATGAACTATGATCATAAAGTATAAGTATGTTCAAGATATGAATTTTATGCAAGTTATGAAGTGAGGTGACTTAGTGTAAGACCCCAGAAATCTAAAAGGTCCTAAACCGAGGAACCAAGGGCGAATTCTCATAAAGTTGGAGAAAACTGGCACTTGAAGCTGACCACAGAAGCCTTTACGGCCGAGGTAAGCACCATGGACCGTGGTGTGCAAGTGTGAAAGAGATTTAGAGGCTTAGTATGCAAAGGATGAACACGATGGAGGACCACATACCGTGGTGAGAACCTCCCTAAAGTCCTCAAGAATTTTTCCCAAGGCAGGGTCCACGGACAACCACCACGGGTCATGGTGTGTTTTGCAGACTATCAAGGTATCCTTGAAGAAACTTCATAGACTACCCTGCAGGTCTCTTTAATGAATTTCTCTAAGTCCCTTATCATGGGACCCCACCACGGACCGTGGTGAGAACCACGGACCGTGAAGGGTCCCCGTGAAGTCTCTTCTGGCCAGATCTTTAAAGGGATATTTTGGTCTTTTCCTGCGTTTTAACCCAAGGTGGTGTTATTTTAAGGGAAACATTAACCTATATAAAGACAATAGACCCTTCAAAGCCCTTATTTCTTTCACTCTAACTTCTCCAACACAAATACTCTCCTCTCAAGTTCTTCCAAGGGCTTCAAGGCAAGGCTAGTGTTTCCAAATTCAAGGCATTCAAGTCTCCTTTACTCCTCGATTGTTGTTAGGGATTTCGTTTCCCTCAAGGTATGTGCGTTTTCATCAATGATTCCTTCCACACATGGAGCCCAAATATTTTCTCAACCTAACATATCAATTAAAAATGATGAATTCTAATGGGCTTTTGCATGATGACTTTAAATGCATAGATTATGATATATTTGAAGTTTCTTTACATATATTGATGGATATTGATTCTTTATTTCATGAAGTTATGATGTTATTAAAGAGCCTATATAAAGGCTTGTAAAGAGTTTTAAGACATAGTGGTGGGTTGCTTTAAGAATGTATATTTTATGCATTTTCATTACTCTCATGCATGCAAGAATTCTTTAAAGGCATTGAAAGGTTCTTACGAAATGAATCCACCTAGTTTCTTATAATAAAGAAAAGTTGAAATAAAGTTTGAATCCAAGTGAATGTTATGAAGTAAATGCTTATGGAAGGGAGTCTTTAGGAAATGATTGATTGATGATGGGCTTCTTAGCCAAAGTAAGGTTTCAATGTGAAAGGACAATTCTCGCATTAAATCAAATGAAAGGTTTTAATGAGTTATTCCATCGATTGAAGTTTTAATGTTAAAGTTGTATAACACTTATGTTATATTAATGTTTAAATGTTATTTCATTGGAATTGACCTAGCACCAAATGTAGCATGTAGATGGGGGATCGACCGAAGGGGTTTTTAAGTAAAATCTCATGTTCTATTAACTATGTGCCACCATAGGGGCCCTTGTTGGCAATTTTAGGCTAGTGGATCCACGATTAGCCATTAAAGTTAAAGTTAAAGAATGTTTAAAGTTGATCGGAGTTCTACCAGGCAAGTAGTCTCCCCATGCCAATATAAGGGGATATGTTGGATTCCATGTAATAGCTCATGGTCTTAAATGTCGATTATGGTCACTTTCCCACAAAATGAATGTTTTAAGGATGCACATGATGATTTCTCATGCATTCTTTCACTTATGCATATTGCCTATACATGTCTCTCCCTTATGTTCTTTATTTCATAGTATACTCACATATTTAGTATCACGCATACTTTTGCCTACATGATATACCATATAAGGACCGGCGTTGCTCCACACTCTCCTCTCCATGGCTAAGTTGAGCGTTGAAGGCTTCCACTTTGGTGTGTTCCCATGTTCTAGGAACGACACTCCTATTTATCTAGATAATGTTATTTTTAGACATTTAAATTATTTTTGGTATTTTTGACTTAATCTTGAGGGTGATCTAGGGACATGTCTAGCCCTTGTCAAGTCTTAATATAGAAGGTATTTTTGGACATAGTAAAAGATGTTATGTTGTCTTTGACTCTTGTTAATGTGAAGCCCCTTAGTCCCTATATCCCTTATGTTTCCACTTGATTTGTCTATCATTACTAATGAAATGCTTAATGAATGCTAAGAGGCTTGGGTGAGGTACGTTCGGGTGTCTCATTCGTTGTGTCACGTATAGGCTCTAGGCTTGGGTTGTGAAAAACTTGGTATTAGAGCACGAGGTTTTGAAATTGTCCTCGGAGTCTAACATACTACATCAAATAGGGTCTTTTTCACGATTGTGAAGTGCGCCATAACTATGAATAGCAGACTATGGGACGTTTAGGAAGGTCTTCACTTCTTTCATTTCATGTCATGCCCTAGAGTGTCCTAAGTTTTCCTCTAACTATCAACCAATTTTATGTTCTTTAGATAATGCCTCTAGGTAGAGCACCTCCGAGATCAAGGGTTGACGATGAGGACCAAGCTCCTCCAGTTTTGAATATCCCACATTATGAGGAAGGGGTAACACATGACGAGTTCCACAACCTCATACCATTATTTGATCAAGTTGTAGCCCACCAAAGGCATCAAGGTTTCCCTCCTCCTCAAGTGCAAAATACGGCCTTGGATTCGGGATTTTCAAAGGATGAATCCACCCAAGTTTGATAGTTCTAAGCTAGATGAGGACCCTATGAAGTTTATAGATAAGGTGTACCGGATTCTGGCTATAATGGGTGTGCCACCGAATGAAAAGGTCAAACTAGTGACTTACCAACTAAAAGGCATGGCTCGAGTATGGTATGAGCAATGGATTGTTGAGAGGAATGAAAAAAGAGGACTGATAGAGTGGAAAGAGTTCAAAACTGCCTTCCTAGATCATTTTTTCCATTGGAGTTTATGGAGTCCAAAATCCAAGAGATCATCCACCTCTGTCATAGGAATATGAGTGTGAGGGAGTATCCCCTCAAGTTCACAAAACTTTCCAAGTATGCTCCATTTATGGTCTCTGACCCCTGCGCAAGGATGAGTAAGTTTATTTCTGGCGTGTCAAGCTTGGGTTCCAAGGAATGCAAAATGGCCATATTGGTCAAGGATATAGACATCTCTCGGTTAATTACTTATGCCAAACAAATCGAAGATGAGAACTTGAGGGAGAGGTCTAGAGGGTTCAACAAAAATAGAGTAGATGGTGGAAGGTCCAACACTCAAAGGACCGGTTATAGTAGCATTTTCAAGGGTCAAGGTAGGAAATGGTTTGCGGGACAAGGTTCCACTAATACTTCTCCTCCCAAGTTCAACAAGTATAAGTGTCCTAATCAAATGGTCCCAAGAGGTAATGTTGGCACCCAAGTTTTTCCCCCATGTAAGAAGTCTAGGAGGACCCACAAGGAAGAGTACTTGGCCAACTCAAATGCATGCTTTAAATGCGGAAAACTGGGTCACTATGCTAAGGATTTTAGAGGTAGTGGTGGTAATAGGCCTCAAGGCCAATGCACCAACCATTTGTATGCCTTATACGGGGAGGCAAGAGGTTCAGAAAGCACCAAACATTGTTATCGTTATGTTAAGGATCTTTACTTTTGATGTATATGCATTATTGGATCTGGGTGCAAACTTGTCATTTGTTACTCCATTCTTAGATAATAGATTTGATATTTTACCCGAAATATTGTAAGAGCCTTATTTTGTGTCTACCTCCATGGGTGAGTCGATCGTGGCTAGAAAGGTCTATAGGGGTTATCCCTATCCAACTTGCATAAAGTCATTCCTTGTGATCTTATAGAGCTTGACATGGTAGATTTCAATGTCATTCTTGGAATGGATTGGTTACATGCATCTTATGCTACGATAGATTATAGGACTCGTCGAGTCAAGTTTTCATTCCTAAATGAGTTTGTTCTTGAATGGAAAAGTCGTGATTCGGTGGTGAGGGTAGATTCATTTCTTTTTTCAAGGCCTAAAAATTGATTGCTAAGGGTTGTATTTACCATATTGAGAAGGTTAGGGATGTTGACTCCAAAAGTCCTCCTCTTCAGTCAGTCCCCGTAGTCAATGAGTTTCCCGATGTCTTTCCCAATGACCTTCCCGGTGTTCCTCCTAAAAGAGAAGTTAATTTTGGTGTCGATCTCCTCCCCAATACCCAACCTATGTCTATTCCTCCTTACCGAATGGCCACAGCGGCATTGAAGGAGTTGAAGGAATAATTAAAGGATTTGTTAGAAAAAGGATTCATAAGGCTAAGTATTTCACCGTGGGGTACCCCAACTCTATTTGTAAGAAAGAAAGATGGGTCACTTCGAATGTGAATAGACTACCGGCAATTGAATAAGGTAACTATTAAGAAAAATCACCCACTTCCTAAGATAGATGACTTGTTTGATCAACTGCAAGGGGCGAGTCACTTTTCTAAGTTCGACCTTTGGTCCGGCTATCACCAACTAAGGGTAAGGGAGTGTGATGCTTCGAATATTGGTTTAGGTTGTGTTTTAATGCAAAATGGTAGGGTCATAGTCTATTCTTCTAGGCAATTAAAAGTGCATGAGCGTAACTATCCTACCAATGATCTTGAGTTGGCGGTCGTGGTTTTTGCTTTGAAAATTTGGCGACACTACCTCTATGGGGTACATGTAGATGTGTATACAAATAATAAAAGCCTTCAATAGGTGTTCACCCAAATGGATATCAATCTAAGACAAGTAAGGTGGCTAGAGCTCCTCAAGGACTATGACATGAGTGTGCATTATCATCAGGGTAAAGCCAATGTGGTTGTCGATGCACTTAGTAGAGTGTCTATGGGGTAAAGTTGCATGGTACTGATGATGGTGGTGTGGTTTTCTGAAATGGGTCTGAATCCTCTTTGGTAGTGCATGTCAAGTCAAAACAAAACCTTGACCCGACACTTGTTGAGTTAAAGAAGTTGGTGAAAGAAAGGAAGGTAGAGGTATTTTCACAAGGGGAAAATGGGCTGTTATATAACCTAGGTCGGTTGTGTGTTCCGAATATGGATGGCCTAAGGATTTTGATCTGGATGGAGGCACATAATTCTGCATACTCCATTCACCTTAGTTCGATAAAAATATATCGAGACTTGAAAGAGTTGTATTAGTGGGTTAGCATGAAGAAGGACATAGCAAGGTTCTTGTCCAAATGTCCGAATTATCAACAAGTGAAGGCCGAACATCAAAGGCCAGGTGGTCTAGCCCAAGTATTGAAATCCCTACTTAGAAATGGGAAGATGTGAATATATATTTTGTAGTGGGTTTGCCTCACACTCGGAAGCGACATAATTCTATTTGGGTGATTATTGATAGAATAACTAAGTCGGCTCACTTCCTACTGGGTAAGACTTCTTATAAGGCTGAAGATTATGCAGAGTTGTATATTCGGGAGTTGGTGAGATTACATGGTGTACCATTGTCAATCATTTCGTATCATGGTACTCAATTCACTTCTCACTTTTGGAGATCATTCCAAAAAGGCCTCAGTACTAAAGTAAAGTTCAGTACTTCATTCCATCCTTAAATTGACGGGCAAGTCGAAAGGATAATTCAAACCCTGGAGGATATGTTAAGGTTTTTTGTATTGAAGTTCAAAGGGCATTGGGATGATTACCTACATCTCATTGAATTTGCTTCCAATATTAGTTACCACTCGAGTATTGAGATGGCGCCATTTGAGGCTTTGTACGGGAGGCGAAGTAGATCCCAGTTGGATGGTTTGAAGTAGATGAGATAACTTATTAGGTTCCACTTTGGTACTTGATGGTTTAGATAAGGTGAGATCATTAGAAAAAGGTTAAAGATGGCTCAAAGACGTCAAAAGTCGTATTCCGACAGTAGGAGAAGGGATATTGAATTAAATGTAGATGATTGGGTGTATTTGAAGGTTTCACCCATGAAGGGTTTGGTTCGATTTGGTAAGAAAGAGAAATTGATCCCTAGGTATGTAGAGCCTTATAAAATCCTAAAGCGGGTTAGAAAAGTTGCGTATGAGTTGGAATTACCTTTGGAAATGACCATGATTCACCCGGTGTTCTATGTGTCAATGTTGAGAAAGTGTATAGGAGACCCTAACTCTATTGTGCCTTTGAAGGTAGTGAATGTTGAAGAGAATGTGACCTATGAAGAAGTCTCGGTTGAAATTTTGGATCGACAAGTCAAAAAGTTGAGGAACAAAGAAGTTTCCTCCGTTAAAATCCTTTGGAGGAATCAACAAGTCAAAAGTTATACATGGGAAGTAGAAGCGGATATGATAAAACTTTATCCCCATCTCTTTCATTATACTCAAGCCAAAGGTAATAAGTCATTCATGTGCAAATGTTTAAGACTTATGTTTCAGTTTTTCCAAGTCATCATGTGCATGCATATTCATGAAGTTAAATTTTAAAGTTATGTTTTATCTTTAAGTTTAAAGATCTCATGGTTGATGTATTTCAATTGTCATTGTATTCATGTTGAGTGTCTATTCCTCGTTCCATGCTCTTTCTATGCTAACAGTTCTCATTCTAGGATGAATGTTCCAAAGGGGGAGATATTGTAAGACCCCTAAAATGTGAAACGTCCTGAACCAATGAACCAAGGACGAATTCTCAAAAAGTTGCCAAAAATGGCACCAGAATCTAACCACAGAAGCCTTCACGAACTATGGTAAGCACCACGGACCATGGTGTGCTACCGTGGTAGAGATTCAGAGGCCCAGTCTGTAGAGGACGAACCACGATGGAGGACCACAAACCGTGGTGAGCACCATGGGCCGTGAAGCCATCTGTAGTGATACCTCCCTAAAGTCCTCATGAATTTTTCCCAAGGCAGAGTCCATAGACGACTACCACGGGTCGTGGTGTGTTTCACGGACCATCAAGGTATCCGTGAAGAAACTTCAGAGACTACCCTGCAAGTCTTTTTTTTTTGAATTTCTCTAAGTCCCTTAGCACGGGACCACACCACGGATCGTGGTGATCACCACTGTTATACCCCGTACTTTTGTACCTTGGAATTCTTCTTAATCTTCTTAATTTTCTTAAAAGGTTCTTAAGTTTTGTGGAAGGTCCGTAAGCCTCTTAGAAGTTACCATGCGAGCCGGATAATCTATAACGCTATCAAACAACTCTAAGGAAGGGAGAATGTGACACCCCATAGTAAGGAAGATTGGAAATATGATTATAAGAATCCAGAAGAAGTTGGAGTCCAAGTAATGAGTCGTAGGACTCGACTTACTTACGTAAGCTACCAACTTGGAAATCTTACATACTTAAGTTACTTGGGTACATACCAAGCTTACGTAGCAAAGATTACATAGATTCATAAAATAAGATGAGATTATAAACCCACAAGGGGGGAAAGAAGGTGACACATGGAAGCATGAAAGAGTGCCACATGGCAGCAGCTGGATCTAGGGGTGGACCCCCACATGCCACATGGCAGCACGTGGTTAGAGGAGGTGATGTGTTGGCCCAATGAGGGCTTGACACGTGTCACCTCCTAAGGTGGCCTATATATATATATGTTTTATGATTATCCTTATCAAGAAAATTCATTCTTATCTCCTAAGTTTAAGAAAACTCTAGAGAAAAAAAAGAGAAGAGAAACCCTAAGCTAGAGAGAGAGGCTACGGATTTGGAGAGGAAAAAGATGTAAGTTTTCTGATTTTTTTCCATGAATTAATTATATAAGGTATACCATGATTGCATGAAGGTGTTATTAATGTAAATATATGGTTTGGAGCAGAACCAAAAGGTTAACAAACAGCCATGAAGTTTTAGCCGCGCTAAAAGAACTTTCAAGGCGGATTTTGGCAAGTTTTGGCATATTTCGGGCAAGGTAAGGTTTTCCCTTTCAAATTGGAGTTTATAATGTTTTTATGCAGTATATTAAATGTCTTAAATGAGGCTTGAAGTGTAAAACGTGTATAAGGATGCTTGATGTTAGAAATAAACTATATTGAAGTTGTTATAGTCAAATCGAAGTCGAGTAGTGTGTTGTGATTGTGATACTGTGGTTTCAGCTGGGTGGGTGGCGTGTTGCAGGGATGGAAAGTTTTCTAAAAGGGGTGTGGGTACTGTGGGTTTCAGCCACACGGCCCTTTGTTTCGTATTGTTAAAGGTTTTACGAAATAAAGGTTAAAAAACTCTATTTTGGTATCGTAGTTTTGAGCTAGTTGTTTGGAGTTGTATTAAGTAATGTTGAAGTGATTTGATTGTATATATAGATGCTGGTTGTTGTTGGTAATATGGCTGCTAAGATTAGCGGTTGGATAGGGCAAGTTACAGGGGAGATGCTGTCCGATTTTCGGTAACTTCGAAACTAGTAATAAACTAGTCGAGGGAAATAGATAAGGAAATAATTCCTATGGATACTTGGTTGTAGAGTTGGAAATTGGAAAGTGGAGGGTTATTAACCTTAGTATTTCTTTCATGTTAAATAGGTTCAAAAGACGACAAGGCGAACGTGGTTAAGGGTAATCCATAAGAGGTATGTGAAGCTACCTTCTTTCTCTTGGTATGTTTTTGGCATAGGTATGTAAAGTTGTCCCTTCTTTCTTTTGGCATGTATTAGATGTAAGTGATGAATAATATGAGCATCGGGGTAATTCCATTCACTAGTCCTGAACATGATGCATGATCCTTACTCACCTTTAAATGTTATGAAATGTGAAATACGCTTTGAGGATAATTCCATTTATGAGCTCCGAGTATAACTCGTGACCATTATTCACTTCTGAATGTTGAAGTTCTCAAAGTCGTTGAACTACGACCCTCGATTCTCCTATTTGATGAAGAGTAATTGAATACATAAGCTCCTATTCCTAAGGTCTCTACGATGACAAACGTCTCTTATTCCATAAGCTGTTTAGCTTTGTCTCGATACACGTCTACGATTTCTGACACTCCAGTTGACATGATCCCTAATGATGTTTAGAAAGTACTCAAGACGATTACTACTCTGGCCTTCAAGTGACGGTTCACTTGACTATTTCATTGAGTCTTGTATGATGATTTAAGTTGCATATGGTTTCTCACTACTCTACTCGTACACACTGTAACCCATCTTCCTCCAAGTCCCATAGAGGGGTCGGGAATATTATCGTGCATAACTTTACTACTCCATCACCAAGTCCCAGGCCAGATATATATATATGTATGAAGTATACGATGATGAAATACCATATATGATGAAAATAAAGCATACGATGACGCTGTATGTGATGATGTTATTCATCGAGTCCCAGGCCAGATATATATATATACGATGATATGATGAAAATATGAATCGGACCATACGTTCCTCGGTATTGTTTTAAATTATGGATCGGTCCAAACGTTCTTCGACATATTTTACTATGTGATAATGGCACCAAGTCCCATAATGGGCCGAGTGCGGTATGATATATACATTAATCTTTCACCGAGTCTCTCACTAAAGAGCCGGATATGATAGATAGGCATGCATGTGAAAACATAATAATGTATTTGTAATATATGAGATGATGTCGTATATGATGATATGATAACACCGAGCCCCATAGTAGGACGAGTATGGTATATGAGGAGGATGTACATGCCCTTATTTTATAAAGTGCAGGCATAGTAATTGTTAACTGTTATACTTATTTTTCTGTATCCCTATTTCAGTTGTTGTCTCAGTTATGATATTTTATGCTTTATATACTCAGTACATGTATCGTACTAACTCGCTTTCTTCGAAGGGCTGCATTTCATGTCCGCAGGTACAGGTACGCATTTTGGAGATTCGTCAGCTTAGGATTTCCACTCAGCTATGTTGGGAGTGCTCCATTGTTCTGGAGCCTAGCTTATTGGTACCGGTCCTCCTATGTATACATTTATTTGTTCAGAAGTATGGCGGAGGCCTTGTCCTGCCTTATGTTACTGTTCTTGCTCTTAGAGGTCGGTGGATATGTATGTAGGTTGTATATGTATGTGTGTATAGTTGTTCCTATATGTTGTGATGGCCTCGTCGACTTATATGTTATCATGCCTGTTGATACATTATGACTCAAATAGGGAACAGGTTTACTTATAGTTAGCAGGGGTATATGTGAGAGTCTAGTTCGGGCACCCATCGCAGCCTATGAGGTTGGTTCGTGACAACTACGAACCATGAAGGGTCCCCATAAAGTCTCTTCCGGATAGATCTTTAAAAGGATATTTTTCTCTTTTCTTGTGTTTTAACCCAATGTGGCTTCATATTGAGGGAAACATTAACCTATCTAAGGACCCTAGACCCTTCAAAGCCCTCATTTCTTTCACTCTAACTTCTCCAACACAAATCTTCTCCTCTCAAGTTCTTCTAAGGGCTTCAAGGCAAGGCTAGGGTTTCCAAGGTCAAGGCATTCAAGTCTCCTTTCTTCCTCAAGTGTTCTTAGGGATTTCATTTCCCTCAAGGTATATGGGTTTTCATCCATGGTTCCTTCCACCCATGGAGCCCAAATGTTTTTCCAATCTAGCATTTTAATTTAAAATGATGAAATCTTATGGGCTTTTACATGATGACTTTAAATACATAGATTATGATATATTTGAAGTTTATTTACATATATTGGTGGATATTAACTCTTGATTTCATGAAGTTATGATGTTATTAAAGAGCCTAGATAAAGGTTTGAAAAGTGTTTTAAGACATATGTGGTGGGTTGCTTTAAGAATGTGTATTTTATGCATTTCCATTACTCTCATGCATGCAACAATTCTTTAATGGCATTGAAAGATTTTTACGAAATGAACCCACCTACTTTCTTATGATAAAGAAAAGTTGAAATGAAGTTTGAATCCAAATGAATGTTATGAAGTAAATGCTTATGGAAGGGAGTTTTTATGAAATGATTGATTGATTAAAGGCTTCTTAGCCAAAGAAAGGTTTCAATATGTAAGGACAACTCTCGCATTGAATCAAATGAAAGGTTTTAATAATCTATTATACTGATTGATGTTTTAATGTTAAAGTTGTATAATTCTTATGTTATATTAATATTTAAATGATATTCCGTGGGACTTGACCTAGCACCGAATGTAGCATGTAGATGAGGGCTCGACCGAAGGGGTCCTTAAGTAAAGTCTCATGTTGCATTAACTATGTGCCATCATAGGAGCCCTTTTCGGCTATTTTAGGCTAACAGGTCCACGATTAGCCATTAAAGTTAGAGTTAAAGAATGTTTAAAGTTGATCGGAGTTCTACCTAGCAAGTAGTATCTCCGTGCCAATGTAGGGGGATATGTTAGATTCCATGTAATATCTCACATGGTATTAAATATTGGTTATGGTCCCTTTCCCACAAAATGAATGTTTTAAGGATTCACATCATGATTTCTCATGCATGAATTCACTTATTCATATTTCCTTTACATGTGTCTCTCTTATGTTCTTCATTTCATAGAATACTCACATACTTAGTACATTCAAATTACTAACGCATACTTTGCCTACATGATATCACCATGTAGGGACCGGCGTCACTCCACACTCTCCTCCCCTGGCTAAGTTGCGCATTGGAGGCTACCACTTTTGTGAGTTCCCATGTTCCGAGAATGACAATCCTATCTTATCTAGCTTATGTTATGTTTAGACATTTAAATTAATTTTGGTATTTTTGACTTAATTTTGAGGGTGAGCTAGGGACATGTCTTATCCCTCGCGAAGACTTAATGTAGAAGGTATTGTTGGACATAGTAAAGGATGTTATGTTGTCTTTGAATCTTATAAATGTGAAGCCCCTTAGTCCATATATCCCTCATGTTTATGCATGATTTGTTTATCATTACCAATGAAATTCTTAATGAATGCTAAGAGGCTTGGGTGAGGTACCTCCAAGTGTCTTATTCATCGTGTCACGTCTATGCCCTAGTCTTGGATCATGACACTTACGGCCCTATGCGGTGACCGAGGACCTAACTATATGAATTATGCAAGTATTATTTATAATGATGAAAGGACAATTTTTACATTGCAATTATGTTATGAAATAAGTAATTCTATAGAGTATGGAGCTTATGAATAAATTATGATATATGTTAAGTATATTTACTATATTATGTATTCCATAAGATTTGACTTAGCACTGAATGGACTTGAGGTGGAGGCCCTACCAAAAGCCTTAGTTGCAGCTTCATGTCTCTTAAACTATGTGTCACCATAGGTTGCCTTCATGTCTTAGCTGGTGGATCCACATATACCGTATGTTATGACCCGCCTAGCAGGATAGAGTCTCTCTAGGCAAGTAGACTCCCCTTTTTCTTCATTGTATGGGGAGACAACGGGATTCCATATTATAGTTCGCATGGTCTTATTGTCGGTTATGGTCCTATCCCACATATGTATGTTCTCTTATGTACTTTTATGATTTCAACTATGCTTTCCAAATGCTTTAATCATTATAATTCCCTCATGACTTTAATTATCTCTTCTTATCATGTACTTTACTTAATCATTGCATCTTACAATTTATATTATAGGTTATGCCCTCATACTTAGTACATTCAAAAGTACTAATGCATATTGTTTCCTACATTATCTCATAATGTAGGGGTTGATATTGAGGATCGTACCCATCCACATGGCTAGTTGAGTTCCTACAGCGAAGTTTTGGTGAGTCCTCATCCATCGAGGATGGTTTATGAGTTGTTCTTCCTCAAAAACATTTATTTTATTTTCTTTGAGGGTTAGCTACACACCGCCCATGTTCATGATTAGAGGCATCAGTTGGAAAAATATTTGAGTCTATGTTGTCAAGTTACATTCTATGTTTATTATTCATGGTTTAGACTCTCTTATGTTGATTCTGTATTTACTTTACCTTATGCATTCTTTATGATATGTCAAGAGGCTAGGTTGGATTTCTTTGGGGTTTCGATGGCCGTGTTACGACTAGGCCCTAGGTTGGACCATGACAGTCAGACACTCCTAAAATGAACTTACTCATCTAGGCATGAGAGTCGGCTACCAAAGAAAAAGCATACTTGGAAAGATTTATGGACTTGAGAGCATACTCCCTTACACTCATATTACCTTGCTTAAGTTTGATGAACTCCAACACTTTCACCTCCCTTAATTCAAATGGGAAAAAGCGGTCAAGAAATGCAATCTTGAAGTTCTCCCAACCTATGGGATCCCCTTTAACCCTTTCGTCCTTCAATTGATGGTACCACACTTAAGCAACACCCTTAAGTTAGTAGGTTGCCAACTCTGCCTTCTCCTCTGAAGATACTCCCATGATAGTAATAATATTATGCACCCCATCGATAAAGTCTTGGGGATCCTCATCAACCTTGGACTCTTGAAACTCGATAGAGTTCAGCCTTGTAAAGTCCATAACTCTTAAAGCCAGTGTAACCACATTTGGAGGAGTTACCACCCCTTGGTTAACTTGAGTATTCACAGCTTGGGCTATAATAAAGTTAGTGGTTTCGAATTCAGTATGAACAACTTGGTCAACTAGAGGATCATTTGAATCTTGAGGGGATTGTCCCTCATTAGTATCAATCCCTCTTTATATTGGAGCTCTTCTTGGAGGAATTCTCTGAAAATCGCAAAGAACAATCCTTAAAGAAGAAAAGAGGTAGAATACACTCTATTGAACAACATAGATCATGAGAGAAGTGAAGATTTCATAAAATACCTCATAGCCTCCTACTCATAGATGTGTCGCGCTTCACACCCATGAATAAGACTACTTGACACGTCATGTTGAACTTCTTAGGACACTTCAAAACCTTGTGCTCAGATACCAAGTTTTTCATAACCCAAGCTAGGCCTTAGGTGTGACACGCGATTAGGATTCCCGAATAAACCACAACAAGGCCTCTTAGCATATCATAAGAATACATAATGTAACAATAAAGTGGAATTCATAAGAAACCCAAGAATATAACATAGCTAGAATGAAATGAGACAACATAGACTCTATACATATATCCAACATGCCTCTACATGAAATAACATAGGCAATGACTAGGACATGTTCGTAGCTTATCCTCAAGAAAAGTAAAAGTCATAAGGAATAATGAAAAGATAAGTGTCTTGTCCTCGGAGCATGAGGACTCACCAATAATAGAAGAGTACTAAATCTCTTGCCACTAGTGGAATGTGCATAATCGTCCGACCCTATTATGATACAATGTTGCAAAGGTATGCAATAGTAAATAGAATGTACTGATTATGTGAAAGGTATGCATGAACAATGAAAATAGGAAATAGTCAATACAAATTGTAAGGAATTCATAAGTCGTAATGATAGACGTAATAAAAATATAGTGTAAATCCTAACATAATCTTTGTATGGAAGAGACCGTCAACCGACATATAACCATGTGAGATATAACATGGAGTCTGATGTGTTGCCCCATCAAAGAGGGCCCAGTATATCTTGCCAAGATATAAAGGGATCATCCTCATGAGAATCAGGTACTTACCTCTAGTCCTCGAGATTGGGTACTCACTTGTAATCTCCTTTGATCTTATGGTGGCATGTAGTTATGGGACATGGGTAACCATCACTATTCCACTCGATGCCAAGTACAACTCCTAACGGAATATCATTCATAGTATAAATATATCATAGGAATAGTTCATTATCATGTGATTCATGTATTGTGGGTGTAGGCCTTCCATCATTACGAATCTTACTTCATAAAGAGTATCATTAGGGTCTTAAGTGTCCCTTAAAGATCTTAGGTCACCTTTTTATTAAACTTTCTTAAACACTTGAAATTCTATGATCATGACTTATACTTGAAATTATGGTGAAAACATGGATTTACAATTAATTGACTTAGAAATCATGAAATTGAATTAAAAACATGCAGAATCATGCAATTTATATCAACACATACATAATTCATAAAATAATATTAATTGAAATTATAATTGAAAATATCCATCATCCATGTCATGAACCCTAAAGATCAATGCGGGAAATTCATAGAAAACTCTTCAATTACATGCAAAAATCATCAATTTATATTGAAATAGGATCATATTCGTAATTTGAATCATGATCGACATAATTGAAATTGAGATAATCAAACCCATAAAAATGCATACTTGAATTGATTGAATAAAAATAAGAATTTGTTAGGCTCCATCGGTGAAAAGTACCCTCGGATGATTGCCCACATACCTTGAAGAAAAATCTAGAAGAAACTTGAAAAAAAATTATTTTTTTGATGAAGATCTTGAGAGAATTGCTTGAAAGTCTTCAAAGGAGTTTTAAGAGCCTTTTAAGAGAGAAAAATATTCTATTTGATGAATTGACAAAGAATGAGGGAAAATATGGGTTCTAGGGTAGTTAATATGGTCGAATTAAGTCCTAAAACATCCAGGTTCATTAACTAATAACTAAGAAAAAGTCTAAAGTGCCCCTACTTTAAAATTGAATTCGGATAAAAATGGGCACCCTAGTCCGCGATGCGATGTTGTTCCCTGATAGGCCAATTTTGAGCGAATAAGAATTTGGCCAGATTTTGACTTATGAAAATTATACTGTGAGGGAGCAGGTCTGTGATACAGACCTGTCACACACCCATATGGAAATGCAATTTTTGAAAAATTTAACTTTCCGAAATACTCCATCCAAAAATCTATCGAGGCCATTTTGCAATGTTTAACCTTATTATATCGTATTCTAATTTTCAAACGCTAGGGATATTACATTTTTGGTCAGTGAACACATCAACATGGACATCATAAAGATATTGTCTCTAAATTTTCAAAGAAGAAACAATCGATGATAACTCCAATTCATCAATTGGATAGTTCCATTCATGCAGCCTAAGTTTTCTAGAAGCATAGGTTATCCCCTTACCATTTTTAATCAAAACACAACCAAGACCAACCCTTTAAGCATCGCAATATATGACAAAACTGTTGGAACCTTTAGGTAAAGTCAATACCAGAGTGGAAGTAAGTCTATCTTTCAACTTTTGGAAGCTTTTCTCACATGCCTCGGACCATTAAAATTTAACCTTTATTTTAGTCAAAGTAGTCAAAGGTTATACAATGGAGGAGAATCCTTCCACAAACCATCTATAATAACCAGATAATCCTAAGACACTTTGAATATCAGAAGGAGACAAAGGTCTAGGTCAATTCTTTAATACTTCGATTTTCCTAGAATTCACCATAATACCTTCACTAGAAACAATATGACCAAGAAAAGAAATCAACCTCAACCAAAACTCACACATGCTAAAATTAGCAAACAATTGACGGTCCTTCAGAATTTCAAGACAATCCTCAAATAATTGGCATATTCATCCTCACTCCGAGAATAGATCAAAATATCATCAATGAAAAAACAACAAACATATTCAAATATTTCTTAAACACCCTATTCATCAAATCCATAAAAGTCATTGCAAGAGTATTCGTTAATCCAAAGGACGTAACCAAGAATTCAAAGTGACCATCTCTAGTTCTAAAACCCATCTTCGTAATGTCACATTCTCTTACTCAAAGTTGATGATAACCCGATCAAAGATCAATCTTTGAGAAATAACATGCTCCTTGAAGTTGATCAAACAAGTCATCAATCCTTGGGATTGGATACTAATTCTTAATTATGACCTTGTTCAATTACCGGTAGTCAATAAACATATGGAGAGAACCATCCTTCTTCCTAATAAAGTAAATTGGAGCACCTTTTGGAGTGATACTCGATCGAATGAAACCCTTATCCAACAAGTCTTTCAACAAATCCTTTATCTCCTTGAATTTTATCCAGTTCATATGATAAGGAGGAATAGAGATAGGCTGAGTATCAGGAAGAAGATCAATACTAAAGTATATCTTATTTTTGGAAAGGATACCTAGAAGATCATTGGGAACACTTTTGGAAACTCACTAACAATTGAAACTGACTCAAGATTAGGAGCTTTGAAATTTGTATCCCTAACCCAAACTGGATAATAAATGAAACCCTTGAAAATCATTTATCGAGATTTTGGGCACGAGATGAATTGACCCTTAAACATAGAATTACTACCTTTCCATTCTAGGAATGGCTCATCTGGAAACTGAAACTTAACCACATGGGTTCTACAACGTATAAAAGCATAACATGTATGAAGAAAATCCATACATAAGAATAACATCAAAATCGGTCATATCAAGCTGTACGACATCAATTGAGGTGATTGTATGAAAAACTGAAATTGGACAATTTCAATAGACTCTTTTAGCCAAAATTGAATCACCAATAGGAATATAGACAGAAAATAGGCTCTAACAAGATCTTGGGACTAACATCAAATTTCATAATAAGATAAAGAGTAACAAATGAAAGAGTAACACTCGGATCTAACTATGCATAAACATCAAGATCAAAGATTTTTAACATACCAGTTATAATATTGGGTGAATCCTCCAACTCCTAACGAGTATGTAAAGCATAGAATTTGTTTTGGTGCTGACTGCCACCCAAAGTAGAACCATGCTAAGTCGGTCGGCCTATATTTGTCTTAGCCTAAGTTAGGGGTCGATCACCTCCACCTCTAGTAGCTCTCGAAATACAATCCTTCACTTGGTGACCCATTTTCCACATCCAAAGCAAGCACTCGATACCATCAAACATTCTCCTAGATATTTTTCCTACACTTCTTGTATAAGGGGATGGTTTGACCACTCGGAGCTCCTCTTTGAGGCTTAGGGTTAGACGCCCTATCTTGGTAGAACTTAGGAGCTAGAGTAATTGAAGAATTTTGGCCGGAGAACTTTTGGAAAATTTGTGAACGGCCAATATTACCTGACTTATAATGCAAAAAACTCACTACAATCAACTCGGGCCCTCTTGGACACCCTAGCCCTCTCCTTTAGCTTTTCCTCCTCTACTTGCTCAGCATGTGTCATAATTCTTAAGATGTCCATTTCTTTGATCAACATGGCGGTTCTATATTCTTTGACCATCAAGTTTGACACACCCAAAAGGAATTTTCTTGTATGAGCTCTAAGATTGAAAAACATGTATCATGACCCAAGCTAGACTCTAGATATGACATGATGATTAGGATCCCGAGATACCCCAACCAATCCTCTTGATGTATCATACATGAGCATACATAAGACAATTTAACACAATAAGATGAAACATGAATGTTGAATAAATATCTCAATAAGGAAATCTCATCATAAGGAAAAGCAAGCTAAAATCTCTAGATAACAAAACAACATAGACTCCATAAATATATAACATACATCTACTAGTCTAGATGGGGCATAGGACAAGTTCCTAGCTCACCAATATAAGAAATAAAGTCAAAGGAAACATAAGAGAAAACCATAAGTGTCGCATCCTCGAAACATAAGGACTTACAAACAATAGAATGGTAACTCAGTAGCTAGCCACGAGCGGGGTGAGTGTGATGTTCGTCGGTCCCTACATTATGATATAATGTAGGCAAAAATTATGAGTTAGTACATGATAAATACTAAGTATGTGATAAACACGCATGAACAAGAAAAATAGGACATAGTAATATGAATATGTGATGCATGAACAACATCTTGAAACATGAATAAAAGTTGAAAACATCTAATAAGGTTAATGCATCATAAAAATATCATAAGATCTTATAACATAGCATATACATATGTGGTACAATAACCTTAACTGACATGTAAGACCATGTGGGCTATAACATGGAATATGATGTAACTCCCACACCGAGAAGAGAGACTCTACCTTGGCATAATTTTCATAAACCAACATGAGAATTCATACAATACGCGATCATAAATCCATAGTTCATACTTGAGTTTCATTGCATAATGCATGGGTCCTAGAAATATACATTCAAAATATGTAATTAAATTGAAATCATGCATGATAGACCATTGAAGTTCAATAAAAATCATAATTGAAGTGACCCAATGAAAATTGATCAAAACTGAAATTTATGAGAAATAAATAAAAATAAGAATTGAGAATCCTTTGGGACTCCATGGAAGGAAGTATCCATGAATGAATTCCCTCATACCCTCGTTAATCAAAGCCTTAGATGGAATTGGAACTTGTTTACTTGGACTTGAAAATTACTGGAACTCTTGATTGAGGAACAAGATGGACTTGGGAGAGAAATTCTATACAGATGATTTTGTGTTGAGTGAATAATAGAGAATAAGGGATTTAGGATGTTTTAGGGTAGTTAATTGACTAGTAATTATCCCCAAAAATGTCCCAATAAATAATTAAAATAAAAGGGAAAAGATCCAACTGACCTTGGATTACAACTGACAGACGACCTCTTCAAGAGACACTTGATGGGTCATCAAAAGCACCATAGACCATGAAAGGGTCCATGAAAAGGCACATGAACTAACCATTTCAGGGTCGATCTACACAAGAGCCTCTATGGGTCGTCATCCTCTTCATGGGTCATGAAGAGGCTCGTGATCCTAGAGGTCTGAAGAGTTTTGAGGGCTGACTATTTTCTAGCATCTCTACAGCCTATCAAATCCCTATGGGTCATACATCCTCATCGTAAGGTGGACCATTCCCTTAGTTCCTGAGCTTTATTTACACGAACCTCTCTATGGTCTGTGTTCCTTTTGACGAGTCATGAACATTACTCATAGGATCATCCTTGACTGGGCCCTTGAGGGGTCGAGTTCACAGGTCATTTCCATGGTCCATGGGAAGTATCACGACTTGTAAACCTCTCTATACACCCTTCCCCCTTTTTCCCCATTTCTACTTCACTCCTATGGCCCATGGACAGTATCACAACCTGTTAAAGGACCTTGTGAAAACCCATCTGGTGCAAATATTTTTGAGATTTCCCATTTCAACTCTATTTTCCATCTTTCCAACTTTTGGGGTCTTACAATTCTCCCTCTTGGGAACATTCATCCTTGAATGGGACTCAATCTAGCATGAACGGAATAGGAAAGAAACATAGCAACCCAACATGAATGCAAAACATAGCAAAAATGCATAAAAATATTGAATATTCAATCTCAAGCTAAAACTGACTCATAAAAACTTGAGAATGACTGAAATGCATGAATTCTAAGGAGTGGATCATGATGTAACTTAATACCTCAACTTGGAATGGAAGGAAAGAGATGAGGATATCATGATATATATCAGATTTGGCCTCCCATGTAGCACCCTCAACCTCTTGGTTCCTCCATAATGCCTTAATAGAAGCTACTTCCTTATTTCTCAACCTTCAAACTTTCCAGTCTAGAATCTCACCCGGAATCTCCTCAAAGGATAAGCTCTCCTTCATACCAATATTATCCAAATGAATAATGGATCTAGGATCACCATAACACTTCTTCAATAATGAAACATAAAACACCGGATGCAGCGATGCCAGCTCTGAAGGTAAGTCCAACTCATATACCACCTTGCCAATCCGTCTTAAAATCCGATATAGGCCTACATATCAAAGACTAAGCTTTCCCTTTTTGCCAAAATGCATACATCAATCTGAGGGTGAAAAATTATATGAAACTTAACTTGATTACCAAGACCCTTTTGGAATGACCTCCTAAATTGAGATGTGAATTGAGTACCTCGGTTCGAAATGTTAGATAACGGAACAACATGAAGCTTTACCAACTCACAAATATAAAGTCTAGCATAGTCCTAGGAAGGAAATGTCGACTTAGTCACTTCTTAAAGGACCACCCAAATCGAATCATGTTGCCTACAAGTACAAGGCAAACCGATAATAAAGTTCATATTCAGATCTTCCCACTTTCAAGTAAAAATCTCATTGTCTTTAGTTAAACCTCTGGGTATTTTATGCTCAACATTCACTTATTGATAATTAGGACATTGGCTACAAACTCTGCAATATTCTTCTTCATACCATTCAACCAATACACTTTTCTCAAATCTAGATACATCTTTGTGGAACCCAGATGAATAAAATACCGCAATCTATGAGCTTCGGACAATATCATTTCCCTTAAGCCATCTACATTGGGAATACATAATCGACCTTCATATCTAAGAACACCATCTCCCCCTTGAGAGAATGCCTAAATGAATTTTATGGCAACTAATTTCTTCAACTCAACCAGAGTAGGATCATTATCTTCCTGTTCTTAAAATCCACCACGAGAGATGATTTAGAACCATTTTAGAAAACAACACCGCTATCCTCAGAAACAACCAAGCGAACACCCAAAAGAACTATTCTATGAACATCACAAACTAAATCTTTTTCATTCTCAATATGGATAACACTTTTCATGGACAATCTACTAAGAGCATCAGCAACCACTTTTGCTCTACCCGAATGGTACAACACACTCATATCATAATTCTTAAACAACTCAAGCCATGTATTTTGTCAAAGGTTCAAGTCCTTTTTGTTAAACACATATTGCAATCTCTTATGATTTGTGAATACGTCAATAAGGACACCATATAGATAGTCTCCAAATCTTCAAAGCAAGAACAACCGCCTCTAACTCCAAGTCATGAGTTGGATAGTTCTTTTCATGCACCTATATTTCCTAGAAGCATTGGCTATCAGCTTGCAATTTTGCCTCAATACACAACCAAGACCAACCCTTGAAGTATCACAATATACCACAAAACTATTGGACCCTTTCGGTAAAGTTAACACCGGAGTGGATGTAAGTCTATCTTTCAATTCATGAAAGCTTTTCTTACATGCCTCAAACCATTAGAATTTCACTATTTTTTTAGTCAAAGTCATCAAGAGCAATGCAATGGAAGAGAATCCTCCCAAAAACCTTCTATATCCAAGTATTGCTTGAATAACCTGCTCATCAAATTCATAAAAGCTGTAGGGGTATTTATTACTCCAAAAGACATAACCAAAAATTGAAAGTGACCATACCGAGTTCTAAGAGTCATCTTCAGAATATTACATTCTCTTACTCGGAGTTGATGGAAAAAATCAATCTTTGAAAAGTAGCTTGCACCTTAAAGTTGATCGAATAAGTCATCAATTCTTGGAATGGGATAATTATTTTTAATAGTGAGCTTGTTCAATTACCGATAGTCAATACACATACGAAGAAAACCATTCTTTTTCTAACAAAGAGAACCGGAGAACCCTATGAAAAGATACTCGATCTAATAAACCTTTATCCAACAAATCCTTCAACTGATCATTTAACTTCTTAAGTTTCATCGGAGCCATATGGTAAGGAGGAATAGAGATAGATTGGGTATTGATCTTTAGTGCATTTATGCATCCAAAAGCTAGCATAACCCATGTTTATAGTCAAGTTTGAGAATGAATTCTTAAATTTTATATCATTTTTAGAGTATTTGTTTGATATGGTAGCAAACCAACATGATTAGACACTTTCATGGATAAATAAAGAGAAATAGACCTTTAAAAGGGTATTGTGATGAAAGTGGAGCTTGAGGATGAAGTTGGAATCACAAGTGATGGAAATATGCTATGAAGAAGCACCTACGAATCACACACTTTGCTTCAGGGATTAATGCTTGAACTTGGAATTTATTAATTGGTGAGATAGTTGAATCCATGCTAGATCTGCATCGTGGACCTGGATGATGTTAGAAGAGATTTCCCTGAGAAGAGAAAAATGATATATTACACAGTGCAGAAATAAGTCCACATTGCGAACTTCAGTACAGTTAATGGAACTTCGCAGTTTTTGAGGCTATAAATAGCATATTTGTACTTTTTATTGTTCATTCAATTTTTATCCAAAGTTTTGATGAACAAGTTGGCGAAGGAAGAAATTCTCTAGGGTTACTTTTCTCCTTCTCCTTCATTTTAGTCTACTTTTGTTTGTCATCAATTATTTCTATGATTGTAATCAAGAATGTGAGTGGCTAATAACCTTATTCTAGGGGTGTGTCCACAACATTATGGTTTAATATGCTTTGCTTTGGTTGAAAATGGATTCTTTTGTATGATAACTCTTATATTCTTTCTTCTGCTATTTTAATGCTTGATCACCATTAAATAATTTGTTGTCTACCTGGAACTCGGAAGACAGATAGGAGATAAAATATAGAATATAGGAAACATATTTGTTCTAGAATTACCTAGGATAATTCGTGTATAGGATGCCTGTGACACAAACCTATACACCATGTTTGGTTACTATATAAGATGATAGGATTAATACATCTTTTTTGGTTCATGCTTATCCCCGCTCAATGATATAGTTAGGCTGTCAATAAAGGTAGGCAATTAGAGGTCATAAGACCATGATTGTAATATCAACCCTGTGAATCAGTAATTAAAAAATCCATTGGATACCAAGGTGATGAATATTAGGCCTAAAATCTCTAAGTGCTACAACCCTAGAATTTGTTCTTAATTTGATTAAACTTCAGTAATTATTGAATCGCTTTTATTATTATTTTACATAGGTTAGAATTAAACATAACAACACTCAACTCTTTGCAACACACACGAGTAATTTAGTACTTTGAGAAGCTAACAAGTGCCTAAATAAAGTCCTTTGGGTTTGATAATTTGGCTCTAAAAAAAGATACTTTACTACTTGTGAGACAGCGTGTACTTGCGTGTACTTTGGTGGCAACAGATATCAGGAAGGAGATCAATACCGGAGTTTATCTCCATATCGGAAGGGATACCTGGGAGATCATCAGAAAAAACATTTGGAAACTTATTAACAATTGAAGCTGATCAAAAGTAGGATCTTTGAAATTTGTATCCCTAACCCGAACTAGATGATAGATGCAACCCTTATAAATTATTTTCTGAGCTTTAAGGCATGACATAAATTGACCTTAAACACGGAATCACTACCTTTCCATTCTATGGATGGCTCATTTAGAAACTGAAACTTAACCACACGGGTTCTACATCATATAGAAGCATAACAAGCATGAAGCCAATACATACCAAAAAAACATCAAAATCGGTCATCATAGGTGATTTTATGAAAAATTGAAACTGCACAATTTCTATAAACTCTTTTAGCCAAAACTAGATCACCAACAAGAATAAAGATCGAAAAGGATCTAATAAGATCTTGAGACTAACAATAAATTTAAATGGAAGATAAGGAATAACAAATAATAGAGTAGCATCTAAATCTAAGAATGCATAAACATCAAACTCAAATACTTTTAACATACCAAGTCACCATATCGGGTAAATCCTCTAACTCCTGATGAGTTTGTAGGGCATAAAATTTGTTTTGGCGATGACCACCACCCAAAGCAGTACCAGCCTGAGTTTGGAATCGACCACCTCCACCTCTAGTATCACTCGAAGGACAATCCTTCACTTGGTGACCCATCTTACCACAACCAAAGAAAGCACCTGAACCTACCAAACCTTCTCCTAGATGCTTCTTCGTACACTTCTTGCATGGTGGGATAGGTTGAACACTCGAAGCTCCTTCACTAGGCTTAGGGTTAGATACCTTGTATTTATTGAACTTTGGTTCTGGAGTGTTAGAAAAAGTTTGGACGGATCGAAGAACTTTGAGCAAACTTGAGAATGAACACCATTTTCTGACTTACCATGAGAAAACTAACCGCCATCGACCCAAGGCTGCTTGGAATTCCTAGCCCACTATTTCAACTACTACTCCTCGATTTGTTCGGGATGTGTCATGAGTCTTGAGATGTTCATCTCCTTGATTAGCATCGTGGTTCTATATTCTTTGACAACCAAGTCATACACATGCGAGATGAACCTGCTCATATGAGTTCCTGGATCGGCAACTATGAAAAGAGCATATTTTGAAAAGTTAGTGAATTTTATAGCATACTCCCTCACACTCATGCTTTCTTTCCTCAAGATGAGGAATTATTGCACCTTAGCTTCTCTTAACTCCAATGGAAAGAAACTATCAAGGAAAGTACCCTTGAACTCTTCCCAAACAATGGGACCCATATCTCTAGCCCTCTACTTTTCCATTTATCAAACTAAACTTGTGCAAGTCCCTTAAGTTGATACGCCACAGAGTTTACCTTTTCAAGTGGACTAATAACCATTATGTCAATAATCTTACCAATACCCTAGATGAACTCTTATAGATCCTTGTCCACCTTAATACCATGAAACTCGGGAGGTTTTATGCAAGTGAAATCATGAACTTGGCTAGCCATCGTACCCACATTTATGTTCATGGGAGAAATAACTTCCCTATTAGACTGGGTGGCTATGGATCGGGCAAGCACTTCAAATGCGGCCCAAAAATCTGCATGAGATACTTGTTCATTCAAAGGTCATTTGGATCTTGTTACTCCTCCTCAACATTCCTTCTCACAAGAGTTCTTGGAGGAATAATTCTGTAATCGCAAAAAGAAAGCGTTTGAGGCAAAAACCTTAGATTCAACTCTATTGCATTACATAAGAGTGATGAAAGAAGTAAAGTTTTCCTAGAACAAATCATAGCTTTTTATTCATAGATGTGGTGTACTTCACACCCATGAATAATATTCTACTTGACACGGCATGTTAAACTTCCTAGGACACCTTAAATCTTGTGCTTTAATACCAAGATTTTTATAACCCAAGCTAGGTCATAGACGTAACATGGCAATTAGTATCTTAAGAGACCCCAACTAATTCTCTTGACATGTCATACATGAGCATACGTAAGGAAATAATGCAAAATAAATGTCTCAATAAGGAAATCTCATCATAAGGGAAAGCAAGCTAAAATCTCCTGAAAATAGGAAAAAATAGACTCCATGAATATCTAACATTCCTCTACTAGTATAAATGGGCCGTAGGAAAAGTTCCTAGCTCACCAATATAAAAAATAAAGTCATAGGAAATATAAAAGAAAAGCATAAGTGTTGCATCCTCAAAATATGAGGACTCACCAACAATGAAATGGTAAATCAATAGCTATCCAAGAGAAGGGTAAGCGTGATGATCATGAGACCCTACATTATGATACAATATAGGGAAAAAATATGTGTTAGTATAATGAAAGTTTTGCTTCCAAACACACACTCAAGTATGATATCGTACGAGTAATAAAATAGCTCTTTTTAGGAATCGGATGTCGAACCTACAAGGACTTGTCGATTAACTATCCTACTAAATTATATTATATCTAATTATTTATTTAAGCAAGCAAAAAGAGTACAATAGGTAAATCTAAGCTAACAAGTGCAAGAAATAAATAATGAGATAGACTTACAAAGATTTGGGAAATTCAGGGGCTGCAATGTATCATAATATCAAGTATAACATCTTTTACTATAAAATACGATAGGTTATCAAGTTATTGATTTACGAGGTTACTTTTATGATCATGGCCTCTCGACCTCTAATCGCCTACCACAATTGACAGTTTAACTACATTGTTAAGAGGGGATAGACATGAACCAACCATGGAGCATTACGTTATCTTGTTATTTCATAACCAAGAGTGGTACTGTAACACCCCAATTTTCTTTTAAGAAGAAAAAATTGGTTTTTTTAGCTACATTTACGGTGATCTGACTTTAGGAGGCCATAAACCTATTAGCATTTGGAAATTTGGGAAAACTCATAAACTGAAAGTTGTAGATAATTGAAATACCTTTCCAACCATAGGTCGTGGGATCATATGTGACATTGGTATAAAGGATTATGGATGTTTTAAGACAGAAAGGTCAAGATGGGTAGCAATTTTGGGACCAACCCAATTCTAAGTCAGGTCCCATTTCCCCTAACATTTAAAGGATAAGTTAAGCCTTATCTCCATGGAAGAAGATTATGATATATGTCCAAAAAGGAAAACGTAGTCCTCAATTTATTTGACCATATGAAGTACTTGAGAGAGTTGGTCCAGTTGCATATAAATTAGCTCTTCCACCGGAATTAGATAAGATCCATAATGTCTTCCATGTTTCTATGCTTAGAAGATATCGCTCAGATCCATCTCATGTTCTTCCTATCGAATCCATTGAGATAAGTCCTGTCTTGACATATAATGAGGAACCGAACCAAATCTTGGCCCATGAGAAAGTTCCTTTGGAGGAATCATTCTGGCAATGAAGCAACCTGCGAGCGAGAAGAGGATATGCAAATACAATATCCACATTTGTTTTGAGGATAGTATAAGGTAAATTTCGAGACGAAATTTCTTAAGGGGGGGAGAGTTGTAACACCCCAATTTTCTTTTAAGAAGAAAAAAAATGTTTTTTAGCTACATTTTCGGGTGATCTGACTTCTAGAGGCCATAAACCCATTTGTATTTGGAAATTTGGGAAAACTCATACACTGAAAGTTGTAGATAATTGAAATATATTTCCAACCATAGGTCTTGGGCTCATATGTAACATTGGGATAAAAGGTTCTGGACATTTTAAGGTAGAAAGGTCAAGCTGGGTAGTGATTTTAGGCCCAACCCGATTCCAAGTCGGGTCCCATTTCCCCTAATATTTAAAGGATAAGTTCAGCCTTATCTCTTCATTTTTAGACCATAACTTTCTAGAATATTTTAGAGGGTGAGAGAGAACTCCTAGGCTAAAATAAGCCATTTTGACCCAAATTCGAGTCCCGAATTCCGAAGCTCGTGAAGAGAAAGGTGTTGCACGTTGTGTTGCCTTCAGTTTGAGCTACAAATCAGCTAAGAAGGAGTGTTTTGTCGTGTTTTATGCACACCGAAGGTAATATGTAGGTTTTTTTCTTGTTAACAAGCTTGTTTAGAGATTTAACGGATTAAAACGGAGGAAGTAGCGTTGTAAACTTGGTTGTTTCTTTGTTGAGACTTATGGATTAGGGGTTGTTTTGGTTTGATTAAATGGGTTGAATTAGTTAATTTATGATGTAGAATTATTGTTGATATTCTTGGTGATGTTTTTGATCTGTTATTATGGTCGAAATTGGGGGAATAAACTTTGTTTTGCAAACCCATTTTTAGATGGGACTGTTGTTAGTAAAATTAGTATAACTCCTTGTGTAAAGCTTCATTTTGAGTGATTCAATATGTTTTGGAAATCTATTTCATAGGAATATAACTTTTATTTAGGCTCTAAAACCCAGTTTTGCTTTTATCTGCTCGAAAAAGGGTGATGAAGTATAGGGGAGGTGCTGCACAGATTTTGTTTTGAAAATCCTACATGGAATATTGTTGGTATTTTGGGCATATATTTTTGTACCGAATTTCTGTAGGGGTGATTCGAAATTGTATACAACCCTACGGCATACGTCTATAACTTTCATTCAGGCCACAAAGCCTATTTCCCCCATTTACCCCTTCGAAATTGAATAACAATACAAGACAGTAGGCTGTCCAGAATTCTTATTTTGATAGTTTAGACTGATTTTTATTGATTTCATATTGAGTTTTGATATGCTGAGACTTTTAAACTTAAGTAGATATTTGATTTTATATTTAAGGTGTATATGCTCTTATACAATCTAAGAAGAACTGTTTGATGAAGTGGATTTTAGTTGGTTTATGGCGTAGATGAATTGAACTCCTCGAGTTGTGGTAGAACTTGTTATGTGCTAAAACGCCAAGGTTTGTGTATAAACTTGAACTTGGAATATTTTATTTAATGAAATTTGAAGTATTTTGATGGGTTTTTTCCTTACTCCTTGTCTTGTATTATGGTGTGACTATTATCTCAAGTATTATAAAATTTTCGCTAAACCGCCCAATTGTACGAATTGCTTGATCATTTTGCATTCTTGTTGGGACTTTGTCCTTCTTGTTACGGTGACTTGTCCTCGATATTGGCATGCCTCTCAATTTGGATCTTCCACATCTTGACTTTGGATTTAAATTTCATCTTGATGATGGATTTTCGTTCATTTTCGAGTACGAGTGAAAAGCCACTTTCAACATGGTTCTTGATTCTCTCTATATTGGGCGACGACCCTTCTTGATATGGGCTTTGGTCCTTCTTGATTTTGGGGATTTGGCCGGTCTTGGTACTGAATGTGCTTAGTGTGAAGGCATGATGTATATATTGGGCGAAATTGATTATTGGACAACTCTTGTGAATTGAATTGTAAGCTTTCTTGATACTTGAGCCTTCGAATATTAATATTTTTATTTTGAAGCTCTTCAAGGTTTGTATTCGATACTTTTATATACTTGTTCACTTGGGCTTACTTTTACCTTATTGAGCCACCCGCGACGAACAAGGGAATTGAAGAATTTAATGGCTCCAAGCCCAAAGTTTATACACCACTAAGCTTTATGCTTAATGATAGTTGTTTTCTATGGTAGGTAATGTACGGGATGAGATATGAAGAAGGCTATTTGGAGTAGACTTTTTGGAGCCCTTGTGAAGATCACATCTATATATGCATCTAGTTTGTAAATATTTTGGAGACTTGTACAAGATACATGTGGCACTCATGTATGAAATTTTGAAGGCTTGTGAAAACAAAACCATATGCTTGTAACTTGAACTGGGTGACTAGTTTTGCTATTTTGGGAGTGTGCTTTTAACTCAAGTCATGCCATATACTGGGTTTATACTTTGACTTGTCACTATGCACAAAGGAAGATAATAGTTTTGTGATAATTACTAATTTGAGTTTTATGTATTTTATAGATCCGCAATGGTGTTGAATTGGAAATAAAATTTCAAAACAAGTTTTCTAAATGTGCTGACTATTTGACATTATAAAATAAAATAAAACTATCTTTTGCTTCGTAAGTGGCATCCTCCCAAAGGGGATGCTACAAGTGTTGGTATCAGAGCCTAGATTTATGATTCTAGGACTTTTGTTGTGACTTGTTGGTATACTGTTTCTTTTTGTCACATATTTTTTTGTATATAGTGCATATGCATCATTTACATGTCTCTAATGCAATGTGATCTTCCCTTATGAAGGAATCAAGTCATGGCATCTTCTACTTCTAATAGACTTATGGAAGCCGCTCGTGAGGGTTTAAATGCCTCTAATGCCCAACTTCACCTACAAGAAAGGTTTGGAGAACATTTTTCTAATTCTAATCCTCCTAGTACAAGTGGATATGAAGCAGGAAGTAATCAGGGTACAAGAGTTGGGCCACACCCTCAAATGAGTTATAGTGCTTCTACTATTGATCCCCCTTTTCAACAAATGGCTGATTTCTTTTATCACATGGCTAGAAGAGTGACTGACCCTAATGAACTGAACTTTGAGAAAATGAGAAAAATGGGTGGAGTTGAGTTTGAAGGCACTGTTGACCCTACAGATACCGAGCAGTGGTTGGAACGGATTGAAAGAGTGTTCAAAGAGTTAGAGTGTTCAGACACTGCCAAATTTAAGTATGTTGTCTCACATTTACAAAAAGATGCCTATGATTGATGGGTAAGTATACCGAATGCCAAGGAAAAACCTTTTGTTCTTATTTGGAATGATTTTGTGAAAGAATTTTATAAGAAGTATCTCCCACCTACTTATCATGATGTAAAGAAAAAGGAGTTCTTAAATTTAGAGTAAGGGAGTATGTCTATCGCTGAATATCAGTTGAAGTTTCTCAGGCTTTCCTACTATGCTGAGGGTATTATTAATAACGAAAAAGATAAGTGCAAGCGATTCAAAGACAGTTTAAATGATTCTATCAGAAAATCTATAGCGGTCCTACAACGTAAAAACTTTTATAAATTAATTTCACCTAGTCTTACTTGGGAAAGGATCGACAAGGAACAAGCTGGTAGAAATGAACACAAGTTCAGGAAAGCTTATGCAGATTCAGGAGGTCTATCAAAAAGAGAGAGATTTGACAGTTCCAAAGCTAATACTTTTTGCAAGTTAGCCCAACATAATTAGAATAGATCAAGTTCCAGCACTCCAAGCTATTGCCAAGGAAAGACTCGTATACCCACTTGTGCACAATGTGGAAAGAATCACTTTGGTACTTGTAGAAGAGCTTCTGGAACTTGTTTCAATTATGGGTGCTTCGATCATAAAGTGAGGGATAGTCCTAATCCTAACCCCACTTTTTCTCCGCACACGGAAGGCTCGGTTCAAAAACCTGCTACCACTTCCTCTCAAGGGAATAGAGGTGCAAGATCTAGAAACACACAAGCAACAAGTATAGGTACATCCAATCCAACTAGTGGGTCAAGAGCTAAAGCACGAGCTTATGCGATGAGACAGAGGGATGACCAAGATGGAGAAGATGTGGTTGTTGGTAAATTTCACTTATTCGACTTATATGTTGTTACATTATTTGATCCTGGTTCTACACATTCGTATGTTTGCTCATCATTGGCTTTTCTTGAAAATGTAAAATCTGCGAGACTCGATTGTGGTGTGCTTTTCCAAAGTCCTTTGGGTCAACAAGTTATTTGCAATCAAATCTATCGAGGTTGTCCCTTGGTAATTCAAAATCTAGTCTTCCCTGTTGATTTAATTAAAATGTCTTTCCAAGACAATGATGTCATTATCGATATGGATTGGATTTATAGATACCATGTGGTAGTTGATTGTAGGTCAAAGCATATGACCTTTAGAGCTCCTTCACCTTCACACATCATTGTTTAATGTGAAAGATCATTGACATCTAATATCATCTCCGCAGTTATGGCAAAGAAGATGGTTAGACAAGGTTGTGAAGCTTATCTTGCTCATATATTTGATACACGCCTGAAAAGTCTAAGCCTTGAGGACATACCCGTGGTATGTGAATTTCCTGATGTCTTCCCTAAAAATCTTTTCGGACTACCCCTGGAAAGGGAAGTTGAATTTCCTATAGAGGTTGTTCCTGGAACTACTCTTATCTCTATGATGCCTTATCAAATGGCTCCAGCAGAACTGAAAGAGTTGAAAAATCAATTACAAGAGCTTTTTGAGAAAGTTTTTATTCGCCCAAGTATTTCTCCTTAGGGAGCTCCTGTACTATTTGTGAAAAATAAAGATGGGACTTTTAGGCTTTGTATTGATTACCGGCAACTGAACAAGGTAACAATTAATAATAAATACCCACTGCCTAGGATTGATGATTTATTTAACCAGTTAAAAGGTGCTAGTCTGTTCTCAAAAATTGACTTAAGTTCTGGGTATTACCAACTGCGGGTAAGGGAACATGATGTCCCTAAAACAGCCTTTAGGAGTTGATATGGCCATTATGAATTTTTGGGGATGCCATTTGTATTGATAAATGCTCCTATGGCATTTATGGATTTGATGAATTACGTTTTTAAGCCTTATCTTGATCAATTTGTAGTGGTTTTTATAGACTATATTTTAATATACTCCAAGAATAGTGAAGACCATGGAAAGCATCTTTGAATTATTTTGCAAATTCTGCAAGAGAAGAAGCTTTATGCCAAGCTTTCTAAATATGAATTTTGGCTCGGTGAAGTGGCCTTTCTAGGACATATTGTGTCGACAACAGGTGTGAAAGTGGATCCTAGTAAAATTCAAGCTATTGTTCAATGGAAACCACCTAAAAGTCCAACTAAAGTAAAGAGTTTCTTGGGTTTAGTGAGATACTATAGAAGGTTTGTCAAAGGCTTCTCAATTAGACCCTCTTCTTTGACTAAACTCTTGAGGAAGGAGGTCAAGTTTGTATGGGATGACAAATGCCAGGAGAGTTTTGAAAAGCTCAAATCCTTATTAACACAAGCTCCTATATTTACTCCACCAATTGAAGGGAAGGAATATGTGATATATAGTGATGCATCTCATCGTGATTTGGGTTGTGTCTTGATGTAAGAAGGGAAAGTGGTTGCGTATGCTTCCTGAAAATTGAAACCATATGAATTGAACTATCCTACTCATGAGCTTGAGCTCGCTGCCATAGTGTTTGCCTTGAAAATTTTGAGGCATTACTTATATGGCAAAAACGTCACATATTTACTAATCACAAGAGTTTGAAGTACTTGGGTACACAGAAAGAGTTGAATTTGAGGCAACGTAGATAGCTTGAACTCATTAAAGATTATGACTGCACGATCGATTACTATCTGGGTAAAGCCAATGTAGTAGCAGATGCTCTATGTCGTAAAGCCCTTGCAAGTTTATTGTTAAGCCACTTGCCTTTGTTTCTTAAATTAAGAGCCATGAATACTTGTCTTGCATTTTACTCTGATGGCTCTATTGCAGCCGGTTTGCAAGTCAAACTAGTTCTACTTGAACGGTGAAAGAAGCACAGAAGTTAGACGAGAAGCTGATGAAATTGATCAAAGAAGCTCAAATTGGAGAAAAGGTTTATTTTAAATTAAGGGAGGATGGTGTTCTACTTTATCAAAACAGGTTATGTGTCCCTAAAAATGACAATTTCAGAAAAGAAATTTTGAATGAAGCACATACTTCACCATATGCAATGCATCCTGGAGGTACTAAAATGTACCAAACCATTAAAGAACACTACTGGTGGAATGGTATGAAGAAGGATATTTTAAAGTTTACCTCTAGATGCTTAGTGTGTCAATAGGTAAAGGTCGAGCATCAAGTCCTAACTTGTTTGTTACAACCCTTGTCGATACCTGAGTGGAAATAGGAAAGAATAACTATGGACTTTGTTTCTAGGATTCCACGCACTCAAAGAAATCTTGATGCAATTTGGGTTATAGTTGATAGGTTAACCAAAAGTTCTCATTTCTTGGGCATCAAGATGGACTACCCACTTAAACGTCTAGCAGAATTGTATGTTGAGGAGATTGTGAGGTTACATGGAGTCCCTGTTTCTATTGTATTTGACCGAAACCCAAGGTTTACATCTAGATTCTGGACTAGATTGCAAGAAGCTTTGGGCACTAGGTTGAACTTTAGTACATTTTTCCATCCTCAAATAGACGGCTAATCCGAGAGGATGATTCAAATCTTAGAAGATAGGCTTCGAGCTTGTATTATGGAATTTGAGGGTAGTTGGGAACGACACCGAGCCTTGATAGAATTTTCTTATAATAATAGATACCAATCAAGTATAGGTATGCCTCCCTATGAAGACTTATATGGGAGAAAGTGTAGAACTCCTTTTTGCTAGTGTGAAGTTGTTGAATGAAAACTGGTTGGTCCTGAGATTGTGCAACAAACTGAAGATAAGGTAAAAGTCATCAAGGATCGTCTAAAAATTGCTTTAGATAGACAAAAGTCTTATGCTGATCTTAAGAGGTGTGAAATTGAGTATCAAATAGGAGAGAAGGTCTTTTTAAATGTTTGTCCATGGAAGAAGATTATGAGATTTGGCCAAAAAGGAAAACTTAGTCCTTGATTTATTGGACCATATGAAGTACTTGAGAGAGTTGGTCCAGTTGCATATAAATTAGCTCTTCCACCAGAATTAGATAAGATCCACAATGTCTTCCATGTTTCTATGCTTAGAAGATATCGCTCAGATCCATCTCATGTTCTTCCTATCGAATCCATTGAGATAAGTCATGTCTTGACAAATAATGAGGAACCTATCCAAATCTTGGCCCGTGAGAAAAGTCCTTTGGAGGAATCATTCTGGCAATGAAGCAACCTGCGAGCGAGAAGAGGATATGCAAATACAATATCCACATTTGTTTTGAGGATAGTATAAGGTAAATTTCGAGATGAAATTTCTTAAGGGGGGGAGAGTTGTAACACCTCAATTTTCTTTTAAGAAGAAAACAAATGTTTTTTAGCTACGTTTTTGGGTGATCTGACTTCGAGAGGCCATAAACCCATTTGCATTTGGAAATTTGGGAAAACTCATACACTGAAAGTTGTAGAGAATTGAAATACCTTTCCAACCATAGGTCTTGGGCTCATATGTTACATTGGGATAAAAAGTTCTGGACATTTTAAGGCAGAAAGGTCAAGCTGGGTAGCGATTTTGGGCCCAACCCAATTCCAAGTCGGGTCCTATTTCCCCTAACATTTAAAGGATAAGTTCAGCCTTATCTCTTCATTTTCAAACCATAACTTTCCAGAACATTTTAGAGGGTGAGAGAGAACTCCTAGGCTAAAAAAAGCCATTTTGACCCAAATTCGAGTCCTGAATTCCGAAGCTCGTGAAGAGAAAGGTGTTGCACATTGCGTTGCCTTCAGTTTGAGCTACAAATCAGCTAAGAAGGAGTGTTTTGTCGTGTTTTATGCACACCGAAGGTAATATGTAGGTTCTTTTTCTTGTTAACAAGCTTGTTTAGAGATTTAACGGATTAAAACGGAGGAAGTAGCGTTGTAAACTTGGTTGTTTCTTTGTTGAGACTTATGGATTAGGGGTTGTTTTTGTTGGATTAAATGGGTTGAATTAGTTAATTTATGATATAGAATTATTGTTGATATTGTTGGTGATGTTGTTGATCAGTTATTGTGGTAGAAATTGGGGGAATAAACTTTGTTTTGCAAACCCATTTTTGGGGGAATAAACTTTGTTTTGCAAACCCGTTCATTGAGGCCACAAAGCCTATTTCCCCCATTTACCCCTTCAAAATTGAACAACAATACAAGACAGTAGGCTGTCCAGAATTCTTATTTTGATAGTTTGGATTGATTTTTATTGATTTCATGTTGAGTTTCGATATGCTGAGACTTTTAAACTTAAGTAGATATTTGATTTTATATTTAAGGTGTATATGCTCTTATACAATCTAAGAGGAACTGTTTGATGAAGTGGATTTTAGTTGGTTTATGGCGTAGATAAATTGAACTCCTCGAGTTGTGGTAGAACTTGTTATGTGCTAAAAGGCCAAGGTTTGTGTATAAACTTAAACTTGGAATATTTTATTTAATGAAATTTGAAGTATTTTGATGGGTTGTTTCCTTACTCCTTGTCTTGTATTATGGTGTGACTATTATCTCAAATATTGTAAAACTTTCGCTAAACCACCCACTTGTACGAATTGCTTGATCATTTTGCATTCTTGTTGGGACTTTGTCCTTCTTGTTATGGTGACTTGTCCTCGATATTGGCATGCCTCTCAATTTGGATCTTCCACATCTTGACTTTGGATTTAAATTTTGGCTTGATGATGGATTTTTGTTCATTTTCGAGTACGAGTGGAAAGCCACTTTCAACATGGTTCTTGATTCTCTTGATATTGGGTGACGACCCTTCTTGATATGGGCTTTGGTCCTTCTTGATTTTGGGTATTTGGTCGGTCTTGGTACTGATTGTGCTTAGTGTGAAGGCATGATGTATATATTGGGCGAAATTGATTATTGGACAACTCTTGTGAATTGAATTGTAAGCTTTCTTGATACTTGAGCCTTCGAATATTATTATTTTTATTTTGAAGCTCTTCAAGGTTTGTATTCGATACTTTTATATACTTGTTCACTTGGGCTTACTTTTACCTTATTGAGCCACCCGCGATGAACAAGGGAATCGAAGAATTTAATGTCTCCAAGCCCAAAGTTATACACCACTAATCTTTATACTTAGCGATAGTTGTTTTCTATGATAGGTAATGTGCGGGACTAGATATGAAGACGGCCGTTTGGAGTAGACTTTTTGGAGCCCTTGTGAAGTTCACATCTGCATATGCATCTAGCTTATAAATAGTTTGGATACTTGTACAAGATACATGTGGCACTCATGTATGAAATTTTGAAGGATTGTGACAACAAAACCATATGCTTGTAACTTGAACTGGGTGACTAGTTTTGCTATTTTGGGAGTGTTCTTTTAACTCAAGTCATGCCATGTACTGGGTTTATACTTTGACTTGTCATTATGCACAAAGGAAGATAATAGTTTTGTGATAACTACTAGTTTGAGTTTTATGTATTTTATGGACCCACAATTGTGTTGAATTGGAAATAGAATTTCAAAACAAGTTTTCTAAATCTGTTGACTATTTGAGATTATAAAATAAAAACTATCTTTTTCTTCGTAAGTGGCATCCTCCCAAAGGGGATTTACAGGTATACTAGGTCTATCTCTATCCTAGATAGGATTCACCCTAAGTTCTAACCTAGAATGAACATGCTCTTTGCATCCCAAGTTCTATACCTTTATTCCTCTCTCGAGTTCAAGCACAGATAATAAATATATTCTAATGATAGATAAGCATTAAAATAGTAAAAGCAAGAATATAAGAATAATCTTAAATGATAACCAATCTTCATCCAAAGAAATTAACATTAAACAATCACTCGTAGCTACAGCCCTAGAATAAGGATTTAGCCATTAATGATTCCAATAATACTTGTATGGATTAAAGAATTCATACCCAAATTAAAGTAATAAAGGATACAAGAAAGAACTCTAAAAAGGGAATTCCATTTCCTCCATCAGTCTCTCCAAAGAAATAGAAAAAGAACGACCCTAAAATATAATAAAACGTGTCTATTTATAGAGTTGGAAACATGCCACCACAAACAAATATTTAGGTCCTTGATGCACTTGAAATATGGACTCCACTAGTTGGAGATTTCTTCTTGTGCCAAAATCCAATGCCCAGCAATATGAACAAGAGCTGCTTCAGGACAATGTTCTTAGTAAAATCAATGCTCCATCCTTAAGCTTTTAGCTCCCATTTCATCGCAACTTCTATTTTTGATATTTTTCATCTTTATTTTGCACGCTTTTCAACCTACAAGCACCTAATCATGTTGTTTAGTAAAACCACACAAATAAAACTAAAATACTATCAATAATATGGGATTTTCTCTCAAAATTATCTAAAAACATGGGCTAAACTTGGCTATTAGGCGTATAAATACACCTAAGATCACCACCCCACACTTAAAATTTTGTTCGTCCTTGAATCAATCCACATATATACATAGAAGACTCAACACATCACTCAACATAAGGCCTTCAAGCTTAGACTACAACGACTAGCATAGATGGCATCTGTCACAACAAGCATGTTACATTATCAAAATGACTCAAATGACTATCTCAAAACCTCCTAACCTTAAGAATTGACTCTATATCTTAGCAAAGTCATGAATATTAATTATTTAAGAAATAATATAAATCACCTATACTTTATTAAACATGTTCCCTCACCACAAGAGAGTCACCCATGATCATTCACAAGTATCCAAGTTTTCACAAGAATGGGTGTAATAATAGAATTTTCACTCACTCTCCAAAAAGAAATTCTCATGCACCTCAAGATGAATAATAGGCTTTCCCTTAGTGTACTTCTCCACTAATATAAGAATATGAAAGTTCAGGATCAACTAGGACTTTGCGGGTTTTAACGTAGGCTAAGGGATGGGTAGGTACTATTTTTGGATATGAATAGTGACTAATATTCCCAAGCGCTTTAATACATTACAATTCTCATTTACGAACTTATCCAAACAACCTAATTCTCATCCCTTTTATCTTCCCCAATTTGCTTTTTTTATCCCTTCTCTTTAATCTACTTACATATCTTTCGTAGGGAGTTCTTGATTGATTTTTTTTCAAACACTTTTGTTCTCTTTTTGTGCTCCCTATCAACAAGGCATAAGCTTTTTTGAAACACCAATAGTGATTACTTTGGATACTTCACACTTACTTGTTCCTTTCTACATTCTTCTCTCCTTATCAAATTTGTTTTTCACCTAAAGCGCTTAGGAGTTTTAGATCAAATTCATGGTCTATTGAAAGAATGGGAATAAGCTTCATGTGAGGCTGCCAAAGAACAAGTTAAAGGCTTGATGGGGTTTACTAGGATCATCCATTATGGTAGATAAAATAAAGTCTAAAACAGCTCTATCAAAGAAATACTTCCTAAACTCAAAATTCTTCATTTCACTTTATAAACACACCAGGCAAGTTCTACATATCAATAGGTAATCATGGAATGCATAAAACCTCATCACCTATGGTAGATATTCAAATTAGGACAGACTTCTATAGACTTTAAACCAAGCAATAACAAGAATTCAAATTTAAGCATAAGTCAACCTGAGTCAAATAAATGAGCTTAGGCATCTTAAACATAGTCATCCTATTTTGTGGCATGCTTTTCACATTTTAACATTTGCCTCATATAGTCATGTAGCCTAGCAAGTCACCTTGACACAATAGATGCATTGACAAAAATACCCTTAAGAAGGCCGTCATCCATCGATCATAGGGCCACGTCACTTGTCTAAGACTACAACTCAATCCTATAAAGAAAATCTTTTTTTTGTATGATTCAAAGGGACTATCCTTGGTCAAAGAACCAAAAACAAACTTAAAGGAACCCAAAAAAACAAAATACACATCAAAAACATATTTATCTAGGAAAGCCTTCACACCCCACCCCACACTTGAAAGGATGCTATATCCCCATAGCATCAATTTAAATGTTAAAAACAAGGGTTAGGAAGACTCTCTGAGGCCTCTAGGCCTAGCGTAGCAACATGGAATATTCAATTAATATTAGAGGGGTGTGTGACCCCATACTTATTCTTCATCATGATCCTTAGCTCTAGATTTTGGTTACTCAGACTTCCTCAAAACTTGTGAAGATAAAATCCACACAAAAAAGTGATACTGAAAGAAAAATAAAAATAGAAAGTTACACTACTAATTGGATTGCCTTCCAAAAGGGCCTAATTTAACATCACGGCACAACTCATGTCACCACCCATTTTTTACTCCACTTTGAAGATATGAATTGCACCCCTAAGTTCGCATCCATTTTTCTTTTTCGCTCCAGGGGCGATGGTCTAAAGATAAAGGGACTAAGCAATATATCTCGCATCTTGTACTTTTTGGCCCTTATATGAGAAATGTCATTTTTTAGCTAAAAAGATTTGGTATGTAAGGTCCTTGTTCCTCATCTAAACACTCCTCCATTAGTTCAGATGACTCGAATTTCTTGTTATCACCCAAGAATAATATAGAAAAATGTTTCAATCGAGGTCTAAGATGCCTCTAAAGAAAATATTATTATAATAACCCTCTAGGTTATTTCTTTCATCTTCCAACCTTATCAGCTTTTAGATCTTTCTTGTAGTGACCTCAAGTCATTTATGACTTGCTAGAACTAATTTTTTGGTCTCCTAGTCATTCGTTTGGGTTTTAGGCACGTTTCCCAATTTTAGAGCTTTTATAACTTAAAAAATTACTTTGATCATAAGTTTAGGTAAATAACCTCATAATGGAATTCAAATTCTTTCATCAGCTCTATAATGGCCAAACTAGACTAGTAGCATAGTCGGCATAAGTATCAAGGCAATCGGTATGAGTTTGGGGCCATTTGGCGCTTCTACCTTTGAAATTTGGTATATGGTTGACTTCGGTCAACATTCTTAGAAAACTTGCTCAAATGAGAATTTCGTTAGTCCATTTAATTCCAAAATATTGAGTTTGTTCTATAACGACCCTTCGCACACTTCTTGAGCCTTCTGATACAATCTCGAGGCCCGTGGTGAAATTTGGGTAAAATTGGCATTAGGAGTGGGACCCACATTCAGTTATAATGACAGTGTATGGAAATTTTGACTCTGCTGTTGAGTCTGAAATGTCGTTTACAAGTGGTTTGCACTTTTGTTTTGCATTGTTTGGACACTAAATGATTTCTGAAGGCTTGTTTGAAGTTTTGGGACTATTGGACCTTTTTTCTGGTTTTCTGGTGCAGTAATCTATTCTCCTCATTCATAGGCATGAAGCTCTGCATTTACAAGGGTTAAATGGGGTTGTTCTCCACATTCGCAGGCTTGGAAGCTCCGTGTTCGCGGAGGGTTATCCGAGCAACTTAAAGACCTAATTTTCAGTTTATTCTCTCAACTTAAAAACATGATTTCTTCATCATTTTAAATCCAAATTTGGTGATTCAAGAGACTATCTTCAAGAGAATTTCATGAGGAGTCCATTGGTGAGTTTGGAATCCTAATTAAAATCTTTGTGTGAGTTAAATTTATGACTTTAGCTGCTATCTCTTGTCATTTTTGAAATGGAATTGGGGTAAATTTTGGGAAATTGTTTTTTGATCATTTTAGGTCTGTTTTCTGTGATTCAAGCATCCAAATAATCTTGATGTGATTAATTTTGTCCGACAAGGCTTCGTTTCTAGTAAATATTTGTTCAAAGTAGCTATCCCCTTTTTATTTTTAGCTTAAAATTCGAAAATTCTTATTGCATGATCATTTCTTGATGTCTCCCGACCCCGTATTATGTTGTAAATCATTACATGAACTTGGAATGCTGCATAGGACTAACTTTTGGGGTCAATTTTGGAATTCCAAATGCGGGTCCCACAATTCTAATTTTGGACCTCAACATAGGTTCATCTACAAAAATTACAAATTTAGTTCCTAAATGACCGTATACACATAGTGATTCTATTGTTGCTAGCATGGCTGTATTTTGAGGTCGTTCACAAGGTAAAAGCTTCGGTTTTATGAGTTGGACCACGCGCATTTGGTTTTGAGGTAGGCTACAGTCTCCCCCATTGACTGAGTTCTATTAGATGTTGTTTAGTATATATTGCATATGATTTAGGTGGGTATTGGTCGGGTTTAGGGATTTCCCCCTTTTATTTCATTTCCTTGACTCCATTTGGGCCTTATACTAGCGTAGCCTTTTGAAATCCTTATTTTAGGTTTGTGGTTTTGTTTGCATCATGATTAGGTGAGATTATCCTTCTTAGGATCAGTATTGATGGCCTTAGGCTAGGCTAGACCTTAGATGCTTTAGTTTTTCCTCCAGTGCCCTTCTAATTAGGCGTAGCTTCTGGTAGGACTTGTGATGGTTGGTGTTACTTAGTGCTAGTACCAGAGACTTTTGAGGCTCATCGCAGCCATAGGTTTGGCTTAGCTTTGCTTGTTGGGAGATGAGATGGCATATTTTGGGGTAAGGTGTCGATCATGGAGATATTTCTCCCCTTATCTTATTCTCAGCCATGTCTCGATTATTTCTTTTTTTAGAGGTAGGCTTAGGATGCTTCTTTATCTATTATCTATTGATTGGGCTTGAGTCCATACTCGAGGAGCAATTGGATCCCAGGTTAGTCCCATTTTTCCCTTATAGTGTGGTTTAGCTCGATGTTACTATTTGTCTTGTGTGTTTCTTGTTTGGATACTGGTGATGGCATGATTGTATTGATTGATCATATTCACCTATTTTGTGGGACGATCCTGGTATTTTAATGGATTTTAACTACTATTTTTTAGAAGGATTTCTCACAGTTTTACTACTTTTAAACTGGTTTTAAAGAGAGTCGTACCACCTAGAATATTAGATACTAGTTTTGAGATCTATAAGGCATTGAGTACATGCTCCTTTTATACTGACAGTTTCAGAGGTATCGAGGATGTGCTTAGCTTTTATTGATATCCGACACGGTGTCTCCCTTTTATACTTTGGCTGTATCTGGGATGTCTTTAGCCTGTACTTAATTATCTGATGTGGTGTCATCCTTTTCTAAATCATCTTGGACACTTAGTCTCCAATACAACTATAAGGATACTACATATCTATGTAAGATCTGGTTCAGGCCCAGGCAGTGTATACGAACTTCCTGCGTTCCCTATGGGCCCCTCTAGTAAGTGCACTACAGAACTAGATGAGGGAGTCGCATGGCCCCACCTGGCAGGCCAAGGGTCAAGGTGGGTATATACATTTGTTGTTGATTACTAAGACCCATTGCTGATGTTACTGGGTTTTACTACAAATTTGTATTCATTAGCATCGCGTATAACTAGTATACTTGTTTAGTGTGCTCCCCGATTTATGGGGGCTAGGGGGATGTTTGTCATTATTCGTACCTTTTGGGGGTGTGGGCGTCCGGTCGGTTATTATCTGATTATACTTGTTCTTATCTCTTATCATACTTGTAGTTAGTTTATAGGGTGTCTTAGTCTGGGTTCTTGTTGTTGGTGTTTCCTGTTAGACTCAATTGGTTTGGTCCTTAGGTGGTATGTGATTAGTTGTGGTAAACAGTGCTTTTGTCCTTGATTAGTTGGCTCTTTTCGTGCCTTTTTACTGTAAATAGGTTGTGTCTTATGAGTGCAGGTACGTTCTTTGACTCTGTCTCTTATATTTATATATGTCCTGCCTCTTTACTCTCATTTCCTACTTTACCTTGTATTAGATCTTATTTGTTTACTTGTTCTATATTTACCTGATTACTTGTGATTTATACTTTCTTTATCTATGGAGCTTAGTCGAACTATGCCTACTGAGTACCATTCATTTAGTACTCATACTATACTTCTGCACCCTGCAGATCATAGTACCGGTTATTTCCATTGATTTGGATTGGTATGGAGCAGCTTGATTCTGATATTTGGTGAGCTCCTAGCATCTGGGTTGCAAGTTTCCATCTATGTTAGATTAGGACTAGTCTTTACTTGCTTTTGAAGACTGTCTGTACTTATATTTTTATCTATAAAAGCCTTGTACTAGTATTTGGATTTAGATGCTCGATTACCGACTAATGTCAGGTCTTGGGGTGGTTCCCTGTGTTTTATTTTAGTTGTTCTTTTACTTTGCATTGCTATTACCTTTCATTTTATTTTCTCATCTACCGCTTGATAGCCCATTGCCTCGGGTTCCAGGCTAAGAATTATGGGTTAGACTTACTTATGGGTGGGTGTTAGCAGGTGCCATCACGACCTTAGAAATTGGGTTGTGAAAAGTTGTTATTAGAGCTCTTGATTGACCGACATCATTTGTATGAGGGAAATACCTAGTAGATCCTATAGAGACGTCCATGTCCTATCTTTGGGAGGCTATGGGGAATATTTCGGAAATTATATTCTTGACTCCTTATAATGTGTCCTTGTTTTGAATAACTTTCAAAACTGATCCTTTGGAATCTATTCTCTCTTAGATTGATAGCATGAGGTTTCTAGTAGATCTGGATGGTGCGTCAGTAGATTCTATCAGAGCTTCGACAGATGGTTCCTAGGCTAAAGATGGGTTGGTGGTTCCCCAACAAGGTTTATCATCAATATTGGAGTATGTCATGGAACTTCTAGATTGGGTTGGGAATAAACCCACATCATCTCCTACGGATCAAGATATGGGTCAGGGGTTTGTTAGGGGTTTGTCTTTTCTGCTCCTTTGGCATTGGAGCATTGGATAGCAGTTGGGTCTACCTTTCCCAAGATTGTCAGCCATGTGAGGGTAGTAGAGCATGTATGCTTTGAGGCATACAAAGATAATGGTAAGAGGCCTTACTATCAGCACAGTGGTGACAGCATATCACTTCAGGGTGAATATCATTTTAGCAAGGGTCATGTTCTTTCTCGACCTATCAGGCCTACGACGGTAGCACCTCAGGTTCCAAGAAGTTTCAAGAAAGATCATGGAACTTATAGTGGACATAGCTCAGGTCAAACTTCTCAGGGTGAGCATATTGGACCTTTAGGCATTGAAGCTTATTTTGGCCCATTTTGGCCCTTTCATTGGGATGTTATTAGTGATGGTTGCTATGAGGGTGGAGAGGAAGTCCACTTTGTTAGAGAGCGTTGCAGGAACCCAGTACAGTCTTCTAGGGAGAGGGATAGATATGGCAACCAGCCCCATCAGGATGGTTCTAGTGCCGACTAGTGTTCGAGGGGATCAGATTCACTCTCTTTCTATCGTGGTTGGATTATTATAGGGATTTTAGCGTCAGGATGTTATGATTGTGGTTCACTTGACCACTATTCTTGGGAGTTCCCCAAGCGAGATTCGATATTTTAGACATTTCAAACTCTTCATACTCACAAGAACGGAGTTGTTGGGCCTTGTCATACTTGTGGAAAGCTTGGTCATTGATCTAGAGATTATCTCCGGCATGGGACCTTTGAGTACTTTGCTCAACCAGGTCAGTACATGGTTTTATGCCACCCCCAGTTAGGGGTAGTTCTCAGAGTGTTGCTGGTGATGCTTCAGGTGTTCAGACCAAGTCGATCACGATTCATTCCATGTTTTTACCTGTCAGTCAGAGGCTAAGGCTATAGGTATGGATTTTTTTTGGTGTGAATTCATTGTATAGTCATTCATTGCCTGTATCATATGGTTTTGGGGTTTTCATACCCATAAGTTGTCACATCCTAATCTCGTAGGCCGCAACTCATGCCCGAGTTGAACACCCATACGTACCCTTAGCCCAAATTAGCATATTAGCAGAATAAACATATTTAAAAATTAATTAAGATCACTAGATAGTGCACAAAAATAAATGCAGCTCACGAAAGCCGATAAGGCCATCACAGAACCCAAAAGCCCAAAACATATACAGAACCCACAAATACATATCTACAGACCTCTATAGAATGATAGCATAATCATATGATGGGACAGCGCCCCATCGTACCCCTGACCAACGTATACATATAGGCTATAAAAAGGTCAGTACCAAAATATGGGCTCCGTACAAAGAAGCACCTTCAAACAACAGAGTGGATGTCCTAAGCAAGTGGATTGGCAACTCAAACGTCTGTACCTGCGGGCATATAATGCATCCCCCAAGGAAAGAGGGTCAGTATGGAAAATGTACTGAATATGTAAAGCATGGACTGTAATAAATAAAGTCATAACCAGAACAGAATGTGCAGAAAATGAGCGAAATATCCAGAATGTCAAAATACTATCACATACACAGATAATACATACGGAAAACATATGTCATATCCGTCCCCATTAGGGGACTCGGTGAATAAAATGTGGTCGCCCTCCCATCACTGGCGCCACAGCATAACATATTCCAAAGTAGGGAATATCTTCATAATAGATCATATCATATCAGATGGCCATATTATATCATATCATCAGACAACAGCATATGTGTCATGACCCAACCCTATAGGCCACGACTGGGGTCCGACCTGGACCGTTGTATACGTACCTATCATCTACACTTAAGTTGAATCGTGTGTGATGTGATACTATACACAACTCCAATGGGTCAAAAAAAATTCCATAAACCTGTAGCCTCATTCACATGTATTATAACAGGAAAGAGCATGCGAGCTGACGAGGTTGCCATACCACGAAAACATTTGCAATAAGTCGTATGAGCACAATTGAAACGAACTTACAAATAACCTACATACACATGTCTACAGACCTCTAAAAGTAATAACTGCATCATATGGTGGGACAGGGCCCCCGCCGTACCCCTGAATATACAAATATATACATATTACATGAACAGTATCAAAAATTAGGCTCCAGAACAGTGGAGCACTTCCAACATAGCTGAGAGGAAATCCTAAGCTGATGAATCTCTAAAATTAACACATGTACCTGTGGGCATGAAACGCAGCCCCCTAAGAAAAGGGGGGTCAGTATGATATATATACTGAGTATGTAAAGCATAACACATCATAACTGAGACCATAATTAAAATAGGGATGCAGGGGATAAGTATAATAATTTAACGATTTACTGTACCTGTACCTTAGGACACGTAATCATATACATCATCATATGTTGTGCCCAGTCCTCTAGTAAACTCGGTGTCATAATCATTTCCTCATATTCACATGTCATCGTATCATCATGCATTTTATTTCATCATATCATCGTATACGGCATCATATCATCGTATACGGTATAATCTTATCATGTATGTCATTGTATTACATCCGGTTCACTACGGGGCTTGGGGTCACAAATGTATCACTCTAATCTCATATGCATGCCTACATAAATTATCCGGCCCTTTAGTGAGGGACTCGGTGAATGGAGTGGTGTACGTCTATAGCGTACCATCATAATATACATACTATATCCGGACCTCTAAGGAGGAACTCGGTGTTCCTTCCTTATTTTGCCACATATATCATCATATTACAGCTGATTCGGGACTCGGTGAATAATTATATCGTCATAACATATAACATATATCATACCTCACGTATGGAATTGTCTCCTCGTGCGTGGAACTGTACACATACAGCCCGGGATGCGGTGAAAGAAGTAGTAAAACTATGCACGATAACGTTTCTGGCCCATCGTGGGACTTAAGAAAGGATGGGTTACAGTATGCGCGAGTAAAGTAGTGAGAAACCATATGCAACTAAGTCATTATTTGAGACTCGATGAAACAGTCAAGTAAACCATCACCTGAAGACTACGGGAGTAATTATCCGAGGTACCCCTTTAGATTTCATTAAGGCTTACATCAATTGGGGATTCAGGGATCACAGACATGCATCAAGATAATGCCACACAATTTATGCAATTAGAAATATAGTCTATGCAATCAGAAACACAATTTATCTAGTCAAAGACTCAACTTATGCAATCAGACGCATTTATCATTTCAGAGACTTTAAAAAAGGAGTTGGTACCTCCACTTACTATTCATTATATAGCAGGCTCGAGAATAGTAGTTTGACTACTTTTAGACTCTTAATGTTCAGAAGTGACTACAAGTCACGAGTTACACCCAGAGCTCATAAATGGAATTACCTCTAAACCCATATCATATATCATTTTACTTAAAATTAAGTCATTCTAAAGAAAAGAAGAGATAGGCTTTACTTGTACTACTTTTCATCACATAGAAGACTTAAAGGCAACAACTCAGCTATTGCAGGAGTTTTAACATCAAAAAGTAAACGAGAGTTTCGACTTATATTCAGGGCTTTATGAATGGATTGAATCCCAAATATCACATACATATCATTCATAACTTACATCTAAGACATGCCAAAAGAAAAGAAAGATAGCTCTACATACTTATTCCAAAAACACGCCAAAAGAAAGCTTCACATACCTCGTATGGACTTCTCTTAATCACGTCCACGATAATGCACAGGGAAGAAGCTTAGATAAAAGAATACGGTCGTCCTCCAAACCTATTTAACATGGAATAAAGGAGAGTATAAACAAACTTAAACTTTTCAGCGCCTTTGGTTGCACCTTAGTATTCACATAACTCATTTCCTCACTCGCCTCTTCGAATAGTTCCTTAACTCATTTAAAGAGTTACCGGAAATTGGGCAGCATCTCTCCTATAATATGCCCTATCCGAATTTCTAATTACATACCTAATTACTAAATCCAACCAACAACAACAAACTTCAGCTCATATACAAGTAAAACATGACAACATTACACAATATAAACTCCACCCAACTTGCTGAAAATTGTAATACCAAAATAGGGTTTCTAGTCTTTGTTTCGCAAAACCTTTAATTATACGAAACGAGGGGTCGTGTGGCTGAAACCAGCATCACCCACACAACTTTTAAAATACATTTAGGCCCTGCAACACATCACCACACACCTGCCGCATCACCCCACACGCACAATACCCCATTTCGACTATAATTTAACTACGATGACTTCACTTTCGATTATTTCTATTGTCGAGCATTTCCACGACCTTTTTTATACTTCCAGCAGTATAAAAGGATATAATACCCTACATAAAAACCCCATAAAGTTCAAATTTAAAAGATAAGTCTTACCTTATCCGAAATTAGCCAAAACTCGCCTCGGAACTTCTCTAGTCGCGCTGAAACTGTGTGGACTATTTGTTGTCCGTTTGGCTGCACCAAGTCATGATTTTATACTTCTAATACCTCCATATAATTGTGGTATACACTGGATAATTAATTTATAGAATGAAATTGGGACTTACGTATTTTTTCCTCCTAGCCGCCACACTTTTCTCTCCAAGTTTAGGGTTTGTTTTCTTTGTTTTGCTGCAGATTTAGGTGCAGGAACTGAAGTATATGTTACATATACATACATATATGTGGTCCCAATAGGTGACACGTGTCATCCCCTAAGGGGGACACATGTCTATCCCCTATTGGGCCACCGTATCCATGCATTGAAGGAGGGGCTGCCACATGGCAGTGGGGCCCACCTCCCCCAAGCAGATGGGTCACCTACTTTATCCTAAGAAGGTGAGTCGCCTTCTTGCTTGAGGTGCTTCCACGTGTCACTCCTCCATTGGCTTCCACGTGTCGTCTTTTCCCCTTCCTCATGGGTTCGTAATCTCATCTTATTTTAGGAGCCTATGTAATCCATGCTACGTAAGCTTAGTATGTCCTCAAGTAGCTCAAGTATGTAAGACCTCTAAGTTGTTAGCTTACGTAGGTAAATCGAGTCCTACGACTCATTATTTGGCCTCCAATTCCTTTCGGATTCTTATGACTCTATTTCCAACCTTCTCTACTATGGGGTAACACATTCTCCCTTCCTTAGAGTCATTTGATAGTGTCGTAGCTTATCCGGCTCACATGATAATGTCTAAGGAACTTAAGAGACATTCCGAGCTCGAGAGTGTGGGGTGTAACAATATGTGTACATGGCACAACATACACCACAACCCATGTACATGTCATACCTTCCCCCTCATGTTGGGGCACGGCAAACAAGGCAGAGAAGTACGCACGATCATGTATCTTTTGGCCTGGGCTCAGTGAAGGAAGCATTGAGTCATCCACGAGTAGAGTATGAGAAACTAAATGCAATTTAAATCATATTTGAGACTCGATGGAATGATCAAAATAAGCTATCATTCAAAAATCAAGACAAGCGCTATATCAAGTACCTTTTGAATGTTACTATGGATTGCATCAAAATAGAACCTCTGGAAATCTAAAACATTGGCCATCCAAGTGGCTCTAAGAATAGGAACTTACTTGGAAGCATATAAAAATCATATATTTATTTCATAAAAAGCATGCCAAAGAAAGGAAGATAGCTTCACATTTTTTTTAATACTCTCCATCATATAGAATGCTTGAGAGCCATAGCTCTATTATTATGGAAGTTCTAACATTAGGAAGTAGATAAGAGTCATAAATCATGCTCGGAGCTTTATGGATGGGATAACCCCTAAAACTTACATCAGTTAATACTTATCTCAAAACATGCCAAGAGAAGGAAGGGGTAGCTTTACATACCTATGCCAAAAACATGCCAAGAGAAAGAAGATAGCTTCACATACCTCTTATGGATTACTCTTAACCACGTTCACCTCGTCATCTTTTGAACCTATTTAACATTAGAGTAATACTAAGATTAATAACCTTTTACTTTCCAATTTCCAACTCTACAACCACGTATCCATAGGAATCATTTCCTAATCTATTTCCCTTAACTAGCTTATTACTAGCTCCGAAGTTATCAAAAATTGGGCAGCATCTCCCCTATAACTTCAACATCCCCGAGATTTCAACCCAGCCAAAATATCAACAATCATACCAACAACAACAACCAGCAGCATATTTACAAGTAAATCACTTCAACTTTACAGAATACAAACTCCAAACAAATCGCTTAACTACGATACCAAAATAAAGTTTTTAATCTTTATTTTGTAAAACCTTTAACAATATAAAATGGAGGGTCGTGTGGATGAAACCAGAAGAACCCACAACCTTTTTAAAACACCTTCAAGACCTTAACCATGCAACCAAACCAGCTGCAACCGCAGCACCACAATCACACCATACTACCCGACTTTGATTTAACTATAACGACTTCAATTTAGTTCATTTCTAACGTCAAGCATCCTTATGCAATTTTTCCACTTCCAACCTTATTTAAGACATTTAATATACCTCATAACATCATCATAAACTCCAATTTTAAAGCAAAAACCTTACCTTGTCCGAAACTCGCCAAAACTCGCCTCGGAAGTTCCTTTAGCGCGACTAAAACTTTGTGGCTGCTTGTTGTCCTTTTGGTTCTGCCCAAAATTATAAATTTACATTAATAACACCTTCATATCATAGTGGTATACCCTAGATAATTAATTCAAAGAACGAAATCAGAGGACTTACCCTTTTTTTTCTCCAACCCATGGCTCTCTCTTCTCTGCTCAAGGTTTCTCTTCTCTTCTTTTTTTCTCTAAAAGTTTGTAGATAAGAATGAATTTGGTTGTAGATAAGAATAACTCATAAAATATATAGAGAGAGAGTCTACCTTAGGGGGTGACACATGTCACCCCCTAAGTAGTGACATGTGTCAAGCCCTTAGTGGGACAACGCATCACCTCCTCCACTTAGGGGCTGCCATGTGGCATGTGGGGCCCACCCCCTTGCTTCAGTTGCTGCCACGTGGCACTCTCTCTTGTTTCCATGTGTCACCTTCTTTTTCTCCTCGTAGGTTTGTAATTTCGTCTTACTTTACGAACTTATGTAATCCTTGCTACATAAGCTTGGTATGAACTCAAGTAGCTTACGAATGTAAAATTTTCAAGTTGGTAGCTTACGTACGTAAGTCAAGTCCTATGACTCATTACTTGGCCTCCAACTTCCTCCGGATTCTTATAACCATATTTCTAATCTTCCCTACTATAGGGTGTCACATTCTCCCTTCCTTAGAATTGTTGGTAGCGTTATAGATTATTCGGCTCACATGGTGACTTCTAAGAAGCTTAAGAACCTTTCAAGGTACAAAAGTACGGGGTATAACATAAGTGTCTATTTGACTTGTTATGTATGTCATGACTGTGGTAGTACCTTTACTTGGACTTATGTGTATATGTTTCGTTGTTGTAGCTGATTTATTTTAGTAGTAGATCAACTACGCTGAGGTTCTGTGTTTAGTAGTAGTGGTTGAGAAACTCCTGGTGCCTTTTCTTGGTGTTTTTTTTTGATTTTGTGGCTGGTCTAGTTAAGCATTCCCTTTTTCCTCCCTCACCATTGATTTCACTATAGTGTCGACCCTTATTATATAGGTGGCTAAACCAGTTGTGTTAGTTTTGGGAGTTTTGATACTAGATGATTTAGTTAGCTTTGAGGGTCGCCTTAGTTTTGTGTTGTCCCATTCGGTTAGTGGTTCAATGTTTTCTCATATCCTTGTGCATAGCTAGAGTTGCCTTTACTAGTATTTTTCTTCAACCATTCTAGTTTATTCGCTTAGACGACTATCTTCATTGTGAAGTATTGTTTGATTCGGTTCTAGGATGTGGGTTAAGGTTTTCTCTGTTAGCCTACCTGGTTAGATTCTTTGTAGTAATCCTAGTTAGCCATTTCTTCTTGTTCGCCTTAGTTTTTCTTCCCAAATCACATGACACCCTTCATAGGTGACACCTTTAAGTAAACTCAATCATCCACTTCAAACTCTAAATCTTTTCACCTAACATCAGTATAGGACTTTAGACGACTTTGAGCAATTTTCAATCTTTCTTGGATGATCTTAACCTTCTCCATAGCCTGAAGAACAAAGTCTGGCCCTATCAACTCATCTTCACCAACTTCAAACCAACCAATCAGAGATATACACCTTCTCCCATAAAGAGCCTCATAAGAAGCCATCTGAATGCTCGAGTGATAACTGTTATTGTACACTAACTCTATGAGAGGCAAGAGATCATCCCTATTACCTTTAAATCAATAACGCAAGCTCTCAACATATCCTCTAGAGTCTGAATAATATTCTTTGCCCGACCATCTACCTGAGATGAAAAGTGGTACTAAGATTCACCTTTAAACCCAAACCTTTCTAAAATAACTTCAAAAATTGGGTGGTTAATTCAGCACCCCCATCTGAAATAATAAACAATGGAACTCCATAAAGTCTGACTAGCTCATGGATGTACAATCTGGTGTATTCCTCTACTAAATTGGTAGTCTTTACTGGTAAGGAATGGGATAATTAATTCATCCAATCTACAATCACCCAAATAGAATCATGTTGTAGGTGAGATTATGGTAAGACAGTAATAAATTACATATAGATTATCTCTCATTTCCACTCTTAAAGAGTTATGTTCTAAGCCATGCCACATGGCCTTTGGTGCTTAACCTTGACTTGTTAACAATTTGGGCAATTAGAAATAAAGTCTGCAATATCTCTCTTCATGTCATTCCACCAGTAGACTACTCTCAAGTCATGATACATCTTGATGGAACCCAGATGAATCAAATAACTAGAACTATGAGCCTCTGCCATCACCGTATCTTGGAGATCATCCACATTTGGAACACATACCCTACCTTAATACCTCAACACACCATCTCTACATTGTTTAAAAGTCATCACCTTCTGCTTATGATATCTCTCTTTAACTGAAGTAGGATAGGATATTTGTCTTGATTTTCCTTCACTTCCACCACTAAAGATGATTCGGCTCTATTCTTTAGAAGAACACCATATTCATCACAATCCACAAGGAAAACTCCCAAACATGCAAGCCTATGTACTTCCTTGGCAAACTTTTTCCTTCCTTCCTCAATATGAGTGGTACTCCCCATGGATAACCTGTTAAGAGCATCAACAACCACAATAGCCTTACCTGGGTGATAGAGAATACTCATATCATAATTCTTAAGCAGTTCAAGCCATGTTTTTTGCCTAAGGTTTAGCTCATTTTGACTTAAAACATACTGAAGGCTCTTGTGGTCAGTGAACACATCCACATACACGTCAATAAGATAATCACACCATATCTTCAAAGCAAATACCATTTCTGCCAACTCAAGATCATGAGTCAGATAATTCCTCTCGTGGATTTTAAGTTGTCTCAAGACATATGATATAACCTTACCATTTTACATCAATACACAACCAAGTCCCACTCAGGATGCATCACAATATACAATAAAGCCTTTTGTACCCTCTAGTAAGGTCAAGACTGGAGCAGTAGTCAAATAAGTTTTCAATTCCTTAAAGCTTTTATCACAAGCTTCAGACCATTGAAACCTAGTCTTCTTCTGGGTCAACTTAGTAAATGGAGATGAAATGGATGAAAACTTTTCTACAAACCTTATGTAGAAACCAGTCAAACCCAAGAAACTCCTATGTTGGTTGGGGATGTAGATCTAGGCCAGTTCTTTACTGCCTTAATCTTCTACTAATCAACTCAGATACCTTCTTTAGATACTATATGGCCTAGGAATGCCACGGATTCTAGCCAAAATTCACACTTTGAACACTTGGCGAGCAACTTCTTATCCTTAAGGGTCTGGAGAACTATTCTCAAATAACTGGCATGATACTCTTCACTTCTAGAGAAGATCAAGATGTCATCAATGAACACAATAACAAACATATCTAGATATTGCTTAAATACTTTGTTTATGAGATCTATAAATGTGGAAGGAGCATTAGTCAAACCAAATAACATAACAATGAACTCAAAATGACCATAATAGGTTCTAATGTTTAGGATGTCACTTTGTCTCACTTTCAATTAATGATAGTGGAATCTAAGGTGTATCTTTAAGAAACAAGTGGCACCCCAAAGTTGGTCGAACAGATCATCGATTCTAGGAAGGGGATACCTATTCTCTATGGTGACCTTGTTCTGGTAGTAGTTGATACACATTCTAAGGGAACAATTTTTATTTCGCACGAATAAGACAGGAGGACCCCAAGGTGACACACTCGGTCAGATGAAACCCTTATCAAAGAGATCTTTCAACTGCATTTTTAACTCTTTCAACTCAGCAAAATCCATTATATATGGTGGAATATAGATGGGTTAAGTATTAAGAAGGAAATTTATCCTAAATTCCATCTCTCTTTCAGGAGGTACTCTAGGAAGATCATCGATAAAGACTTATGGAAACTCATTAAGGACTAGAACTGACTTAAGGGGTCGTGCCTCAAAACTAGTGTTTTTAACTCTAACTATGTGATAGATAAACTCTTGGAAATTAACTTTCTAACCTTAAGGTATGTATTGAAACGGCCCTTAGGAACTACTGGACTACCTTTCACTCTAAGACTAGCTCATTTGGAAACTAAAACTTGACTCCTCGAGTTCTATAATAGACTAAGGCATAGTAAGCATGTAGCCAATCCATGCCTAGAATGACATAAAAATCTACCATATCTAACTCAACTAAGTCAGTCATGGTTTCTTTATGATAGATTGAGATGGTACAATTTATTTACACTCACTTAGCAAGAATAGACTCACCAACAAGTGTAGAAACATTAAAGGCTCTAGAAGACGTTGGGGATTAATCCCACATATCTATATAAGGAGTCACAAAAGACAAATTTGCACATGGATCAAGTAATTCATAAACATCAAGGGAAAAGACTTTTATCATACTAGTGACAACATCTAGCGAGTTCTCCTGATCTTGGTGACTAGACATAGCATACAGACAGTTTGATCCTCCACCTGTCCTTGAAGTAGCACCCCTTTGGGCAACCCTTCTTGATGTAGCTGCTAAAGAAGATTGGGTGTTGTTGCCCCCATTAGCCTATTTCCATATTGGGCAATCTCTCAAAAAGTAACCCATCTGTCCACACATATAGCAACCACTAGTTCCATTACGATACTCTTCCAGATGGAACCTACCATACTTACCACAAGGTGGGTTTGAGAAGATCTTTGTGTCACACTACCATATAACTATGAACCCTGAGCTTTGAAATTTTGACTGGCCTAAAACTTTTGATCATTTTTGTTTATTTGTGCAGGTGCACTCGCTGATGATGGTGCAGGTCCAGATGACCTCTTATGGAAGAAAGACGTATTGCCATTACCACTCTTCTGCTGACTGTGCTCATGTCCAACAAACTTAGTTGAGGAGTAGGTGTCTACAGCACCCTCGTAGTGTTAGAGAGCACTCCTTGGGTCCCAAAACTAGTGCCCTGGTCTATTGGGTGAGAGTCACTCCTAGTTTGTATCTTGGTAGGTGGAGTTATAGCATTCGCATTGGTTCCAGCGGGAACCTCAGTGCTAGCGATGTTTCTCTAGATGGCGATATGCTTTGGAGGCAGGATCTAAAATACGCACATGAGTTAGAAGAACTTTTATAGAGTTAAACTTTATTGCACAAATTTAGAGTATGAAAGAAGGGTGATATTTCCTAATATTCTCTAGCCTCACTATTATAGATGTGGCAAACTTCACATTGATAAAAAGGATTCTACTAGACACGGCTTCATAGACATCTTAGGACTCGTAAACCTTGTGCTTTGATACCAAGTTTGTCACATCCTGAATCTACATCCTAGTGGTCGGTACTCAAAAATTATTGGTGGTCTAAGAGAACCCTTAGGTTGGCTAACTACTGAGCGGAGAACTAACCATACATGTGGAAGCTTAAATAAGTGAACATTTGAAATACTTTAAATAAAAGTCATAAAGTTGTCTGAAATAAACTTAATATAATAATAAGGTTTTTAAGAAAACATCTGAAAATTCTAATACTTGGACTGACTCGCTACTCTATCTATGAAGCCTCTACTAACTAAAGATAGATGTCGGCGCAATATCCACGGCTACCTCAAAATAAACTACTAATAATGAAAATATAAATTAATTAGAGTCTACCGAAAGCAAGGAGGTCTCATCAAAGGCTAATGAAGTAATGGTCTCAACGGAGCGCATGTTAATGATCATGAGCACCTGTATCTTCATCATAAAATGATGCAACGGCGAATGACGACAGTACATCATACGGTATGCAATAAGGCTAAATGAAATAATACCTTAACTGAATACACTTACTGAAATAACTTTATTGGAAAAGCAATGCAATACAATAGGGACATGCAAATCTTTACAACTAAGGTAATGCAATATAGAAATTCTAAAAATAGTAACTTTACTTTTCTTGGAGAGTTTCTCTAATTGACAACCACCACTATGACATTTATGGTGATACAATATATAGTTCACGTTTTCAGAGCCATCCAATAATTTTCCATGGTAAGAGACAATAAAACTGAACTTATGGATCCATCTAAAAAGCCCTTACCAGGGGCTGGGTGAGGAATCGCCTGAACCAACGACACGATCGTATATATACTGGCAGCGCAGATTTTAGAGTTTGAGTTATTTGAACTTGTGTCAAATCGGTGCTCAATACTATTTTAAAAATATGCATTAACGCTCATAATAATATAAATGTGTTGATTTAATACTCAAAAATATTCTTTTATAGGTATGCTAAAACTTTTCTTTATCTGACTGAAACTTTTTTCTCAAACTGATAAGGCTTTCTTTAAAACTAGTCATGCTTTTTCTATGGAAGTAATACATTTGGAATCACTCAAGTTCCCTAATAACTCTTCTTCAACTAATAACTTAAAAAACTTGGACTTTACCCTTTTCATAAATCAATGCATGAAAATAGTTATGTAAAAGTTTTAAAAAATCCTTTGCTAAATAGAGTTCATGTGATGAAATAGGCATGAGCACGATTTAAGAATCAGAAATATATGAAGAACTATAATATAAATGATAAGAATCAGAATTCAGCGATAAGGAATAAAGGCCAATTTGAAATTCATGAAGACTTGGGGTAAAACCCTAGATTTAACTTTTACTGACTGAATTTAGATGTAGGGCGTGAGGACGAACTTAGTTACTCACTATGAATAGCCTTACTTACCTAGAAGAACAAAGTTCTTGAAGAAAATCGAAGAAACGCTTGAAACCCTAGTTTTCTCCTCTTGAATCTTGCTCTATGTCTTGGGAATGATTATGAAAATAATTAGGTAAGAACAATATTAATAAGGGACTTAATTATATCCCAAAAAATTCAAGTTTAGGCTTAGAAAGGGTGGAAAAGACGAAACTATCCTTCTTTAAAAATGTCGAAGCCATCTACGATCCGTAGTTACTTTTATGGGTCGTAGATCACCACTCATAGAAAGCATGAGAAATTCTGGATTTTCTGAAGTTTGGGTTTACAGGCCTTTTTTATGGGTCGTAAAACCTACTACGAGTCATCATGTTCAATCGTAGAACTCAAACTAGAATAGAGTTTCAGGACTTGGTCTACAAGTCACTTTTACGATCCGTAGAAGTCTTTACGATCTGTAAAATCTTTCTGTAAGGATAATCACTATTTCTGGACTTTGGAACTATGAGTTGATCTATGATCCATAGTAGTTTGTACAATTCATACTGTCAGTTCGTAAAAACTCAAGGCTCTTCACTGATCTCTGAACTTTTTCTACGGACACGGTCTGTGGTTAGTACCACGAGCTCTAAACACCATCCATGGAAAGTCAACGATAATTTTCACCAAGTCAGGGACTTATCTACGAGCCTCATCTGCAGCCATGGTTTCATCTACAATCCATAGATGCTGCTCATAAATCTCAGAAATTGAGATAGGACTTTTGGGGTGTTACAAATGTACACAATCAAAGATGAAATAGGACAAAAACATTGATGATTGTAGAGCAAGATTAAATATAATTTGATCTTGATTATGGAAGTGGTCATATTCCAACTTCTTGTGCTTGTACATTTCGTATGTATTGGACAGATCAATTAGAGATGCATGTGTTAGTTTCTGAATGTTAATGAAACTTCTCTAGACAAATGCATTTACTTATACTCTTATCTTGATATAATTATTATATCTTGATATAATTGTTATAATCTATGTGATTGATTTTATTATTTTGATTTATCAAAAGGTGAGACCTTATTATGGGTCAACACATTCCTAATATATCGAATAGTAACAAATCAGTGAACTAATAATTAGTTGATACAACCATGTCTTGGACTTGAGATAGATGGCACCCCTTTATGGTTGCTAAGTTTTCATGTGAAAACCCTGCATGTCGATTTTATGTCTATCACGTGAAATACGTTAAGCATAAAAATAAAGGATTAAATGGATCAATGCATTATATTTTTTCAGAAATTTAATTTAATTGATTGATGTCGGTAATTTCAACGGGGAGAGTGAAATAAGATGTAATGGTAGATCTCGAAATTAAATCAAGGAGTGCAATTACAATTTTTTAGTGGAATAATTGTAATTTATTATGATATAATTAATTTATTCATTTGTGAATTAATATCTTAATTGGAACCCTCATATGTGATAAATTTGTGGTCCACATTATGCCTGATTAATTAATCAAATTTAAAAGAAAAAAAGTATTCTAGAAGAAATAATATTTTACCGGTCTTCTATAAGGAATAATTAATCAGGCATACTGTGGACCACAAATTTATTATATCTCAAATTTAAAAGAAAAAAAAAGTATTTTAGAAGAAGTAATATTTTACCGGTCTTCTATAAGGAATAAATTATTTCATTTATGAACGTTGGTTTAAAACCAAAAATGTTTAGCTCTTAAAGGGAAAATCGTTTTTGCCCTTAAGTACTCTTATTGCTCTTGATAGGTGAAGACACGCTCGGCCCACCTTTCCCTACCCTTATTCAGTAGAAAATTGGGAATAAAAGGGGTTGTGGTGCCCTAGAAAAGATAAAATAAAAACACTTGTCCACACAAGTTTTGGTTGCAGCCCTGGATCGCTTGGAGTTGGACAAATTTCGCAGTGTCCTCAAGAGGTAAGTAATTTTGAATCACCTTATGTTTGTGTTGTCTAGTGATATGTGAGATTTGTGATCTGAAAAATCATGCTTCCGTTATGTTTATTCTAACACCATTGACCCACCGCATCTCCCTTGGGCTCAATCAATTTGGGCCTTAAATTTGATTAGTAGGTAATGCACCTACTTGCGTTCTTTAACTTTAGCCTTGTATAGTTTATCTTTTCTTATCTTTTCATTTAATATATATACAAGTAACCCAAACAAGTAGGCCGTCCAAGAAAGCAGCTCAACCTAGTAGGACGTCTAAACAAGTAGGACATTTCAGCTAGTAAGCCACTTTGTCCCCGCATTCATTTAATTTTTCCAAATCGTATTCTTTTAAGCTATTATCTTCACTTTTGCACACTTGAAACTTACATAATTTAGGCTCAAATATGATCTCATTTTTCTCAAGCCTGATTACTTGTCGACACAACTTAATCGTATATACATGACTTAATCATAAGTGAGAATCCTAATGACAGTGTCTCCTTGAAACTTACATAATTTAATCTAGAACTTAAATTGACGAGTAGTTTGTTTTGTTGGAAACTAGGCTCAAAGACCTTTAATGGTCACTTGATATTGTGCTCCTTGAAACTTACATAATTTAATCTAGAACTTAAATCGACGAGTAGTTTGTTTTGTTGGAAACTAGGCTCAGAAACCTTTAATGGTCACTTGATATTGTGCCCAATTAATGACACTTCCGCGTTTGCCTTTCCTTTACTTGTGAACTTGGTCCTTAAAAATCAAATATGTTCCACATCTTTAAAGTTTAAAAAAACCTTACCAATGTTAACTTAATCATAAATGTACAAGTATTACGGGATGCATTTTATTTTATATGAGTTTCTTTTAATCATAATTTTTATTTTGCATATTTTTATTATTCTTGTATTATTATACTATTTTACTATATTATAAATTTAAAAATCTAAGAGACTTCCACCACGTGCTAGTAAGATATATTACCTCACACCCCTGCCTTTGAGAACACTAATTTGTACAACAAACGTTTTTCAAGTGCTCAGACTAATAGATAACAGAATCGCAATGCTAATCCTCTAATGTAGCATAGGTTTGCATACAAACTAACCTTCCATACCATACTTGTGAAATTAAACTAAATATGTTATTCTTCCATAATTAGATTTTACTAAGCGTAAAATCCTACCAAAGACACTATTAATAATCACACTCTACAATTATCCAATTCTTAGTGAATAGTGATGTAACTGGTAGTCTCAACAATCCCTATTTCAAAGTTTTATCTAGGTTTGCATGTAACCTCGTAGTTTTATCTTGAACACACTGAATACCACCTTCGACTATTTGATTTTGAGTCTCGATTGTGGTTTGAAAAGGTATTTGAAATGATCGGGACTAATGAAATTTCGTCGAGTAAATGTAAAATATTGGCATGGGAATCAAAAGATTTTATGTCATCAGATCGCACAAAACGAAAGCAAAATACTTTCTATATAGCTATAAGAATACATACTGCAGCAACCTATCATTTGAATCACAGGAGAATTGTCTCTGATGAAAGGAAATTATCAATGGAATCATTGTTGGAACAATTCAAAGTTCAGCAACCGAGACAAAAATGCGGGGAGGATGACATTTAATTAAAATATCTATCTACAAAGATGCGGTATACCAATTCTACAATACTAACACAACATACTCAATATTGCAAAGAGCTCACTGGGAAAAGCAAGAAGAAACCACCCCAAACAAGAATATATGGTTCAATCGTCTCAAAATTACCTAATTTTAAGATCTATAACCGGATCCAGACTGTGGTGGGCCAGGTGGCAACCTGTTAGGGGTGCGACGGCTAGCAGAGCTAGAGCGTGAATTTGTATCGCCATTTTCAGCAGGCTCATTGTAGCGGCGACTACTACCACTGGATCCATACCTAGAGAGACTGGAAGGGCCATTTGCAGCAGCATCAAATGCCGACCTCCAATCATCACCAGATGACGGACCAGATGCTGTTGGGCTACTTTCTGCAGAAGCAAAGTGCAGAGCATGAATTTGGAATGCGTAAACAAAATCTAAAAGGCATCAAAAAGACAACAATATGGTCTTTTCACAAATCAAAAGCTTTGTGACCTTTTTTTTAAAAAGAGGCAGTATTATTAACCATTGCATCAATTTACACCAAATCATGGCTCCAAAAAGTCTTTAATTGTGAGTGTAACAGAATCCAGACTAGGGAGACACAAGGCTATCGCCAGGACACTAAATGGAAAATTTAGCTGGATGTGAATTATTAGATAAGGACTATCAGCAATCGTGGAAAAACTTCAAGCATAGTGCTGGCAAGGGTCCACGGGAAGTCTGTTGCATCTAAATAACAGATAACTAACATCTTCGATAAAATACCAAGTAATTAAGCAAATAAACTTGGTGGGACTACAATTGTCTTCGGACAAGGAAACCAAATGAACCACCTATAAAGGAATGATGATTACCTGCTTCACCATTTGCGTAGCTGGCAGCAGCCGCTGCTCTATTGTCATGGATACTGAGTTGTCTAGTAAGCTTAGAAAGAAGAGAAGATTGTTTTTGAATGCGCTCTCTCCTGCGTTTCACATTTTGGTCTTCCTGGAGCAGCTCTTCTATCTTTGCAGTACTTTGAGCGCTAAAATTCAATAAGTCAAACAATATCAACACAATAAACACGGAAGAATAACAACAAAAATGAAATATCCAATTTACTAAACCCAGAAAAAACTCTCTCTAAGGATTGATGGTTTAACACAGTTTCTTGCAGTAACTGCAGGTTTCCATTACACAATTACTCCTCTTTCGGCCCAAATTGAATGTCTATATTACATTCTATCAATTTATTAAAGAGAATTCTAAACTGTCTCCAACAAATACAAAAGAGAGATTAGTAGTGAAGTAAGAAATACGTTCTACGTGACTCCTGTGTCATGAAAGCATATATACTTTAATTTCTAAGATAGTTAACTATTCTAGAAAGATGGCTGCTCAAATAGTGGAAGAAAAAATAGAGTTGCAAGTGGTCCTTTGGAAAATGGCCAAAACTCTGTTTTGACAAGCATAGACAGGTCATAACCCTTGGGGTCACATTTGCAACTGCACCTTTCTGTCAACACAAGCATATACAACATGCTACTGCAAATAAAAGATGTTGAGACATAGAATCCGCAAGGAAAAGTTGAAATGCTTACCTGATAGAACTATACAATTTAGTAAGCATGTCTTCTTTTGCCTTCTCTACTTGGCAGAGAACAACTGCCTGAAACCAAATAAACAATGCGCCATGTGAGATGGCTTTACACAAAAAGAAGAAGTGTGCACAGGACATCCAAAATTAAGACCTACTTTTGGCACATTGGCTGCAAGGCTGTTAAGAACAGCTTCAACATAACCACGCACTTCCTGAGCCATCCATCGAAGTTCTTCTTCAGGATCCACCGGTCTTCTAGCCATTGTTTCCTAAAACATGCAACAGAATTAATAAACTTAGAACAAGTGGTCAGGGAATTAGTTCACAGGCTTAATAAAACCATAACAGGCAAATGTCAATACAAGTATCAGAAAGAGAACAAATACAAAAATGAAGATTACAAACAAAAAGTTATATGAGGGCTAATTATTTGCTGAACAAGCACTTATCGGGAAAATCTGTATTTGCAGAACAGTTGAAATCAATAATTAGTTGCTTACAAGAGATCCATCTGAAAGACTTTGCCGGATAGGTGGGGCAGATTCACCCTTTACTTGACCGCCTTTAGAGCTGATGACAATTCGCAATTTATTTAACCACTCTGCCTTATCTGCCACACTCTCAGCCTTCAAGACAACAGCGCTGTGTGCTGCAACCAATTATATATTTTCTTCTGAGCATTTCAAAATAGAAAAACAAACCACAGAGAAGCAAACGATTCCGGATGTGTATAGTGTACCCTTTAAAACAGTTTTATATGGAACCCGACTAGTTATCTTAAATACAAGATTGGGTGCTTTTGCAACATCTGGCCCATTTGCCTTTTTGTCCTTGGAACTTTTGGTAGGTGCCGGAGCTTCTTCTTCATCAGGAACTTCTTCAAGAATACATTCCTGTGAATCACATGACCATGTAATTGTAATTAGGGATTCGATATGTTTTGCCTTTTGCAGAAGCATCATGAAGTGTTAAGATCACATGACTATATAACCCAAAACAGTTATAGGAATGATAATACAGCTGTCAGCACTCAGCAGATCCTGCCAAATCATTGCGTATGATGGCAAATTATAGCGTGTGGTCCCATCAAATTGCAAGTGAACAAAGACTCCAGTGCGCATACCAACTTCAATACATTTAGGTCATGAAAATGGAGGCAGTCTAGAAAGAGTCAACGACAAGCAAACCTAAGAGAGAAGAGCCAATTTAGGATGCTCAACATAGCACTGTGAGAAACTTTGATGAGCTTAAATGAAAAAGAAGCCAAGTATGAGGTACTTTTTTCAAGAGTTCAAACAAAAAGGAAGCAATTAGACGGAATAGGGAAGATTTTTTAAAAAAGGTTATCTTAAGGAAAAGGGCTAAGGTAGGTTCTAAGGTCCAAGGTTTGAGGATATTCTGCTTCACCGTCTGGAAAGAAAATCAAACCGTTGAATGCGAACCATAGCCGGGGGCAAGGAGTGAAGAATCCTGATGGAACTCCAAATTGTTCTAGTTTATTCACTACTTTGCTCAAGTATCCATGATTGAATACATATGCGGGCCCTAAAACTTGTCAAGATTTTCCATTTAAGCACTTAAACCAAGGGTAGTACCTATTGAACACCTGTGAAGACTAATTGTGTCAATTAGACACACATTGCTGATATGGCAGTGTGTGTTATACACTGCTCATAAGCGCTTGAGAAGAACTTTTTTTAATTATTTTTTTCCACTCCATTTTTTCAATCTCCTTCCTCCTCTCCTCTCCTCTCCTCTCCTCACCACAATAGCTACTGCTTCACCACCTCCCACACCACCATGCAAGCCACCCAAATATATATAGTTGTCTCAAAGATTTTGAAATATGAAAGAGAAAAGTGTCAACAACTAAAGTCAACAGCTATATAGATTCACAGTGCCAACTGACTCGTGCAAGCCCACAATTTTTTAGGGATGTTTAAGGATGCTGCAAGCTCCTTCAATTTCTTTTTCTTTGAATAGGTAGAAACGATTGGATCTAAGAGTATACCATAAGCTTTTTGTTTGCTCTGTATCCTGACTTAAATTTCTGGATCATGACATATGTACCTCGCCATCAGCTGTTACGGTAAAATTTGAGAGTTTTAACCTTCAAATGATCTCCATTTATCTCACGATTCTCACCCTTGGAGTTCATCCTCGTGGTCTTTTACTGAGTCCCAGTAAGCATCAAGTCCTTTTCTATGGGAAGAATCAAGACTGATATTTCCAAGGTCACAATTTCTTTATGGAGCCATTGGAGAAAACATTTAAAGAAAGAGAAAGGAAAGGAAGGAAGCAGATATTGGGAGATGAGAAAGAGATCATCACCAGCGAGGTTTCCAGTGATCTCAGGTAGGGTGGGGGTTGGGGGGATTCTGATAAAAAAAATATGTAGAAGAGGACCTTTTTTAAGTTTCCACATGTCACGTATTAGTGGTTCTAATTATCATATCAGAGACTGACAGTTTGAGATTCACGCACTTTATTATTGTGCTAGAGATTATCATTTAAGTGTTCAGTAGACATATTTTCAGTAAACCTAAGGTATGGGTACTACCATTAGCCTAGGTGTTAAATGAAAAATCTTAACAAGTTTTAAGGGGCTTCATACGTATTCAGCCAGTATCCATTACGAGCTTAACTCTCTATAATTTTGTGCATGTATTTCTGGTCATTTTGTATGGTTCTGCCCATCCTGATGTTCATTAATATAATTTGCATTAAAGAAAGACTGAAAGACATAAAATACCTCCAATGTTATGACACCACGAAAATGACGTTCTTCTTGTTTCTTCGTGTATCCAAGCTGAAAAAGGACATCTGATTAGAGGAACTTCACCAAAGGGTTGTGTATAGTTCCCATAGAAATTAACTCCTGGTTTAATTTTTCTTCAAGCGGAAAATCAATGACTGAAACATTCAAAAAGGAAACACTAAAGTGACAAACTTAATTCGTCAGTAAAATGTTCCTGATTTTTAGGATACATTCCTTATGGTAAACGAAGAAAAAATCCAACATTTACCATACATTTGTCTTTGTGAATAAAGATGTAAATTTTATAAAGTCTTCAGGGGATCACATCATTTTGAAGGTCGGTAGATTAAATCAAGTTGGTAGTAGAAGGCCAATTTATCTCTCTCGTGTAAAAAGTGATGAGCATGTCACCTACTGACCTTTCCAGTTTTCTCGTTCAAAACAAACCATCGCTTGCTCCACCCATTTGTTTTGGCACTTCTCTTCAATAAGAATCCTGGCAGTTATAAAAACTATAATAAATAACAGTTTTAAACTAGAGGTAATGATAAGACAAGTCAGGATCAATTAACCACCATCTTTTCATGATTACTAAATATTACTGCTTCTAATGGCATCAAAACCACTTTGAACCTATCAAAGAAACAAATGTCACACTTTCAGAAGATCAATTGGGAGAACAAAGAATTGATCCACCTTTGATCTTGGCATCTAGCTAGTCAAACAACAATTTCAGAAAGAACAGAATGTACAAACATTAACCTTCAATTGCTGAATATACTTGTTAGCTCCGCACATGCTGACATGGAGAAGTCACACCAAAAGAAATTTCGACAAACTACAACACATTATCTTTAGCCTTCTACCCCAAATTAGGCAATTCATACTAAATACTAATGACGACTATATCTAAAAAGGGAACAAAAAATATTCCTAAAACAAGAGATAGATGGATACCTGCTGTTATCTCTCCCTCAGGCCCTGCAGTCTTCAAAGCTGAGCCTTCTGATGCATCCTTGTCCTGCTGACTGGGTTTCTCTTTCATAGATTTCAAGTTTCCTCCACCTGGCTGGCTTCCAGTTTGAGGACTAGTTGCCTAAGTTAATAATTAAAGACAGTACAGAGAAGCTAACCAATAAGCTTAAGTGAATGATAACTGAACACAGAAAAGCATAGGGAGAACACAAACTAATATAAAAAATAAATAGGTAAGTTCCTAAGGCAATTTGTTGCAAGACATGAGTTCAATGAGATAATAGTCTCAAAAAGATAATTTGAGAAAAAAGAATCATACTTACCCTATTCAATATTGATTGCTCTGCTTCATGTGCCTTCTTAGAACCCCGATTTTTTAGCTCATCCTCACGTCTTTGTCTGTCCATTCTGGAAAAGAGCCAGTCACACATGGACTTTGTGAGAATGTGAACTTTGTTAAACATGCATATGTTTTTACCTGCTACAGTTATCACTAGCAAATACCACCAAAACCAGCAATTCATGAAAAGAAAAAGATAGTTTTAGGAAAGAATACTGGAAGCAACCATCTTTCTTTTTCCAACGTTATCTCTCTATACACTGGCTAACTAAAAGAACCAAAGAAAAGCAAAGCAACTGGTCCCTGCGAAGAAACGCAGTGGCATGAAAAGATAGACCTCAAATAATTGGTCAAGATGCAAACAAACAAATCAAATAATGATCAATTCTCTTCAGTTTTTCTGCACACATTTAGCGCATGCATTATAATTTGTGCAACAGGATTGGGCCATATATAAACCAGTTATTTTAATTGGAGGACATATAAAAGCCGTTAGTAGCTACAAAGAACTAACACCAACATGTTTTGCACATCTTGAGATTGGCTTATGTGCATATGTGACTGATTGAGCTGACATATACAGAGAGCAAGAGGGAGTAAAAGCAAAAAAATGATTTTCTTTTTGCCAGAAGAAAAAGATATAGTGGTGCTTGTGATTGAAGGGGGTTCACATTTGGCTATGACAAATGAAGGATATGCATCCTAATGTCTCCTCTTTACATTTGTCATCACAGATCAGTACATACACTTATCTCAGCCATGAGATTCAAAGCTTTGATTCGCATGAAACAATAACATCTAAAAAAGAGAGCAAGTGAAGTGCAGTGTGAATAATATCAAATAACTGAGCACCAAAAAGGTGATGAAACTGAAGAAAAACAAGAACAGAGATAACATGTTCCCACCATTGAACCCAAAATATTCAAATTTCAAATTATTTCAGCATTCCAACTCTATTTGCTATACTAAGTAAAAATATTGTGACAAACCAAAAGTGCATTTTTAGCATAAAATATTATATTTCCTGGTTATTGCAATCAATTTTCCTGATATTACAACATCGTATGTCAACATTGCACTGCACACCAAGAAGCTTAAGATTACAGGGATCAAACATCAAACAGGGATCAAGATGATAAAAAATCAAACAGATAACTTGTGGACGTGCTATAAAAGTATTTGATAGGGATAAGTTCCAAAAAACGAATGGGCAATCATCAAACATACCTCCTCTGCACCAAGCGGATAAAATGTTGAGGGGGGACAAAAGCTCGCTCCATGTCAACAAGGGCAACTACCATTTTCTTGGCATCAGTTTTAAATCCATCCAATGCATCAGAAGCAATTGCTACAACCTAGTATACCGAGCAAATATTTCCATGAAAAGTCAAACTACAAACATTTGTGTGTAGGCGTCCATATTTGCGACAACGGTGAATCTGAGCAGCTAGACATCATTACCTCTCTCTTGAAAGGAGGATATCGTCCAAGTCCAGGTGTGGCATTTGCAGCAGAGGAGACAATATCAACAAGTACACGATGCACCTATTTAAAGACAGAGAGGTAAGGATTAGAACAAAATTGCAGAGCTTGAAAAAATAGAAGCAGCTGCTGATAGACAAGAAAAATATCCAATATAAGAACCTAGTGGTTACTCTTGCTTCTTTAATTTTCTTTTTTTTTCTTTTTCCGTTTGAGATAGCTAAATAGATAAAGTTAATGGAAATGCCACTCAAAAGGAGAGCAACCATTCTCAAAATAGCTTTTCGACAAATAGTTTTATTGATTTGGAAAAATGTTCCCACATACAAGCAGTATACCAAAATGTAGAGAACCCACAGAGAGTTTTGGTTCTATATGAAAGACGCTCAAACATCTATTCAAACAGAGACCTCATGGTGCACCAGGATCAAGAGGCTAACCCTCAGATATACAAAGTGTTCTTTTTACAGCTTCAAAGTCTCCCCTATAATTGGTACATAAAGCCACGACTTGACAGATGTACATCAAAATCTACAATATACTTAATATAATATAGATATATATATAATATATAATATAGATGAAATTTTTACCATAATTGTAGATGGTTCTCGGTTGCCGTTGCTTTTCGATGTTCTAGAGACATAAGTGACCAAAGTTATCATACACATTTGTTACACCAACACTGACCGTCAGGTGATAGTTGTTTGATCACTAGTCTGACACCAACAACCTGTGTCCCAATTCTTTTTTTAATAATATTAATAATCTAGCATTGTGTCAAAAATATTCAACATTTGCATCCGGGACACTGGATAGACAATCCTCCAATTTGAAAAAAGAGCGTCATGTGTGTACCCACTCCCAATATTTTAGAAGCAATAATATAGTTTTGAAAAAGTCAATCACAAGTTTGAGATTGAGGCATTAGTTAGTAGTTCACTATTGTTTTAGATTGTAAAAACTATATGGTGTTTTTCTTCAATAATTTTGGAAGCACAACATAGTTTTTTTGTTTTTTTTCCTGATGAAGGGTATTTCATTAAATGGCATCAAGAAGATGCATAGCTTGGAAGCACGACATAGTTCTAAAGGGTAAAGATTGTATATTTCATCTAATAACTTTTTTTATAACCGTGGTTTTCGAGCCAGCTTTCGTACACCTCAACTAATTCAATGGGATGTCTGACACCTACCACCAGCAATAGGTACCAGAAAAATGTCATCCAAGGCTAGGACAGATAGAAAGAAATCACCTAGTGCTTTTTTGTCTCTGCTGACATTTAAATCTGAGACCTCATGGTTCTTAATTCATTCATTGATAGGTTACACCCTTGGGTGCTTTCATCTAATAACAATAATTACACAATTAACATCCCAAGCTCACAAGTAAATCGTAAAACAAAGGGCCAACTCCAAAAGGAAAAGAAAGAGACTCTTTTATGTTGTGCAACCATGGTCCCTCTTGTATTTTTTGCACTTTTTGCCGATTGTTTTTATGACTAATGAGATAATTTATATAAAGTTTCAGCATGTTAAAGTTTACACTATACATCATATATATAACAGTCGTAATTAAATCACATCCTAATGGTGTCATCATCTGCTAACTTTTGAAAATTCCATTTTTGTACCCATTCCTAAACAGTACATGCCACCTGTGTTGGCGCTACATAGATTAAGGGATTAACTACAACAAACTGGGAGAGACCAAATGCATGTGGTTATACTGAAGAGAATGAGATACTATATTGAGAATTGTAAACTGATCTTAAGTCTAATAATTTGAGCTGAAACAGTACCTCAAATTGACACCAATATTTGTATTTTAAACACTTGATCAAGTTCAATTATGAAGGCGAAATGAATCCACTCGCAGTTAATGTATTGAACACTATGCCAATGCATTGAAGCTTAGATTAATAGAAAGATATGATGCACATGAAGAACAATGAACAGAAAGAAAAGACCAACTAAAACCAAGAGCTGAAACAATCAGAAGGGCAGACAAGCCAATTTACCTCATCAACACAAAGACGTGAAGGTTCTTTTGCCTGCTCCAGAACACCTTTTATCAACGACCTCAACCCTTTCTCAGGAGAAATTAGGTAGGGTTGATAACCATCGGCTTCTAACACAATCTGGCAGCAAGCAAAAACAATTATGAAACAAACAAAGAACAAATGTGCAGTCAGTAGTACAGGTGAAACTGCACATTATTGGAAACTATTGGTGGAAAACAAATACCCGCTTGACATTATTTATGTCAAAATGTCTATCTAAGGGGAGCTGCTTTATCCTATTTGGGAAGTTCCCCTCGAAACTTGCAACCACTTTCCATCCGTCACCCTGAAAGAAATGAAAGAGCTCTAAAATCTGAATGCATGGTAAAAATTTTAAGAACCCCAACTATTTTCTTTTCTTTGGGTTTTGACTAGTCAAAGAAGACACCTTACAGTTCAATTCATGTTGTGTATGGGTTAACATCGGACAAGATAATATAGCAAACGATGTCCATATATGAAACATAATGCTAACATAGAAAACATAGGATGAGCTACAGTGTAGGAAGCAGATTGATTTAGGCATTTAAGAATTACGAAAATAACTGAACAAAAGGATGAACAAGAAAACAGTACTCAAACCATACATGTAAAGAATTATAACTGGAGCATGAGCATCGATACCATTTCTACTAAGAAAGCTTTCCTCTATCTAAAAGGTAAATCTATATGGATAATCTCGCATTCCTCTAAGTGCTTATCTGTATTCTGTATATAATTAAAAGGAGAGGAAAAGCCCTCCCCTTTAGCCAAGTGGCAGCTTAGAAAAATGCCACATAATTGTGTTAAGACAAAAAAAACTACCTTCCCAACTAAATTTAAATTTAAGATTTTGAACTTAAAATTTACTGTGAAAAATTAACCATATCTTAAGAAAATAACCTTATAGTGTCAGAAGCCCACAACAAACAGTTCCACATAATAGTTTCTCTAAAGTAAGCAAATCGCCATAGAGAAATAGTTCACAAAAGAAATTGGAAAAATAGAAGCTCCTCTTCTTCAACAATGGGGTTTTTTTCCTTGTCTCCAAGGTTGTCACCAAAACCCATGTAAGTAAATCTTTTGAAACCCTACTACACACTCTATGTATGTATGTATGTATGTATGTATGTATATTCACAACAAAATAAAGATTTCAGGGTTTGTTGGTATCTTGGGAGAATCAGTTCATTGTTAATAGAGCTGTCCGGCTTCATAATTCATTAGAGTTTAGCTTATTTTTGCCCACCCTCTCCAACTCTGTTGCAGTAACCATTGTGGAGGATTCTCTCCCTTTTTTGATTTTTGCAGAGAGAAGTTTGAACATAATACATCACAAAGAACTGAAGACCTTTCATCTGCAGGTAGTACCAGGCCCAGAACTGAACGATGATGAAAAGTTGATTTTATTTGGGATTCATCCTTCCATTGATTATCTTCTCAAGTTAAGAACTGAGATCAATTGGCTTATTTTCTCTTTTTATTTGCTGTGGAACTATAATTTTCATTCCGATTTGGTAATTCTGCTTGACGAAGTTTGATTCTTTTTCAAACTTAGTTGCAGATTTAAGAATTTTCTAGAAATCTTTTTCGATTTATGGTTTGATATATTTCTGCTCTGTATTAGGATCTGAAAGGCCTTTTAATTCTGTTTTAAAAATTCAATTATCTGTATATTGTGTTGCCTGTAGTGTGCTTACTTTTGTTGTACTCTCTCCTATCTATTTTGTGGATCTGTCTTCTGTGTTTAGAGATCAGAAAGGCCTTTAGTTTCTGTTTTAAAATCTCAATCTTGATTTTTTTTCCCAATATTTTGTAAATGAACTAAGTTGAATTTTTGTGTGCTTATCTTGGTTCTATGTTAGCTGTTGCTGCTGTTTCATTTAAATTTTTGTATTTTGTTCTTAGGATCACAAAGGCTTTTTAATTTTGTTTCAGAAACTCAATCTTGCTTTTGTTTCAACAGTGTATATGCACCAGGTTGAATTTGTGTGCTTATTAATGATAGCCGCTGCTTCTCCATTTAGGGCTTGTTTGGAAAGCCACAATGAAATTGGGATTTTGTGTAATTGGTGTAATTACACTCTTTTGACATGTTTGGTAGGCCAAGTAATTATTTGGCATGAGAGGAATTGGGTGTAATTGAGGGAGAGCAATTATACTCCTCAATTCCTTGGGAAGGGTAAGGAATTGATGCAATCACACCATATAATTACATGATATTTCTTTAATACTACCTTTTTAAATATATTTTTATCTGGCATACCAAAAGACATTCTTTCTTCTTTTTTTTTGTCTGGACATTTTCACTTCTAACAACAAACCCTATACTTCTTCTTTCAAGTAAGATTTCTTTCTTGATTTATTTTTTTATTTTCATATTTTGATGCCTTGGTAAATTATTTATGTATTTGATCTTAGTATTTTCTCGTATTCGTTCCTGAGATTAAAATAAATATGAGAATTAAAAAATTTCTTTAATTTTTTATAATAATAATAAATAAGAAAAATCAATTCTGACAATCAGTTATACATATTTCCTACAATGACTTATTAGGTTTCATTAATTAATTTAAGTAATAATATTATTTATTTAAAATCTGATTTTTAAAATTTAACTATGTAATTATATTTGTCCAACCAAACAGGACAATGGGAATTACACTGTAATTACACTCTGACAAACAAACTGGTTGTTGTAATTACTGAATTGTGTAATTACCACCTAGTAATTACACCAATTCCAATAACCAAGTGGCTTTCCAAACAGACCCTTAATTTTTTGTAATTTGTGTGTTCATGATCAGAAAGCCTTTCCAATTCTATTTTTATAACACAATCTTGATTTCGTTATATAGTTTTGAGAGATAAATGAATACACTCAACATGAAGAAAATGTTGTCATTAGAACTACACCCTACCATGTTCTAACCTCTAAAGACACTAATTGGGTTATTGTTCAGTCAAACCTGTAAAGCTTTCAAATAAAGTGGTCTTTTGTCTTTCGGTTTTAGGAAGGCTATGATTGTGTGTGTTTTAGAAATTTTAGGGACAAAAAGAAAAAAATGAAGAAGACTATAACTTTGGGCCCAATATTGGAGGAAAGTAGGAAAGCTACAACATTAACCCTTGCTGACTGTTGGGGTTCTTTTTCATGAAGAAAAAAATTTATGACAGGAATCGTGAAAAATGGAAGACTTTCAGCAGAAAGAGTTTGGGTTTTAAAGAAGAAAATCTTGAGGAGAAGATTGAAATCTTATACTTCGATTTTTAAAATTGATTGTCGTTAGTTTTCCAACTGCTTGCTCTGTGTAATTACAAAGTAACCAAGTACCATTGTCGGTGGGAGGAAGCAAGTAGCCCGTGGAATTAGTTGGGGTGTGCATAAGCAGGCCTGGACACCACAATTATCAAAAAAGGATAGAGATGTGTGTAACGTACCAAAATGCCCTTTGAATCTTTTAGTCTTAAACACGTTATGTGGGATGTCGAAGTTAAAGAGTTATTAAATATACAAAATGGTATCTTTTTAGAAACGGACTACAAAAGGAAAGTAAGACACATAAATTGAGACAAAGGAGTAATAGGAAAACAACGGGAATCTACAACCCAAAAGTCGTATTAAAATATTGGGAATTTGCTATTGCAAAGAGTGAATATGAAAATAAAGAGTTCTATCATATTTCACCCACCTCGCCGCCAGTGATATGCAGCAGAAACTTATCCTCAAATTCACGGCAAAGCTCAAGTGCTAAGGCTTTGGTACCTTCAGCACTATGAACCATTTGCTCCCCAAGCCTTACCAACTCATCTTGTACAACTTGAGACTTCCCTTGAAGCCTATAGTAGAAAAATCCCAACAATGAGTCAATAGATGGCACACCAATCAATCAAGGAAAAAGAAAGAGACAATCGATGAAATAATTAAGCCTAACAATCAAAAAACACCAACATTTTTCCAGACTTGAGAGAGAAAGTTTGATTAACAAGGACATTCTATGGATGGAGGAATCGAGAGAAGCAAAAACGAAGGCTTTCTCTACAGTCAACTGTGGAAAAAGCACATCATCTTAGGAAAGTCTTCCAATCTTTGATCCCCCGATTCAGCCATGAGAGACTCTTTTAAGTATAGCAAAAGAAAGAAATCCAATAACTTTGATAGTATGACTAATTATATTTTTAAAATTCTTGTAAATTACTATTAGTCTTAGATTAGTTAAGAAAGAACATCGCATCACCAATGATAACAACTACTAGCAGGAAGGAAGGCAAGAACAAAGAACTAGATTATCCGGATCACCAATGATTCTCTATTTCATTTCACAATGTAAATTATCCGGATCTTGCTTAAAAGAACCTATATTATTGTCTGAACAATCGAAATTCCATGCTACTATCAGATCATCCCTATCTCCTCATCTCCTGATTGTGCAAAAATTAAGAAGCTCATTAACTTTTCAAGCAATTCTCCATTAGCACAAACAGTTTTTCCCAAATTTAGAAATAATAATATAAGTATGGTTTGCGGGAACCTGGAAATGATAAGATAATTTTACCTCCAAATTAAACAACCCTACTTTAAAACAAAATTGGTTAGATTCGAAACTACGGTGCTTCTAAAACAAAGATTAACACCAATTTCCACAATCAATTGCTTATGCTGACCAATAAAAACAGTGAAATGGATTGTTAGATTTTCGTACAAACTATCAATAGAAGCATTCAAGCAGGTGAGATTACCCGGAAAGCAGATTTGGAAGTCTGATTTTCATTCTACTGCGTATCTGGTGAGCAAGGGTCTCGACTAAAGCTAACCTACCAAGCTTACTTTGAGGAGCTCCAGTCAAAATTGATTTTAAACTCTCACTCTCAGCTCGCCATGCAGTCTCCAATGAGTTATCAGATCCAACACTTCCAGACTGGGCAGAAGCTATAGAAACAGATTGACCAATCAAGGCAACCCAGGGGATATCAGCTGTACTTCGTGGTCCTTGATTCGATAAAAGTGCTTGAACAGCTGCGAGCACTTTCGGCTCGGAAGCTGCTTGATCTATCTTGCTAATAACACCGACAGTTCTAGTACCTAACGGGACAGAAATAAATCAAACATGTGAAGAGTTTCACATATAAAACAGACAGAGCAAAGATAATGGATGAGCATCTACAAATAGACAATATCCATTTAGTCTCTTATTTCTGGAAGACACAAATCAACCTGGGAGAGATAGACCTACATTCACTATCATACTCCTTTGCAATTCTGATAGCTTTACATGAAGCAACTTCAGGTGCCTGAGCAGCAGAAATTACAACCAGCAATATGGCATCGTTGTGCTCAACATATTGAGTCTGTTTAGAAAGGTATCTCAGTAAATATGAAGTCTAATCTATCTGACAAATTTGAGCATGATATTTGTATAGATTCTCACCATTGAATCATCAAGATTTGACTTGTCAACGCCAGGCAAATCAACCAGCTTCAATGGTGGAGCTGTATGCAGTAAAAAGAAAAAGTAAATCAAAGGAAAGCCAGGAATACAGGGGAGAAGAAAAAGTCACATGAAACACTAGCAAACGACAGTTGACCCAATTTAGCAAACATCTGCAGGTAGGAAGTTAACCAAAGAAAACTAGAGACAACTAACACAATTTACAAAGAAGAGGTATGATAATCTTGTACAGATGTATCCTCCGTGAAGAAGGTTATGAGCATGCAAGTAACTTGTTAATACAGTGCAAATTTACAGCTCAGCTTGGTGCGTGTTTTGAATTTATTTGGAAGTAAAATGGTCCATGACAGAAAGTTCGAAAGAACTGCTGAGTTCGGAAAAGGGCAGTGCTCCAAATAACTACCATGACACTTTGAATCACTGTACCAGGAATTCTTTGGTGGATGGATACTTTGAAAGCAAAAAAAAAAAGAGCATTTGTAATTCAAAATATCAATGTACATCACTTTTAGCTTTTTGGTGCAAGAATGAAATGTACAGAAAGTTGAGAGTATAATTGTTCAGTCCATTTCACGTTGCAGTAAATGAACTGAGCTTATTTTTGTAAACTGCACATCCTGGGAAGCCCTTGGGTGCTACGGATGATAAAATTCTCTATTACGTACCAAAAGAATAGGACTAGCAGAGGAGACAATGTTGGCAGAGATTGAATACACAATAATAATATAATGGCATACCGTAAATAGAGGGACTTGCAAGCAGTGTCAGTAATGACATTTAGACATTTAAACATTTGATATTGGTCAGAGGAAAGACAACATTCCCACTATTCCTTTTCTAATAATTAAAATATTCCAGCTTATATGGGGACCAATGCCAACACCCACCCTTGAGTATGATCAAGAGATCCTTTCAAGATAACTTCCTTGCAAACAATTAAAAATTTACGTCGTTCTCTTTAAATCCTTCATTCATTGTAGTATTGCACCTATGAATCGACATATTTGGAGGTTGTCTCAAAATCGGGGCAAGTATCATTAGCATGTTCTAAATGCGATTTTGATAAATTAGCGTGTTTTTGTGCTTCAAGATTATTTCCTATTTGTCTTTAATCTTCCACCAATGCGAAAGAAGAGTTGAAATTTCTGATAATCCCTAATCCAAGAAAGAGGACTCCAGATAAAAAAAAAATAAAAAAGGTGACTTATACATCATACAAAATCAAATGTAATTATATCATTTGCAGATGAAAACAGTCTTGCATGCTCACCCGTGCTTGTTCTTAGCTTCAAATATATTTCATCACGACTCTTGCTTGAAATTTTGCTTAGTCTATCCTGTAAGGAATGTCGAAGAGCACCTGCGCAGATGAAACAGAGAAATGTTAATCCCTTTAAAGACATAAGAACTGGTAGATTTTCTTTCACTTGCTTCAGGGGTCAGCTCCTCACTCGTGTAAGAACTACCATTCCTCATAAACCCAATAGGTACTTAAGAAGCTTACTTGCAGACACTGGCTGTGATTTACTGTCGATCTGCAAAATGATCGATTTACTGCTCAACGAACTATCTCGCTTTAGATCAATGCATATGGGGGCACGAGTAGCACCGCCTTCACCTGTTGGCTGTGAATATAAGTATCATATTAGGCATCAAAAGGACTTTGATTCTCAAACTTGGGATTGAGAGTTAAGAAGGTAAAATGAGATGTAGAAAATAACATTTAAGTTCCATGGAGAGAAAACCATACCAAAGCAGGATGGCCAATTAGACTGTTCAGTACAGCTGATTTACCTGCACCCTGTAAAAAGTTTTACACAGCTTAAATGCATTATCAATATCCTCAGAACAACTGAGGGGAGCAATTAGTGTATGGACATCTCATGCACACTTGTTCTTGATAATATTAGAAGATCAAGCAGCTATGCAGACGGTAATATCCCTATCACAAACAAAAGAAATGCTTACCTCATACACTAGATTTCACGTTAGGTCCAAGATCAATTTTCTTTAGAAGTTTGATCACTCCAAAATTCTTACGAGTAAATGTTGGCATTGAGACCTTTGGATATCAAGTAAAAAGCACCGCTTCAAGTAATTCTCTTGAGCCACCCACCATTTACATTTATACATTGCTATGGGCTAAGTTAAAAAAGACTATCCATTGCAAAAATAAAGAGAACTGTCAGTCATCTTAAGGATGTCATCTCCTTTATTTCATATAACCCTAGGCGGCCCTCTGACATGTACACCTTTTCTCCTTCTAGCAACATCTTTTTGTGGATTTGTTGTTTCCTTACCAAGAACATATTTAGATTAACATGACTAGTCACTTAAATTTCCTTAATAGTTTTCAATCTACATCTCAATTATTTATAAGTAACTTTATTAATAACAGAAAAATCTCTAGTATACAAGCAAGCAACATCACACCAAAATATAGAGAGGCTACAACATAATATGACGCTTTAGGAACAACATCCGATCTTCCATACAACTGAACCTCATGAGCACCACAGAGAAACTAGGCACGAAAAGTTGTTTCTCAAATATACAAGGTCGTTTTATTTCCTATCAAAAGCTCACTTATTTCTTTCCTTACACGTCATCCACGTGAATGCTAAAGTTTCAACATCCCAAACTCTTCAATTTCTCTTCTAAATTTCCACATGGAGAGTGACCTCTTCATTGCGACTGACATCGTCCATTACAGACCGAACCATCTCAAAATCGCACACCACAAGCGAGTTGGAGTTGCCACTGACAATCAAGGAGGAGGTCACACATCTTCACCTGATAAGTTACATATGAGCACCAGCTGGTATACACAATCTGTCAATTTCTCAAATTCTCAACTTGCTCCCCCACTGCCAGCCAGTAATTCAATATCTATCTCATATCGCACAAGTATAATCTCATGTTTTTTACCAATAAAAATATTTTTTATTATAAAATAAACTATCAGGCAGAATCAAGCTGGTACTGCAGCATTACATAAAGTAGCTAGATATAGATTCATCAAACCTTAGCAGAATCTATGAAATCCAGAAATACATCTGTTCCAAAATCAGAAAATGCATTAGACCATATGTTTAATTCTGAATACATCTATTTTCAACAATCGAAACATTTTCCTCCCTTCCATTGAAGCACCTTCGAGTTCTTCCCAACCATATTGTGTACAAGACGCAAAGAAGAATGCTTATACAAGACTTCTTCTACTTTCTCCTTAAAGACTGCCCTTGCCAACCACACACAAGTAAAATCTCATATTGGCATTTTCTTCTTTATAATGGCATACTTCCTTATCTTTTCCCATACGATATATCCAATTCCAAAGATTTATATGCCTTATCTTTCTAGAATGGTTTCCTTCCCTATGTTAAAAAAGACAACCTAATGGATTTCAATATCTTCCAAAGCTTTCTAGCAAAAATTTCCAAATCACATGGAAATGATTCTTTTTATAACCGAAAACATGGTTTAGTTTCAAAACTTGGAAAATAGTGTGTTTGCCCCTTTACAACTTGTTTGGATGGTTGTTACCTATTGTATTCAAAAGATGCATGTTGTAGAGATGAGGATGTTGAGATGGATGTGTGGTCACATTAAGAGTGATAAGATTACGAATGGGGTCATTCGGGAGAAAGTGGGAGTGACCTCTGTGGTAGACAAGATGAAAGAAGCGAGATTGATGTAGTTTGGGCATGTGCAAAGGAGGGGTGTCGACGCCCCAGTTAAGAGGTGAGAGCGGTTGGATTTGGGGGATATGAGAACGGGTAGGGGTAGACCGAAAAAGTATTGGGGAAAGGTGATTAGACATGATATGGCGCTACTTCATATCACCGAGGACATGATCTTAGATAGGAAGGAGTGGAGGTCGCGGATTAGGGTAGAAGACTAGTAGGGATAGAACGGTGTTTTGCCTTGTGTCGGTTTAGGATTGGTCGTAGGTCTAAGCTTGTCATTATAGTTGTGTTGTTATTGCTTTTAATTATCACTTTACTTTGCTATCGTTATTGCTCTTGTCTTGTAAAATTTACTTCGCTCTTCATTTTTTTTGCCATTATGCTATATATATTTTCTTTTTCCTCTCTTACTTGGAACTGGGACTTTTGAGTCGAGGGTCTTTTGAAAACAGTCTATCTATCTCTATGAGGTAGTGCTAAGGTCTGCGCACATCCTACCCTCCCCAGACCCCACTTGTGGAATTTCACTGAGTATGTTGTTGTTGTTGTTTATTTTGATTGTTACTTAAATTTTATTGTATCGTTAAATTCATCTTTAAGTAACGACGAAAAGTCCCATTTCGTGTAACAACTGATTTGGTCTGATCGCGTCTACATTTTTTCACATTTTATCTTATTAATTAATAATCCTATTTAATCTTTTAGTCTACCTTTTTATAGTAGCTCTACCGTGTACCCTACTTTTCTTGTAGAATTATCTTTCAAATTGCTAATGCGTGACATTATGTAACGATGAAAAACGATATTATTTATCCAAACAATGTATTCATCAGAACGATATAGTATGATACAATACAACATAATACAATATAATACGATATATTATGAAACAAAATATAACAACCATCCAAGCAGACTTTTACTTATCTACTTAAATACCAAACTTAGTGCATCAGCTAAGTCTCTAACTAGTAATGTGTGCCCACTACACATTTCATGTTACGCTACATTTGGCATTGAACCAAAGCCCTTGGGGTGCATAAGGGAAATGATTGGACAACTTTCATTTCTCTTATTCTTCTTAGTACCAATAAATGAGTGTTTTAAAAGCAAGGAGTACAAAAGAAATTGGCTCCTGTAAAAAAGCCGGGAGCAAACTGCTCTTCACAACAAATACTGTAATTTATTTAAAAATACAATAATTACCAAAAATGTGAGAATTATGACTTGTAAAAAGTTCGCAATAAAGATTTCCAAAATTTAATAATGACAACAACTATCTCAACAAATCAAATTAAAAGTAATTAGACTGTAATTTTGGCATGTCCAGATAACTTCAAGCCACTGAGTTTTAGTTTCAATTAATCAAACATAAAAACTATTAATTTGCAATATTATCTTTCATATTTAATTGCTTTGATAACTGCAGTGATAATTAGTTCCAGTAGAAAATGTTAGTATTTACTTTCCAAATAATCATCAATATCTCAAGAATAAGCGAATAGACAAGAAGAGAAAAGGAATTGATGACAGCAGAAGATAGTTGAAGTGAAAGGACTCAAACACAAGGAGAAGAAATAAGTAAATCAAAAGATCTTGTGACATAGAATTAGTAAAAGAAGAATCATCGCAGACCAAAAAAGAAGAGGAAGTGAAGCTCAGATAGCAAAAAAGTCCTAGTGCTCCTTTTTCTTTCTTTGTTTAAAATCATTTATAGACAGATTAAAATAAGTAAACCATATCTTGGATTTCTTCATGCTCACTTCGTTTAACCCATAAAGAAAGATAACCCCTTACCTCGCATCACAGCATCACTTTATGCAACAAAATAATTGTTTAGCAACAATGGTAATTAAGACATTAGAAAGTAAAATTACTCTAAGGCCTAATTTGTTTTCATTAATATTAAGATGTCTAAATCTGCATTCACATCTGCAAATTAAGATGTGCACTAAGATTTAGATGTCTAAATCAAAAAAGACATTTGAACTGTTAAGATGATGTATTATGATCTAAATACTACTCCCTCTGTCCCAATTTATATGACTTACTTTCCTTTTCAATCACTCCCAAAAAGAATGATATATTTCTATATTTAATAACAATTTAACTTTTAAATGCTTATTTTACCCTTAATGAAATAATTTTTACTCACACAAATATATATGACTCATTTTAGACAACAAGTTTCAAAAGTCTTTCTTTTTTTTCTTAAACTCCGCACAAAGTCAAACTAACTCATATAAATTGGAGCGGAGGGAGTAATAATTAAGATTGTTTTTTAACCACTCAATGTATAAAGTTTGTCGTTATTTAAAAATTAATGAATATAAAATTCAAAATGAATCTAATACTATATATCAACAAAATATTTTTAAAAAAATTATATAATGGTTCGTGGTGGTGATGGCTAGCGGTGGTAGTTGTGGATGCCGATTGGGATGATTGGGATGATGTTGGCTAATATTGGTGGGTGTGGGTAGTAGCTAGTGGTGATGGTGGTTGATAGTTGTGGTAGATGATAGCAATAGTTATGGTGATAGTTGGCGATATATAACGTGGTGACTGATGGTTGTTGTGGTAGTGGTTTTGTAAATAATGGTCCGAGGTAGTGACAACTAATTATAGTTATTGACATTAGTGATGGTTGCGATTGAGGATGGTGGGTGAAGGCACATAGTTGATAATTGTGGGCGGCAATAGTGGTAGTTGATAATGGTGGACGATGGTGGTAACGGTTAATGAATTAATAAAATTGGTGAATCACTATTTTTGTAGAAATCTTTAGATAAACATCTTAATGATATTAAGACTTTGCTATAGATCTTAATCACTCAGATCTATTCAAACCCATTAAGTGGTTGCAACATTAAAGAAAATAACACTTAATGATTAAGATCCGAATCATTAAAGATTCAAACCAAGAAACTAATGGACTTAATGATTGAGATCTGATTAAGATTAAGATTTCATTAAGTGCAAGCAAATGATTTCTAAATCTATGCTCAAGCTAATTGTATGCCATTGTCATCTGAGATGAATCTATTATTTCAATTTGTTATTGTTATTGAATTGTGTGAGTTACACAAGCTAATTAAATTTGGAATTTTGCTTCACATACATAATAGTTAGAAAGCCATCTGGACACACCTATACTGCTATACATCTTTGATGATACAATAACCATAAAAGAAAGTGTCCCCGAAGGTAGTCTATTTTTTGTGTTCCATAAAAGATTAAACAAAGGTCTAAAAATAGGTCGCAGAAATTGGCAAGTCCAAACAGAACTCAGCCTTCACAAAGGGAAAAAAAAGGAGGGGGATTCATTCACCTCGACTTATTTAAGCTATTTTGATGCAACATTAGTTGAAAATAAACTGAAGCAAGCAGCTACAAAACCAAACCGAAAGAGATTATCAACTTCATACATAGATTGAAAGCAAATAAAAAAAGACCAACAGAAACGAAAGAGAATATCAACTTGATAAATAGATCCTCCACTAGTCAACTAATACTTAAAAGATCCCACAACATAATTGCAATCTCAACTAAGAAAATGATGTGTTAAATCACGAAAAAAGGCATCCAAGAGTGTTTCTTCTCTAGCTGAATTCTAATTTTTCTTATTTAATTAAGCACATATATATCAGAATCGCAAGGAGGAGCCTAAAATCCTAGATCGTAGGAAAGTAATACGGATCACAATACGACAAGTTTCACAGATCGAATCAGAACGCACCAGCTAGCAAATCCAAACACTTGGACTACAAATGTTCATCAACGAAAAAAGTATCTACAAGAAAATCAGGGAACCAACTTACCGTGCCACCGATAGCAACCACATCAAGAAAAGTGGACCGGCGTTTCGAAGACGACGAAGAAGTTTCATCAACATCTTCATCGGCAAGCAAAGACGCAGCTTGCTTCATCGAATCTGACAGCTGTTCCAATTCCTCGATTGCCTCCATTTTTACTATCTTCTTTGTTCACAAACTAAATCGGCGGTTCAAATTGAACAACCCAAACTAAATCGACAGTTCAGAAACTAAATCGGCGGCTCAGATTGAACAACAGAAAACACGCAACGCGATCGTCACCGATCTTCACAGATCGAAGTTGAAAAGAGAAAAGCCCTAGATTCGAGGAAAGAATGAGTGAAGATCTAAGTCAAAAGGAAGCAAAAACGGTGAGAATATGTGTTGAAATGCTAGGGTTTTTACTCCGATTGACGCGTGACGAACTGGGGAAGACGCCGGAGAGAAAGAGAGATTTGAAAAGTTTTGAAGTATTTTCTGATGAGAAAGAAATAATAATATATTGTGAGAAATTTTCAAAATGCCAAAGGTTTGCTGAAATAGCTGTGCTGTGTAACAGTAATAGTAGCAAAAATATGTTCAAAAGAATACAATTTTGTCAAATTGTTTTACCTGCGTGACGGAGAATCTAGGAGCCCGTTTGGATTGGCTTTAAGTTGATCAAAATCAACTTAAAGCCCCTTTTTAGCTTTTGGACGTATTTGTCTAATGCTGACTTTAAGCCATAAAGTTCTTAAAGTCAGTCAAAAATGAAAAGTTAGGATTTCTAACTTTTTTTCCAAAGTGCTTAAAGTCATTTTCTTTGACCATGGAAATTACTTTTATATCCTTTATATTTTAATTAAATTCTCAAACTATTTTTTTTATTCTTTTAACCCTAAAATTCACATGATAAGCACTTTTATCCAAACACTCAACTGCTTATTTATAAAACTAACTTTCAGCATTTCAAAGTTCTAAAAACACTTTATACATAAAAATTACTTTTTTTAAGTCCATCCAAACGGGCTCTAGATAAGCTACTACTTACCGGTATGAGCCCGTTTGAATGGGTTTATAAGTTGGTCAACTTATAAGTCCTTTTTAGTTTATTATAGTGTTTGATTAATGCTAATTTTAAGCCATAAAATTTTAAAGTCAGCCAAAAATAAAAAGTTACGATTCCTAACCTTTTTTTTCTAAATGCTTAAAGCCATTTTCTTTGACTATGGAAATTACTTTTATATCCCTTATATTTTAACTAAATTTCCAAACTACCATTTTTATTCTTTTAACCCTAAAATTCACATTATTTTCCTTATTTCTTCGGCATAAGCACTTTTATCCAAACACTCAACTACTTATTTATATAAATAACTTTCAACACTTCAAAGTTCTAAAAGCACTTCATACATAAAAGATACTTTTTAAGCTCATCCAAACGAGCTCTATGTATTACGGTTCATCTTTCTACTCTTTTCTGCATTCGGTTAAACCCCGTATAAGAATTTGTACCACCTGACCAATGAAATTCGGTTAAACCCCGTATAAGAATTTGTACCACTTGACCAATCATCATTTCTTATGCATTGTCATTGTTGTACTGATAGGAGCCCGTTTGGATGGGCTTAAAAAAAATAACTTTTATGTATGAAGTGTTTTTAGAACTTTGAAGTGCTGAAAGTTATTTTTATAAATAAGCAGTTGAGTATTTGGATAAAAATGCTTAAATGAGGAAAATGATGTGAATTTTAGGGTTAAAAGAATAAAAAGGGTAGTTTAGGAATTTAGTTAAAATATAAGGGATATAAAAGTAATTTTCATGATCAAAGAAAATGACTTTAAGCATTTAGAAAAAAAAAGTTAGGAATCCTAACTTTTTATTTTTGACTGACTTTAAGAATTTTATGGCTTAAAGTTAGCATTAGGCAAACACGTTCAAAAGCTAAAAATGGACTTTAAGTTGGTTTTGACCAACTTAAAGCCCATCCAAACGGGCTCTAGGTCATTTTGTTGGGAATAAGTTATTTCAGAATTAATTATTTTGTGATTAGTTATCTTGGGATAAGGTGGACAACTTATCTATACTATTAACCATGTAATTGTGTTGTAGTATTTTTATTTAATCTCTTGTAAAGACTATTTATGTTGTTATAATAAAGTCTTGATTTAAATATTTAAATAGATCATTATGTATATGTGTGTGTCCATTACTTACATAGTAGACAATTTTGTGTATGGAGTACTTTAACTCAGACAGGAAAGATTAAAATTATCGGTTCATATAAGTTATAAATTTATGTTCACTATCAAAGATGAAGTAGGATAAACTCTTGTTGATCGTAGCACAAGATTAAATTTAATTTGATCTTAATTATGGGAATGATTAAATTTCAACTTCTTGTGATAGTAAATTCTGTATGTATTGAATGGGCCAATTAGAAATATTTATTCATGTTCTGAATATTTATTAAATAAATTCTCTAGTCCATTATATATACTTATACTCTCAATCATGATATAATTATTATGATCTATGTGATTTGATTTATTATTTTGATCTATTAAAAGGTGAGACTTTTTCAATGAGCCAATAAAATCCTAGTAGATTGGATAATGACAAATTACATTAATGAAATAATAATTAGTTGATTGAACCGTGTCTCGGTCCCAAGTTGAAGACACCCCTTTATGATTACTTATAAGTTTTCACGTGATAACCCTGCAAGTGGATTTTAATACCCTTCATGTGAAATGATTTAAGTAATAGTAAAGGATTAATTTAGTCAATAAATTAAAAAAAATTGATTAATTGATTGGTATTGGTAATTCTAACACGGAAAGTTAAAATAAGGTGTGATGTTGGATTTCAAAATTAAATCAACGAGTGCAATTATAATTTTTTAGTGGAATAGTTTGTAATTTATTGTGATATGATAATTCATTCATTTACGAATTATTATCATAATAAGAAGCCTCTATTAATAAGTCCACAATCCATACTATGTCTGATTTATTAATCAATTTTTGGAGAAAACAAAGAATATTTCGGAAGGAGTTAAAATACTGACCTTCCATATAAGTTGTTTTAATAGTAAAGATATTATTTGAGTAAAAACGGAATATTATCTCTTAAATAGGGAATAAAAACGTTTGACTATTATTAGAATTAATGACTATTGATTTGACTGATTTTAATAGTCATTAATTGGTCATAATTGACAAAAAATATTTTTTCCTTCATCTTCTTCCCCATCTTCTGAAAATTTGTACAAATAAATAAGGGGGAAGTTGAAAGAGAGATCATCCTTATATAAAAAAAATTAAAAAATTGCCCACACAAGTTGAAAAATTGAGTGAATAACCAGAAAGCAGTAGAAGGCCATGAACCTGGATCTCTTTGTAGAAAACGAATTGTGCAGAAATTTCAAGAGGTATGTTTTCTGAAATTTCATTGTTTATTATTTGCATTATCAGAATACTAAGTAAGTTTGTGATCCTGAATTTGTGATTCCACAGAGTGTAAAGTTTCATACTCTAACACTACTATGTATATGGGATACCTTATTCCATCACTATGGTATAAATGATGGATAAGTTAACACAAATTTGTCAACCAAACAAAACACCAAAATTTTATCTCTAGACTATTTTTTTATCCCACGACTATTTATGTTAATCCTTTACACCAAACGACTCTTTAGTTTCTATGAATGAACGCCTCATTCATAGAACAGAAAATATGTTTACAATTTCGTATTTCCTCTTGTATAATTTGAAATCAGTCTGACTTGAAGTTAAAATTTTATTTAGACATGTAATTTGAATCTCAAAAGTTTTGTATTTTTTTCTCATAAAATAAAAATGCCTCAATTCATAAAAACTATCAAAAAATTCTCAATTCTAATCCGTTTGACCTAGTGAGATGAAATCATGATATTAAATCATATGAGATCAAGTTGAAATTTTGTTTGGACATGTGATATTTGAATTTTTATTGTAGTTTTTGCTCATAGACATAAAAACCTCATAAGTTGTGAAAATTATCAAAATTGTCTATAATCCTACCAAATAAGCAAAAATTCACAATAAAAGTATAATACACTATCATAAAGTTATTCTAAAAAACTACAACATTTATTAATCGTATTTTAGTTCAATAAAAAAATAAATTTGAACATGAGTTGTACTATACTGCTCTTTAATAAAATTGAACATGGTCAATATCATTACTAACTATATCATTATGTCCATATTCCGTGAATATTTCATCACTTCATTGGTATTCTCACAAAAAAATATGTAGATATAAAATGGTGGGTTACTTTTTATAAAATATAAACTTGTGGTCAATTTTTGTATATGAAAATGTGAAATTATGATATAAAATTTTCAAATCAAACTTTTTATAGAATTTGGAATTTCATCTCATTATTTAAAATCATGAAATCATGAGATGAAATGGCATGTTCAAACGCTAATTTTATCTCATAATTTTAAAAAACACGGGATAAAATCGCATGTCTAAACGCCTACTTATAGTCTTATCAAATGAGTAAATCATAGTTTATAACAAAGTATAATATGCTACTAGAGGTCATCTAGAATAAATACAATACTTATTAATCGAACTTTAATTTAATAAAAAAAATAAAATTATTATGTATTTACTCTTTAATATAATTGCCACACATGTACGGACAATCTCATCATTACATGGAGCATACATTTTCTGATCAAATGATCGAGAAGATGAAATAACATTGTTACTTTGAGCAGGTTCTTGGCCAGTGTCATTGAAACCTATATCATCATATGCATAATTTGAGAATATTTAGTCACTTCTTTGATATTCTGGTGTAGTTCAATCTATACCCTCAATTGGAATTAAAGTGGTTGATGTCAAAATATCATAATCTAACAAGATAGGGGTCGAATTCCACAAAGAACATGGTGAGAGAACATTATAATTTGCTAATGAAATTGAAACTAATTACTTCTATAGGAGTTGGGGAATTTAAATAGGAAATTATTAACTAATTTATACTATTGTACTTGTAATCAAGAATTAAAGACGAACTAGGGTTATAGTTCTTAGATATCAAAATTCAAATAGATATTTTACTAACCAACTCATTCGTGTGTGTTTATATCGTGCAAAATTGACGAATCTATTAGTCTTCTAAAGCCTTTTGGCCCAAATAAGAGAATATCAACCTAAGTCCTTGCTGGCACTTGGGTGTCGAATTAATTGTTCATTTCTTGCATACCTCAGGTTAGGTATCCTATCTCTAACTCAAGATATTAGATGGAGGTTGGTAGCTCTAAATCCATGTTAATGATTGTTTTTCTAATCTTAACTTCTTCTTTCAAGCAAGTCAGAATACATGTGAGTTCTTAATATTTGCAACCATTAAAAAAATAATCTTTACAAAAGAATCCTAATATACGATGATCACCCCTTCATGAGAAGATTTTAATGTAAATAATTCATTATTCTTATCCCTACTCTAAGAGCCTGTTTGGAGTGGCTTTTGGTTTACTTTTACCATTTAACTTAAAATTAAGTGTTTATAAGGATTTCTTTAAATCTACCCAAACACTCTAAAAGTGCTTATAAGTTATTTTTGCTTAAAAGCACTATTAATAAGCCAATCCAAACAAGCTCTAAGTTCCATAACTCTAGTTATGAGTTTAGCTACTCATAATTAGATGCAAATAATAACAAAAGCAACTTAAAAAACTAATGAACATAAATATAAAAGAGTATAAACAAAACTTTGATTAATGCAACTATTTCAAGAATATCTTATTTATTCCACAATAATTTTCTATGAAAGTAGAAACTAACCCTAGAAAGATAAGAATGATGAAAACTATATATTCTAATGGTAATCCCTAACTCCTAGTAATAATTCATAATTGTTCTGCCTCATTTTTCTCAAAATTGAATTTAATGACGTGACAACTCTTTTTAGGATTTTAAAGAGAGAAGAGTCGCCACCTAACGAGTTAAAAACGCGTTACAGCATCATTCTAAACTAAATAATAAATAAAATTAATTAAAGGGGTCTGTGAAACCATAGATCAGGTAAGAGTTCAAATTACCTCAAAAGGAATGTGTTAGGAACCTTTCGAGGTTCATAAATGTGGGTTCTAGCCGAATCTTGTAAATTATGTGGGGATCGTGGCAAACAAGGTATCTAATTCTATTATTATTATTATTATTATTATTATTAAAGAAAATGTTATATGATAAAGGATATATGAACAAAGACTTGATGTACCTCTCCAAACATTCTAACTTAGACCAGTCCAGAAAACCTAGAGAAAAAGTTAAGTTTTGCTTTAGGTGACCTCCTACAAATGCTATCTATGGCCTATAGAAACTTCCACGGACCATAGGTGGGCTCGTAGAGTTGAACCTTAGTCACTGTCTTAGGGGTTGAAGTCTACGGACCAAGTCATGAACTGTAGGAGCTTTTATGGACCTTAGACCTGACCGATATACCAAATCCTCAGACTTGAAAATCCAAGTGTGAAGGACGAGGGCCTCCTACGACCCGTAAAAGGGTCTACAGACCGTAGAAGGTCTCATAGACCCAAGGTCTTGAAACCCCACGCTCAGAACTTCTTCTACGACTTGGAAGGACAACCTATAGAAGTGTGTATGACCCGTAGACCCAAACCTCATAAACCACAACTTCCAATCAGCTCCCACGAGAGGGTTTCTACGGCCCATAGAAGCTTCTACGGACCATAAATGACCCCTCGTAGATAACTTTAGCAGTTTTAATGAAGGGTATTTAGGTTTTTTTTTCACCTTTTCCAGTCTAAGCCTCGACATATTGGGATCTAATTAAGTCCATTATCAGTTTCATTCAACCCTTTCCTATTCAAATCACTCTCAAGACTCAGAGCAAGGTTCCAAGAGGAGAAAAACTAGGGTTTCATGAGCATTCATCAAGTTCTTCAAGTTTCTTCAAGAACATTGTCCTCCCAGGTATATAAGGCTTTAGAGTGTTGGATTAAGATCATTCTCATGCCTTACATCTAAATTCAGTCAGTAAGATGTTAATTTAGGATTTTAACCCAATTTGTATTGAGTTTTTAGAATGAGTCATGCTTCTTTTCAATGAGTTTTGTGTATGTTTATTGGGATTGTGTTTAATTATATACTTCTGATGCTTGAATTGTAGTTTATGCTTATTCACAAATGACCCTGATTAAGTTGTTACATTGCTTCATATTATGCATAATTTCAATTAAGGAAAGAGTATTTCAAAGCCATGAGTAAAAGAAGATTTTTGAGGGGATTCGAGCGTCCCAAGTGCATTATTTGAATTGTGAAGCTTTGCATTACTAAGAAGTTTGCATGATTTTCAGAGTTTGATAAGTGAAAAGCATTATGCATTACTTTTATCATGAAAGCGAGTTTGAAGAACATGAATAATTCTGAATGAACGCATTTACATATTTTGATAAAAATATGTTTATTTGTAAAAACAGTATAAAGAGTTTGAGAAAGAGTTTGGTCCAGTCAAAGTAAGGTTCAATGAGACTTTTGAGAAACATTTTGAGTATTTTACTCACAGTTTATATGAGTATTAATGCATGTTTTGGGAGAAGTATTGAGCACCGATTTGGATAAGAGTTTAAATAACTCGAACCCCATAATTGCGCCACAAGTGTAGATAAGATTGTGTTGTTAGTTCGAGCAACTCCTTCTTTCAGTCCAAAAAGAGGACTTTTTATTTAGATGGATCAATAAGTTAAGTTGTTGTCCTATACTCTTGCAAGGTACATGATGGTTCTAGCAACGTGGCCAAAACATTGTATCATCACGAGGCTTATAGTAATGGTTGTCAGTTAGAGAAACTCCTCATAAAGTAAAGCATATATTTTTCAGATTCTATACATGTATTGCATTGACTCACTTGTGAAGTTTTACTTTACATTCATGCTTTACATTTTAGTCAAGTTATTATCAGTGTTTCTTTTCATTTCAGTTATTGTTTTATTCAACCATTTTACATACTGTACATTCCATGTACTGACGTCTTTTGACATTGTATCATTTTATGATGCAAATGTAAGTACTCAGAATCATCAACAAGCTCTTAGTTGAGATCACACTTTGTCGGCTTTTGGTGAGGCCTCCTTGCTTTCGCATGACTCATTTATAGTTATTTCTTTCAGTATTAGTAGTTTTTTTTGCGGTAGTCATAGGCTTGTCTCAACACCTATTCATTATTATTAGAGGCTTCATCGATTGAGTTGAGGTTGTCCAGTCTTTTCAGATTATGTTTTAAACATTGTTTTCATTATATTCAGAGAATATTTCAGATAATGCATGAGTTTACAATTAAGTATTTTAAATGCTCACCATTTTTAACACTTTTCTATTAAAATTAGTCTTTCGCTAAGTAGTCAGCCAGGCCAAGGGCTCGCATAGGACTAACAATGGCTTTCGAGTGTCGTTCATACCTAAGGGTAGATTCAAGGTGTGACAAACTTGATATTAGAGCCAGGTTCAAGTGTCCTAAGATGTCTATGAAGTCGTGTCTAGTAGAATCCTTCTTATCAATGTGAAGCGTGCCACATCTATAATGGGGAGACTACATGACATTCCGAATTTTCTCACTTCTTTCATACCCCAAATTCGTAAGATAGAGTTTAACTCTATAAAAATTTCTTTTAACTCCTACATTTATGCATTTACAGATCATGCCTCTAAAGCATACCGCCATTCAGAGGAACATCGCTAGCACCGAGGTCCCAGCTACTACTACGTCTCCACCTTTAAGGATGTAGCTAGAAATGGAGCTCGTGTAATGGGTCAAAGCAATGATAATGGAAATTAGGAGGTGCATGTTAGCACTATAGGGGATCTACAAACGCCTGCTACTTAGCCTTCCGCCACCTCTGGGAAGAATTTAGGGGAGCAATTATGATGCTCACTCAGTTGATGGCTTCTTATTCAGACCATTAGGGCGCACCAGTCCCTAGTTCCAGTACCCAAGAATCTTCAGCTGCTACGTAAATCAGATATTTCTTGAGGATTAATCCACTAGTGTTCATAGGTTCAAGGTAGAGGAGGATCCCCAAAACTTCATTGATGAGACATGGAAAATTCTTAAGGTTATGCATGCTACCAAGATCGAGAGAGTTGAACTCATCTCTTACCAGCTCAAGGATGCAGCTAAAGTTTGGTATAATCAGTAGGAAGAGAGTAGTGGTGATGATGCCGAACCAGTTGTTTGGGATGATTTTGAGCAGGCATTCTTAGACCATTTCTTTCCCCGGAGAACTAAGGGAGGCGAAGATGGAAAAGTTTGTAAATTTGAAGCATGAAGGGTTAACAGTAAAAGAGTACAGTCTCAAGTTCATTCAGCTATCCATATATGCTCCAAAGATGGTTCCAGATGTGAGGTTTAAGATGAGAAAGTTTGTCTCTGGCAAATGTTGACACCCAATTTTGACCAACCCATAACTACTTTTTGAATTGCTATCTCAATAAATAAACATTTTTCAAAATTATCTCTTTATTAAATAAATAAATTTATATTTAATTTTACCCAATAAATCATATATTTTGACATTCGTAATTTATAATATTGTTTCTATTTATTAATATTATGATTATTATCTTTATTATTTTTATTTTTTAGATAATAATCTTAATACGTTCAAATATTCTTACGTATCTATTTAGTATATATTATGTATGTGTGTATATTTTCTTTATATAAAAAAATATTTCTTAACTAAGTTTATTTTATAATTTACTTATTCATATTAATATATACATATTACATATCTATTTTAATACGTTTTTATATACATGTGCATATAAAGTTATTGCTTAATTAAGTTTATATATTTTTGTTAACTATGTCAATTATGCATCTATTTTAGTACATATTATATACATACGTACGTCATATATATATATACATACATAGTATATATCTAAGCAGTGGTATAATTTTAAAATCCCAAGTTTAATCTCAACCATCCATTACATTTTAATCAATGGCCACAATTTGATCTTATTAGTTTCCTATCTCAAACTATCCAAACCCAAAAACCCTAAAACTAATTTTTTTTTCTTTTTCCCTCATCATTTTGACTCTCTCTCTCTACTCTTCATCTTCTCCAAAGAGAAGAGAATACACAACCGCCGCCGCACACCCCTAACTCCGGCGAGATCGTCTCCTAGCACCCACCTCCATCTTTCTTTTTCTCACTCTATTTCTCTATGCGATTCAGATCTTCGATCATCATCACCATCTCGCTCTCTCTATAGATCTATCTATGTCTCGCAGAGGTATACACACGCATACCATCATCTCCATCTGTCTCTTCTCACTGCTGGTGAGACCAACCGGTAGCAACATGAACAACAGCAGCAGCGCCACCAACAACGGCAACCACCAGCTGCAGCAACGGCAGCCTCCGACAGCAACGATGCAGCAGTGGCAGCAGCACTGACAGCAGCTTCGCCACTAACAACACATGCAACAGCTCGTCTTCATCTCTCCACCAGCAATACCTGCAACAGCAACTCCAACGATAACAACCAACGTTGACAAACGAAACATGTAGCAACAACAAAAAAAAGCATCAATGCTCTCTTCATCTCTGACCGGCGATCAAATACTCTTTCAAAATCGATTTTTTTAAAGTATATTCGAAGATCTGTCTTCGGTAAGGCGGATTTGTAAGATCCGTCTCAGGTATTCCTATTTTATATTTTCAGTTCTTTCTTTGTTAAATTCACAGATTTATAGATTTTGTCTGTTCTTCGCTGTTTAAGATTAAGGTTATTAGGAATGGTTATGTTGTGGTTATGTCCATATTCATTGTGTTTAAATTGCTTGTATATATAACTATGGAGATTTTACAGTAATTGGTATTATGCTCAAATGTTTGGCTTGATTTTGGGTGTAACTCCAAGATTCCATGTTCATCTTGGCACCTTTTCTTTAAGTCGGTTGTTTAAACTTTTCATTTTTTTCTCTCTCTTTTAACTTAGTTTAAAGATTTGCAATATGCATAAAATTGCTTATGATCTTCTATTATAGCTTATGATCAGTCTTGCAAAAGCTGTTAATTTTATTTTCTAGTTTGTTTGTTCGCTGATTCATGTATAAGATAAATCGTTGTCATTTTAAGATAATTTGCTTATTTTGGAGAGATTCGAACATATCTACGTTTAATTATCCATGTATGACCATATATTTTGATTAATTGTTGGGTTTTTATTATAAAAAGTTTCATTAGTATTATCTTCTCATAACAAGTCTTGGTCTTATTAAAAATATGTGTATTTAGCCTAATTATAGCATAAGCTGATTTGTAAATTAAAGTAATAATTTATTTACCATTATTGATAGTGAATCCCGCTTGTCATAACTTTTTGACTCATGAGGTTTTTTTTTGAAAAATTGGACCAAATCTTCAAAAGAAGATATTAAGAAGATTTTGCTGATAAATGTTGAAATTTGGTCACCTCCTTTGAAATATGTTGCAAAAGTTTTGCCTAACCGTTTTTTCAGATCTTTTTATTTTTCTTGATTGCTTTCACCACTATAAGACCCATCCTCATTTGACAAAAGATTTGGAGACAAACAGACAGAAACACAAGAGCAAAAACAAAGAGGAAAAAAAAGAAAGAAAAGAAAAGAAAATATTTTTTACTTCATATTTTAACACCTCCAATAAAAATAAAAGAGTTTCTAGCATACTAAAATATTCTGTTTCTAGCTTGTCTTCACGGTTCAGATTTTTATATACTTATTTCTCCTAACTAAAGTATCCAGGTTAGTTCCAACCTTTCTTTATATGTTAGCTTATTATTTTAAAAATATTCTTGCCTTGCTTGTTTGCATTATTGAAGTAAAATCATATGATCATGTTATCCCTCTATATTATTTATATATTGCTTGTATTTTCTTCATGGTTTAGCAGGGTTTGAATTTCAAAGTTCAAGACATGAAGAGTTCATTTGGAACAAGATTCAAATAGTTTTAGTTTCCTGTTTTATTATTTTTATTTGTATATTATTCTCTCTTAATTATTTTGGCATGTAATAATAAACTCTGTATATAATAAAAAGGGGAAAATACACGGGGAGGGAATATACTTGCTACTTGCTTATTTTTTTTTTCCGTTTATCATAAATTTATGTGTGTTAAGGATACATGTGATCTAGTTATAATACTCATATCCACATGCTTAGGTTTATTTATTCACGATATAAATATTTTATTTTTACAAAGGTTTATTTATTCATGATATAAATATTTTATTTTTACAAAATGTTTGCTTCACTCAAAAAATAAAAACATAAAATAAAATGATCCAAGGATAGTTTGTTAAATATAGTTTATCATCATATATGTTTCAAAATAATTTATCTATTTTTACCTTTGTTTATAAATTTTAAATCTTATTAGAATAATTACTTTGATGATATTTCTACATTATAACATGTCTTTTACACTTAAAATCATGCTTACAGTTTCAAAACAATAACTTTGCCATATTAACTATTTAGACATTATATGTGTAGGATCTATTAAATAATTTTGAATATGATGGTTTAATAGTATTTAGATTTGAATGTCATTTCATATAGACATCATGCCCATAGAATTTTATAATTTTAATATAGCATGTCTATATTTATTTTAATTAATATTTTTAACATACCATTTTGTATAGACATCATGCCCATATAATTTTATAATTTAAATATATCATGTCTATATATATTTTAATTAATATTTTCTAACATATTAATTGTTTAGATATCATGTCCGAAGAATTTATTTAGCATGATAGAAATCATATCTATAGAATTAAAAGAGTTTTTGATATTTTATTTAGAAATCATGCCAATAGGATTTTAATAATTATTTATCATATTATATTGAAATCGTGTCTATAACATTTTAATAAATATTTCAACATATAATGTATTAAAAATATGCTTACTATTTTTCATAAATTTTCAATATATTGTTAGAAATCATGCTTATAGAAATTTAAGTAAGTTTTCATAATATTATTTTATAAAGAGATTATGCTTGTGACATTTTAATAAATTTTCAATACAACATTTAGAAATCATATTTATAGTATTTTAATAAATTTTCAGCATGCTATTAACTAAAAATCATGTTAATAGGATTGTATAAATATTATTAGTTAATAATTAAAAATTATCAAGAATGTCTTTATTTTATCATGTTTGAATTTTTTGCATTAAATCTCGTATATCTGATTGTATGCACACACATATAATTATTATAACTTTCACTATTTATCTGTATTTTCAAGCATGCTAAATAATTAATCTAGAGGCTTACTTGAAATTTTATGTGCTAACTGCTCATCCCATCTGTTTTGTTTGGCGATGTGTCTAATTTGGATGACTATATTTTCTTTAGTCATCCAACCTACCCTAATAGTACGTTCAATGCCTCTTGGATATTAAGTTGGGATGTTAGACATCTTTTAGGACGTTAGATTTTATTATTTCTTTTAGATCATTTTAGGATTATAGCAATAAATAAACTTAGGAGGGGTAGGGGTAGATAGGCCCTTCGAAAATGATGGAAGTCGACCCGAGCAGAAAAATGACAAAATACTATATTTTTTTCTTCCGATTAATAAGCCGACGCTGATCCGAAAAATATAAATACATAAATATTTTTTTTCCGTCTATTTTAAAGTATTTTGTTTATACATATTTAGGGGTAGTTTAATGTTAAAAACTAAAATGTTTCCTTTTAGGCGCCACTAATTTCTATTGCCTTTACTATTATTTAATTAGTTAATTTTATCCTAATTCTAACATTAATAGTTTAGTTTAGCTTAATTAAATCCCTTGAAGAGAAACCATTTTTGTAATGATCGTTTGTTTCATTTAAATTATTTATCTCTCTTTTATTTCATCATTTTTATACCAAGTCTATCACTCTTATAAATTATCTTAAATGTTTTAAAATTTATACTTATTTCAAAATATTTAATGCTTCGATTATTGTTAAAAAAATATATTTTCCCAAAGTTAGTCAAATAATTTTTAAATCGTCGGACAACTGCATGTTAGCGGCTATTTTAAGTGCTAAAACCTTCTTAAAATAGTAATATGAACCTCGTACCTTTTTCTCTAAATTTTTAAGACTTAAATCTGTTAGGGTCTTTTAAATTAAGTTTTCTTAATTTCTTTAAAAAATTAAGTGGCGACTCTTCTTTTACAAGATTTATTTTTTCTCTAAAAAGTTGAAATTAATTTTAAACCGTCTTTTTCCAACATAATAACAAACATATGAAGAAAGAGTGCAAAGCCACTTTGCTGATTACTAACATGGATATCTCCAGGCTTATGGTTTATGCACAACAAGTTAAGGACGATAAAAAGAAGGATAGGGAGGAATATCAGAACAAGAAGGCAAAATCGACAGGACACGAGCCTAATCACCAGAAAAATGGTAACGACAACAGGTCGTTCTTCCAGAAGAGGTTTTCTAGTCATAAATCATCATCAACAAGTGCACTGATGCCGAATAATAGAAATGTTCGGAGGTACTAGAACAGCAAAATCTTCAGAACTCAGAGTTCTCTGTCCCAAGATAGCTGGCATAAAGGTCTTCTCGACACCCACTTTGTGGTAAGTGTGGTAGGCCCCATCTATGAAAGTGTCTTATTAACACTAATGGTTGCTACAAGTGTGGTTAGATGGGTCACTTCTTGAAGGGTTGTTCGATGTCGAAGTAGAGTAATGGGGGCAATAAGACCCAATCTTCATCAACAACACCATCAGGTAGAAATGCCCAAAAGAGGTACTACTTCAGAAGCACGTCGAGGTACAAACTGTCTGTATGTTATGGATAGTTGCCAAGATTAGGAGAATTCACTAGACATCGGCTTTATGGGGTGACATGGCTTTGTTTGTCTTGTTCATATTATGGTAATAAGGTCACGTGTTCATCAAATGGGTTAAAAAATGCTGGGTAGATTTAAGAAAGAAGACTACAAATTTTTGACTCGAGCGTTGTGATAAGTTCTTTTGTGATTTCGAGTTCGGTAACTGGTATGGTTTGGATTTATGATGAAGGATATAGTAAAGTCGATAGAGAGGTGATTAATGATAAGTTGAGATATGCGATTTCATTAAATCTTCAAAGTATGGGCTAATATTGATTGATAGTGTTATATCTCGTACTTTTGTACATTGAAATATTTTTAAGCCTCTAAAGCTGCCATGTGATCCATGAAGTTATCAAATGATCCTAAGGGAGGGAGGATGTAACACCCCATATCTTGTATAAACTAGTTCTATGTGAGTAGTGATGGCTTGAAATAGTTTTGGAAGGATTTGAAAGGGGTTCGAGGCCAAATAATTTGTCACAATAATCGACCTACTTGCTTAAGCTATTGGTTTGGATGTCTTACATAATTAAGCTACTTGAGAACTCTAGCTTAAGTAACAAGAATTACACAGCTTCTTAAGGTACCTACTAAAAAGAATAAGTTGGTGCGTCACCTACTTCAAGTAGGTGACGCACCTACTTAGAATGTGTGGACTGCATTTAAATGAAAAGGGCAAGTAGGTGATGAGTAGGTGATGCACCAACTTAGAATGTGTGGATTGCATTTAAATGAAAAGGGCAAGTAGGTGATGCAACTACTTATGAACTTGTGGCAAGAATTATGGAGGTGATGCACCTACTTTCTTAAAGTAGTGGACAAGATTATTCCGAGATACGAGATAGAGACTTTTATTCCCGATTTTAATTAATACACGAATTGATTATAAATTTTAATTAGTCTAGATTATTAAGTGGGAATTAGAAATTAATGGAGATGAATTAAGTTAATTAGATCACTAAGTGGGCCCCACAAAGACACGTGGCAGAACCCAATTGGTGTATGAAGGATAGTGGGACACATTTCCACAATGGACATATGTCAACAATATGGACAAAATAGGGACACATGTCAACCCCACATGGACAGCATATATAAGCCTAGTAATGACTAAGATCTCATTTCTTTCATCTTCTATATTTTGAGAAATAGAGAGATAGAGAGACTTGGAGCTTCAGCCATGACTAGTTGAACTTGAAGCCCTAATTAGTGATCCAAAACTAATTTTTACAAGGTAATCCCCCCCTTTAGAAAGTCTATAACAACATGAGGTGATCCTAGCAGCAGCAAAATTGAGTTAATTGAAGTCATCAAGTTTTAGCCAAGTTGAGGAATCAAATTGTTAAGGTAAGGTCTAATCATCATTTTACATATTTTAGTAAGGGTTTAGACGTATTGTAAATGTGTAAAACTAAATTGAATCCATGAAATTATGAAGGTTGATGTTAAAGTATTGCTGAACCATATAAGGGGGTTGTTGTAGTTGGAATTGATGAATTAATTTTAAGTAGTATTTTGGTTGTTGTTATCATGAATTATGTGATGAGAGTGAAGGAATGAAATGGTTAAAGTTGAGGTTGAATTTTTTTTGTGGGCTGGTTCAGAACTTGTGGTGATATTAACATGGTTTTCATACACGTGAATGAATAATGTTGTGGTCACATGTGGGCTGGTATAAGTCACAAATTTGGATGAGAATATGATATGAGATAAACTATGAGAAGCATATGTGGTTTGCTTGGTATATTCATAGGTGTTCATAAGACTTTCATGCATCTCTCTATGTTGTGGTAAGGGGCTGTTTTGATATGTTGTTGTTGTTCTTTTTGAGCTTGGAAGATTAATGATAATTAAGATTATACATTGTGTTGTATGTGGGTTGGGATGTTATAAGGTTATTTAGATGAAAAATTTATGATTATGGATCCTTAAGAATAACTTGAACATGTCATAGTCACATGTAGATTATTATCGAATGTTGTAAGTGTGGACTATTTGGGATGTTGTGTAGGCTGTTCGGAGGGTTCTCAAGTATTGTCTTGAATAGACTTGATATGGTACTTGAACGTGTGGTTATTGATGTTGGCTTAGTCATTGTGTAGTTGGTTTGAATATAAGGAAAACGTCGTCTAGTTTCTAGAAAGGAGTTACTAACATTAGAATACATTTTGAATCTCCCCATAGCTTAACCATAGTTCTTGACGTCTTAATATAGGTAGAGGCACTACGGGCAATGTACATGCATTGTGTTACGGATAAGCGCTAAAGGTATGTAAAACTATCATTTCTTTCTTTTGGCATGTCTTAGCTATAAGTGATATATGATATGAGCTTTGGGGTAATTCCATTCATAAGTTTCGAGTATGATTCATGACTCTTATTCACCTCTTGATGTTAAAACTCGTAAAGTAGCTGAGCTACTTCCCTTGAGCCTTCTATATGTTGAATAGTAGTTGGATGTATAAACTCTTATTCGTAAAGTGTTACACCCCATACTTTTGTACCTTGAAAGACTTGTATCTTGAGAGGTTTTTGAGTTTCTTGGAAGGTTCTCAAGCTTCTTAAGTTTCTTGAACCTCTTAAGCTTCTTAAGTTTCTTGAAAGGATCGTAAGCTTCTTATAAGTTGTCATGTGAGCTGGATAATCTATGACGCTATCAAACAACTCTAAGGAAGGGAGAATGTGGCACCCCATAGAAAGGAAGATTGGAAATGTGGTTATGAGAATCAGGAAGGAATTGGAGGCCAAGTAATGAGTCATAAGACTCGACTTACTTATGTAAGCTACCAATTTGAAAATCTTACATACTTAAGCTGCTTGAGTACATACCAAGGTTACGTAGTAAGGATTACATAGGTTCGTAAAGTAAGACGAGATTACGACCGCACAAAGAGGAAAAAAAGCGACACGTGGCATCCCATGAGAGAATGCCACATGGAAACATGAGAGAGTGCCATGTGGAAGCAGCTGCAGCAAGGGAGGTGGGCCCCCATATGCCATGTGGCATCCCCTAAGTGGAGAGGGTGATGCGTTGGCCCTATAAGAGCTTGACACGTGTCACCACATAGGGGTTAACACATGTCACCCCTTAAGGATATAGATGTTTTTGAAGACTTTTAAGTCATCCTTATCCTTTAAGTTTCTTTTTATCCAAAAAAATTCAAGAAAAATCTAGAAAAAAAAGAAGAGAAACTTGAGCTAGAGAGAAGAGAGAGCTTCGGTTTTGGAGGAGAAAAAAAGGTAATTCTCCGATTTTGTTCCACTAATTAATTACCTAGGGTGAACCACAATGTTATGAAGGTTTTAATAATGAAAATTTATGATTTGGAGCAGCCCTAAACATTATCAAACAACCACGAAGTTTTAGGCGCGCTAAAGGAACTTCCGAGGCAAGTTTTGGCGAGTTTCGGATAAGGTAAGGCTTTCTCTTTTAAATTGAAGTTTATGATTTTTTATGGAGTATATTACATGTCTTAAATGAGGCTGGAAGTGTAATAATTACATAAGGATGCTTGACGTTAGAAACAAACTAAATTGATGTCGCTAGCGTTAAATCGAAGTCGAGTAGTGGGTTGTCGTTGTGGTGCTGTGGGTGCATCTTGTTGGGTTGCATGTTGCAGGGATTCAAAGTGTTTTAACAAGGGTGTGGGTTCTACTGGTTGCAGCCACACGACCCTCCGTTTGGTATGGTTAAAGATTTTGCGAAACAAAGATTAAAAACTCTATTTTTGTATCATAGTTTGGATCTAGTTGTTTGGAGCCTGTATTGTGTAAGGTTGAAGTTATTTACTTGTAAATATGCTGTTGGTTGTTGTTGTTGGTATGGTTTTGACATTGTGGCCGAGTTGAAATCTCGGGGATGTTGAAGTTATAAGGGACATGCTATCCAATTTTTGGTAGGTTGGGAACTAGTAACAAACTAGTCGAGGGTAATGGATAAGGAAATAACTCCTATGAATACTTGGGTGTAGAGTTGGAAATTGGAAAGTGAAAGTTCATTAACCTTAGTATTACTTTCATGTTAAATAGGTTCAAGAGACAATGAGGCGAACGTGTAAGAGTAATCCGTAAGAGGTATGTGAAGCTATCCTTCTTTTCTTTTGGCATGTCTTAGCTTTAAGTGATTGATATATGAAATGTGGGGATAATTCCATTCATAGAACTCCAAGTATGACTCATAAGTCTTATTCACTTCTCGATGGTAGAATTCCTATACTAGTTGAGTTATTGCCTCTCAAGGCTTCTATATAATGAAGAGTAGTAAGTATGTGAAGTTATCTCCTTTCTCTTGGCATGTTTTGGCATAAGTATGTAAAGCTACCCTTCTTTCCTCTTGATATATATTTGACATAAACATGGTAATAGGATGGTAAGGTAATGCAATAAGAAGGTTATTATACCGAGCCTATGACGGGCCGGGTACGATATATGTAAATGATGACTTCTTGAGGAAAAGTAGAGACTAGGTAAAGCTTATTCTTTCTCTTCCTTTGGCATGTCCTAATTGTAAGTAAAGTGTGATACGAGCTCTGGGGTAACTCCACTTTTAATTCCTAAATGTAATCCGTATCTCTTATTCACTTTTGAATGTCAAACTCTTGTAGTAAGTTGAACTACTTTCCTTGAACTTCATAGGTTGAGAAATACTGGATGCATAAGCTCCTAGTCCTAAGGACTATGTGACGACGGGTATCTCTGATTCTATGAACTGTTAGTATTACTTTAGCACATGTCTAGGGTCCCCAAGATCCTAAGTGGTATAGGCCTTAATGGCATTTAGAAGGCACTCGAGATGGCTATACTACTATTCTGGTCCTCAGACGATAGCTTAATCTTCTTACATTGTCGAGTCTCTGATAATGATTTAGATTGTATATGGTTACTCACTACCTTACTCGTGTATACTGTAATACATCTTTTATCGAGTCCCATAAAGGGCCGAGTACAGTATATGATGATTATGACACTAAGTCCCATAAAGGGCCAGGTACGATATATGATGATATAATGACACCGAGTCCCATAAAGGGCTGGGTATAGTATATAATATACGGATCGGGCTGAATATTCCTCGGCATTACTATATAATATACGGACCAGGATGAATGTTCCTCGGCATTACTATATAATATACGAATCGGGCCGAACGTTCCTCGACATTACTATATAATATGCGAATCGGGCTGAATGTTCCTCGGTATTACTATATAATATACGGATTGGGCAAAATGTTCCTCGGTATTACTATATAATATATGGATCGGGCCAAATGTTCCTCGGTATTACTATATGATATGTAGATTGGACCGAACGTTCCTCGATATTACTATATAATATATGGACTGAGTCGAACGTTTCTCGGTATTACTATATGATATGTAGATCGGACCAAACATTCCTCGATATTACTATATGGTATATGGATCAGGCCGTATGTTCCTCGTCATTATTATATGAGATAGAACTAATAGTATACAGATGCTTATGATAACAGAATGATGTAGTCGTTACACCATGTCCCCAAACGGGATGGGTACAGTACGTGATGATAGTATGTACGACCATATGTTATAAGCTACAGGTACAGTAAATGATTAGATGTCACACTTGCCCCTGCATCCCTACGCCAACTGTAATTTCCTTATGATGTCTATGCTTTACATAGTCAGTACATATGTCGTACTGACCCTCTTTTTCTTGGGAGGGGGGGGGGGGGGGCTTTTTCATGCCCGCAGGTACAGATGCACACTTTGGGGATCCGTCAACGTAGGAGTTCCACTCAGTAGTTCAGAAGTGCTCTATAGTGCCGGAGCCTAGTTTTGGTATTACCCTCGATGTATATATTTATTTGTTCACGGGTACGGTAGGGGTCCTGTCCCGCCTTATGTTACTGTTCTTACTCTTAGAGGTTTGTGGACATGTATATGGGTATGTATATGTATGTATGTATAGTTGTGCCGATATGCTACGATAGCCTCATCGGCTTATATATTATCTTGCCTGTTGGCACACTATGACTCAAATAGGAGACCGATTTACTTATGGTTAGCAAGGGTATACGCGAGTGTCCAGTTCGGGCATCCGTCGCGGCCTACAGAGTTGGGTCGTGATATAAATACTCTACAATGACAAATGTCTCTGTTATTATAAGCTGTTTTGCATTATCTTGATACATGTCTATGATTCCTGAGGCTCCATTTGATATGGTCCATAGTGGTATTCAAAAGGTATTTAACATGATTATCACCTTTAGTACTCAAGTGCGAGTTTATTCTACTTATTCTATTGAGTCTCAGATGATGATTTAATTTGCATATGGTTACTCACTACTCTGCTCGAGCATACTGTTATTACTTCTTTCACCGAGTCCCGGGCTGGGTATGTTGTCATGCATAGTTTTACTATATTATTCACCAAGTCCCTTACTAGAGGGCCAGGTACGGTATAAGATGATACGATGTTATGATGTAATGGTTATGACCCCGAGTCCTATAATGGGTCGGGTATATAAGTGTACACTACTCTATTTACCGAGTCCCTTTCTAGAGGGTCAGGTATGGTATATATATACATATGATGATATAATGATATAATTGTGTCACCGAGTCCCAAAATAGGTCGAGTATGGTATATGATGATGATATACATAACTTTATTTCATAAGACGTAGGTACAGTGATTTATTGAATATTATACTTGTCTCCTGAATCCTTATTTTAGATGTGATCTCCTTTATGGTATTGTACCCTTTGAACCAAAGTTTGAGCCTGAAAAGACCTTTTCTTCAAAATAACACAAATTGACCTTCCCCGTTTGACGGTAAACCTTTATCTTGGCCTTGTTCCTTCCTAGGATATTTTACACTTTAATTTAGGCTAAAAGGCTAAGTTGAGGGTGGCTACAATAGAGGAAAGTAGAAAAGTGGGTTATGAAAAGAAGTGTGTGAAGGAAAATAGAAATAAATAGATTGTGGCCACAATGAAAAAAGAGAGTAAATGAGCAGAAAAGCAAATGAAATGAGCAAACACTAAGAAAAAGAAAGAAAAAATAAAAGCAGAAGCCGCACCCGAGCATAAATAAAGAAGAAAGTTGATGTGAAGCAAATATGGGTTGTAAAACGTGTAGCTAAGTCAATGTAGCGTCTTGGAGGGGCAAAACGTCACTTATATCCTAAATATATCCTACCTGAGCCCAAGCCTACTTTACAAGATAAGAAAGTCCTATTGTGATCCTAAATGAGCTACTCAAAAGTTAAAGTGTAAAAAATAAGGACAATTTTATGGTCTGTATATGTGTATTCTTGAACTTTATTTGAGGGTGTGAGTGAATTCGTTTCGGTCTCTTTTATTTATAAACATGGTGAGAGAGACTTCTTTGTAGTAAGGTCACTATGACTACATTATTTGGTTGCTAATTTAGCTACAAAATTGTTGTTTGCATTGATTCGGTTGATTGTGAGTAGTGAAATGTCATAAATAGATCATTGGGAGTTAGTTGGAATGTTTGGTGTATTGCGTAGCCGATTTGAATTGAAAATGATAAAAGGGTCATGAACTTGATTGTGTGTGGGCTGCTGTACTTCTTCTAAAGTCATTTGTATTTGCGTGTTGTTGTGTTTTGTTTAGGTTTCATTGCTTGAGGACAAATAGTGATTCTAAGTTGAGGGTGTTGATGTGTCGCAAATTTATGACACTTTTGTCACTCTAAACATTGAATTAGTATGGGTTCCATGCATGTTTTTGTAAATATGATGTGTGTTTGTGTTTGATTGTAGGAAGATTAAGTCGCGCATGAGGATGGGTTGCATTGTTGATTTTTTGTTGTTGTTCACTGAAACTATGGGCTTACAAAGACCTCCACAAGTTGTGAAGTCTTATACGGCCTGTGGAAGTGGCCGTTAAAGATGATGTGGTGAAAGAGTACAAAGTTTTTGTCCAGGTGGATTTCCACAAATCCCTTCATGGGACGTGGAAAATTACATGTATTATGAACATCAATCGTGAAAGATGAGCTGAAAAGAATGTAGGAGATTGATAAAGAGATCCCCACGAGAGCTACCATATGCCGTGAAAGCTATGAAAGATAGTTGCAATGCCCATGAAGAAGGTTCTAAGGAAGACAAGAACTGCCCAAGTAAATCATCATGAGACTCAGAATGGACCATTGTGTCCTGAATGGCCGTGAAGCTTGTTCGTGGAGTGGTAAAATCATAAGCTGTGAAGCTAAGTCAAAGACCACAACGTAACTCTACGAGGTGTGAATGTCACTAATGTCCGTGAACTATGACGTGAAACTATGCCGACTTAGTTTTCCTACTATGTTTAGGATTTGGTTTTATTTTCTATAAATAGTCTACATTGGGTATATATTTATGTTATGCACTTTTACTTGTTTTTGAGCATAAAATTATGCGTGAGAAGATATTTTGAATAAATTTTGGAGATCAAATGTGAATATTGATTTTCGTTCTTTTCTTTATTCGTTGTTCATCTATTGACTAGAGATTTACTACTTCATAAGCGTAAGTATTATTCTATAAATTCTACAAAAACTCTTAATGCTTTTTTTATGAATATGAATAGCTATACTCCACAAGTAGGGTTGTGGAAACCATAACGGAATAATGAAGTAGGCAAACGTATAAGTAATTTTCGATTAATGTCCAAGCATGCATTATTGTTATCTTTTTCTTGTTTTCCTTTTAATGAGTGCACATGTTAAAAACTCACCTTTATTAATTACTTACTCGGGAGAGGGGTAGTGATTACGAAAAGATAACTACAACATAGATTCAAAGCTACAAGCTTTCGTCAAAGAATTTAGCCTGGGAGGGAGTAGTTTTTCTGAGGTTAAAAGCAAGGATTAGATAGACATACATTTTGCGACTGGAAGGTAAAGAGTGAAATTCATCTAATAGGGCTGGAAGGTGTTTAGATGTCCATAACTTTCTAGATTTTGGATGCGACGTATTGAAATAGAATCACTAATACAAGAACTCTATTAAGTTACATATCATGGGGAACACGGTCCTAACTATATTCTCAAACTGTTCAAAACTCTTAAGTCTGTTGTAGTTTGTTACCGTGAACATTGTTACTAATTTATCAATTTAACAAATAAACCCCAATTTACTTTATGCATTTTTACTTTTGGGAAATAGTGACTACAACTGAACACAAGTGCTAGTAAACTTATTTCCTCCGCATTCCTTATGGGTTCGAACCCAACCTAGTTGGGTTCTATAATTGACAATGACTGCTTTATACTTCTTAATTAGAATGTAAGTTTGTGGGAACCATGACAGAATAATGTAGTAGGCAAATGTATTAGTGATTTTTGATCAATGTCCAAGCATGCATTGTTTTTATATTCGTCTTCTTTTCCTTTTAACGAGTGCACACATTTAAACTTGCATGTATTCACTACACCGATCATGATATAACTTCATTCATTCTTTATAAAGAGCCACTCTCTCATATGCCCTCAGTTGGAACTCATTCATTTTATTGATATGCTTTAACCTCATATTGGTGGCTTCACTCTAACTCAAATTCAACTTCTTAAGTGCCCGTAACGCCTTGTGCTGTAACTCTTCAAGCAAGCATGCCTTTCCAAACACTAATTGATATGGCGACATACCAATGGGTGTTTTGAAAGTTGTTTGGTATGACCATAGTGCACCATCAATCTTGCTGGACCAGTCAATTGTATTTGCATTCACGGACTTGTCTAATATCTCTCTATTGGATGCTTTAACTTGCCCGCTTGACTAAGGATGATATGGGGTAGCCATTTTGTGCTTCTTCATACCATATTTAGCCAGTAGAGTCCAGAAGATCTTATTGCAAAAATGTGACCCCTTATCATTGATGATTGTTCTGAGTGTGCCAAATCTGGAAAAATGTTCTTCTTTAGGAAATTAGCAACACTCTTACCCTCATTGTCAGCCAAGGTGACTGCTTCGACCCATTTGGAGATGTAGTCAACTACAACAAAAATACACTTCATTCCATACGAACTCACAAATAGCCCTATGAAGTCGATGCCCCAAACGTCAAAAAGTTCAACCTCCAAGATTGAAGTCATAGGCAACTCTTGGCGCCATGATGTTGTACCTTGCCTTTGGCATTTGTCATAACTCTTTTCTAGATTATAAGCATCTCAGAGATGGTGGACCAGTAATAAACGTATTGGAGCACCTTTTGAGCAGTACGAGCTCTACTATGATGTCCACTCACTAGAAAAGAGTGACAAGCCTCAAGTATACTCAGCATCTCAGCTTCCGGCACACATTGCCTGATCAGATTGTCAGAAAACATTCTAAACATGTAAGGCTCATCCCAGAAATACTTGTTCACATTAGGTAAGAACTTCTTCCTTTGCTAGAATGTCAAGTCTTCGGGCATTATATCACTAACTAGATAGTTGGCAAAGTCAGCATACCAAGGAATGAGGTCAAGAGTAGCGGCTAATACCTGATCATCTGGAAATGATTAATCAATATCAAACTCATCCCCATCTCTTTTCTCAGCTTCTAATCTCGACAGATGGTCTGCTACCTGGTTTTCACACCTCTTTCTATTCTTGACTTCAAAGTCAAACTCCTTTAGCAAAAGAAACCATCTGATCAATGTCGACTTTGCATCTTTCTTCGCCATTAGGTACCTCAGAGTTGCATAGTTAGTGTGCACTATGACTTTTGTACCCAAAAGGTACGCTTTGAACTTCTCAAATGCATAAACAACCGGTACAGCTCTTTCTGAGTGACAATATAGTTTTTCTAGGCCGTGTTCGGTGCCTTGCTCATATAGTATATAGGGTGAAATATCTTATTACATTTTTACCCTAGCACAACCCCCAAAGCAACACCACTAGCATCAGACATCACCTCAAATAGTTTAGACCAGTCTAGAGCAATAATCACTGGGGCTGAAATCAGCTTCACTTTCAGACACTCAAATGCCTTCATACATGCCTCATCAAAATAGAATTTTACCTCTTTTTCTAATAAATTACACAAGGGATGTGCAATTTTAGAGAAGTCCTTGATAAAATGCATGTAGAAACCTGCATGCCCCAAGAAACTTCGAATACCCTTCACAGAGATGGGAGAGGGAAACTTCTCAATAACCTCAATTTTCACCTTGTCTACTTCCAGGCCTTTCTCAGAAATCTTGTGTCCTAGCATGTGGTCCATGAAAGGCATTGGGAAATGGTCTTTCAAGGTCGACTTGTTGACCTTTCTATAGTCCGTATAGACTCGACAACCGTGACTAGCCTTAGGTACCAACTCATTCTTGTCGTTAGCAACAACTGTCATACCTCTCTTTTTAGGGACACAGTACACAAGGCTGATCCAATTGCTCTCGTAGATCAGATATGTTGCACTTGCATTAAGCCACTAGATAATCTCTTTTTTTACCACCTCTTGCATAGGTTCGTTCAACCTCCATTGATGCTCAATGCTAGGATGCAATATTCCTCCAACTGATTTTATGAGTACATATGCTGGGGGTATACCTATGATGTCAGCAATGGTCCATCCGATTTCTTTCTTATACCTCTACAATACCTCAACAAGTGCTCTAACCTACTCCTCATTCAAATATGCAGCTATAATGATTAGCAAAGTGTTATCCTTACGCAAAAACATATACCTCAGCTGACACGACAAATCAAGGTTTAGCGGGAGAAGTTGGCCTATTCTTCAAATCAAGGTCTAGTATTTTTAGGGGTGTAATGGTGTGATCCGATGCCCTATAAAGCATTCATAGTCTTATCATACTCTTCTAAACCATCACCCTCAAAGTTCATAATCACAGCAGCTAAGGTATCAACAGTGAACATTTCTTCGATGGATACCTCAATAACCACTTCGTTAGCTATGTCAATCACGGACATCATAGTCATGTTCCTAGGTTCTTCATTGACTTGCACACATTGAACTTAACCTCTACATTAATTAGTCTGAAGGTGAGCTCGCCATTTTCTGTATACACTAATGCCCTGCCTATGGCAAAAAATGGCCTTCCCAAAATTATGGAAATCTCAAAATCTACCCCGCAATCCAAGATGAAAAAATTAGCAGGGAAAATAAAATGGTCAACTCGTACAACACATCACAGAGAATTTCCATAGGCCTCTTTACTTATTAGTCAGCCATCAACAACCTTATTCTAGTAGGTTTGGGGGCTCCCAAGCCCAAGTGTCTATAGATCGCTAGTTGCATGAGATTGATAATAGCTCTTAAATCGCATAAAGCCCTTGCAAAATTAAATGCACTAATTATACACCAAATGGTGAACGCGCCTAGATCTTTTTTTTTTGACCAAAGACCTTGTAGAATTAGCACTACAATGGTTTAAGTTATCAACTGGCTCGAAAGTGTCTGTCTTCTTCTTTGCAACTAGGTCCTTCATGAATTTAGCATAATCCGGCATTTGTTCCAATGCTTTAACCAACAGAATATTCACGAACAGTTCCTTCAACATAATAATGAATTTCAAGAACTTGTCATCCTCAACCTTGTTTTTGAACCTCTGAGGGAATGGAGAAGGCAGTTTGCAAATTGGTGGCGATGGTTGTACTACCTCTGCATCAGATTGATATTTGACCTTTACCTTGTCTGTCAACTTTGGCTCTACTACAAGTTCCTTAATCTTATCATCATCAACAAGAACAGTATTATTGACACCACTCTTAGTATGCTTCTTAGTTTCAGATTCAACATTCTTTTCCTAGTCAATACCTGCAGGTGCTGGTCCTGAAAGTATCTTATCGTGTTTAGTTGTCATCACCATATATTTCCCATCTTTCCTCAAATTTTGTAGAGTGTCTCTAGGAAGTATACCGTTCTTCCTTTGATTTACTGTCACTAATAATTCCCCATCTGATACTCCTACTATTTATTAGAAAGTGGTGTGTGAATCTACTAACGGACTCATATTGGACATGGCGCTTTTTAAATCTTTGACACCTACATCAGTCGACTCCACTTTCTACAATACCTTAGATAACATCTCCTCCCTTCTCGACTCCAAACCCATTCCCAATTTGATATTTGTTCCTAAGAGAAACATATATATCGCTTTGATCATTCTTAAAGTTATTTTTATCTACTAGCTTCCTTGATTGCAGTTTCCTATTCGGTCATAGTATCTATGCTTTTAAAAGTTTCGACCTTGGTTTCCAGAGTCGTACGTCCAGAAACCCCCTGGTTGTTTATATACTTTGCTTTCTCATCATAGTAGAGCTCTGATCATCATATCAATTTGCACCCCCAATTGTATTTAGATTTTTATCACCTCTAGATAGTAAGCCCTTGGTTAATAACTCCATTTGGGTTTGATATGGTCCACGTGCTAGTCTCCCTCTTCTTTTCTTTTCCTTTGCTCTATCGACATCTCTGATGTATAAACCGGACCTTATATCTCAGAATCTCTCATGTGCCATGCCCTGTTGTTCTTTGAACCTTGTCCAAGATAGCAGAAGATTCGGCAAAAGTCTTAGACATGAAAGATCCACCACAAACTTGATCAACAACTGGCTTGGTCACAAAGTTACAAGATCCATAGAATAGCTCCATCAAGTGATCATATGAGAGATTATTATTTGGGAACATCTTCAACTTCAAACTAAATCTCAACTAAGAGTCGTGTAGTGCTTCATGAGGCATTTTGTAACCATTGATCTCATCTTTGATCTGCAACTTCTTCAAAGGTGGGAAGAATCGCTCCATAAATGCTTCTTTTAATTCTCTCCAGTTAGTGATCGAATCATGCGGGAGCTCATTTAGCCATTTGATTGCCTCCCCTAATAGAGACAATGGAAATAATCTCAGTCGAATCGTTGTTTAGCTAGCTCTAGGGTTCTTAGAAGGGTTGTATGTGGCAGTGAAGTTTATTAAGCGCTGATTCACATCATTTCCAGCCGCTTCTTTAAACAATCCTTTCAAGTTCAAAAGCTGAACCATGGTGCTAATTATGGTGAACTTCACACCTGGTGGCGGTGGTGCGAGAATTATAGCCCAGTGGCTCCGACTCCATCCATATCTGGATCATCATCATCCAAAGCAAAGTTAATGGGCTGCTGTTGTCCCTTATCTCTTGTCACTAGATGATGATACTGAGGTTCCAACCCATTTTCCACATCTTCTTGATCATCCCCTAGATTATCATTATTACAATTTTTAGCTTTAGTTTGAGCCTCATCAAGTTCTCTCACCCTTTGCTCTTCACGCTCTTTTGCGTTCATCTTTCAGATTGACTTTTATAGCTCAGGATAATAAGGGATCAGGGTTCACCCTTACTTCGGGTATTGGGCATGCACAAACCTGTACCCTACAAAAACAAAAACAAGATACAAAACTAAAATTAGGAAATAAGACTACAAACAAAAATAACTACTAATAGAGTATTTCAAAGTCGTATTCCTCGGAAACAATGCCAAAATTTGATACACCCAAACTTACACTCTAATTAAAAAGTATAAAACGGTCCCCGTTAAATACAAAATCCAACTAGGTTGGGGTCAAACCCACAGAGAATGTGAAAGAAATATGTCTACTAGCACTTATGTTTAGTTGTAGTCACTATTTCTCAAAATAAAAACACATAAAGTAAATTGGGGTTTATTTGTTAAATTGATTAACTAGTAACAGTGTCCACAGTAACAAAGTAAAGAAGACTTAGAGTTTTGAACAGTATGAGAATGTAGTGAGGACTGTGTTCCCCATGACATGTAACTCAGTAGACGTCTCGTATTAATGATTATGTTTCAATGCATCACTTGCAAAATCTAGCAAGTTATGGACATCTTAATGCCTTCTGGCCCTATTAGATAAATTTCACTCTTTACCTTCCGATTGCATAATGCATGTCTATCTAACCCTTGCTTTTAACCTCAAAAACACTATGCCCTCAAGGGCTCAAGTTCTTAAACGAAAGCTTATATCTTCGAACTCTAATATAGTTATCTTTTCCTAATCACTACCCCTATCCTGAGCAAGTAATGAATATAAGCAAGTTTTAACGTGTGGACTCATTAAAAGGAAAATAAGACGAAGATAACAATAATGCATGCTTGGACATTGATAAAAAATTACCTATACCTTTGCCTACTTTGTTATTCCATCATGGTTCAACAACCCTAAGTATGGAGTTTAGCTACGCATATTCATAAGAAAGGCTTTAAGAATATAGTTAATCTCGAATCAATAGATGAACAACAAATTAAGAAAAGAACAAAAATCAATATTCATGTTTGATCTCTAAAAATTGTTCGAAAATTTCTCTCACATGTAGTCCTTTGCTCAAAAACTGGTAAAGTGCATAACATAAACATAAACCATATGTATACTATTTATAGAAACAAAACTAAATCCTAAATAAAGTAAGAAAACTAAGTCAACACAGGTTCACTATCATGACCCAACCCCATAGGCCGCGACTGGGGTCTGATCTGGACCCCCTATCTACATACCTATCCGATATAAGAACTATACACCAGAACCCCCATGGGTGATAACATATGTGCATATATATAGTCTCTTTCATTTACATCATGTCATGAAAGGGCATGCAAGCCGACAAGGCTGCCTTAACATAAGAACATTTGCAATATGTCGTATAGGCACAACTGAAGCAAACTTGTAAACAAACCACATACATATGTTTACAGACCTCTAAGAATATCAATGGTGACATATGGTAGGACAGGGCCCCCATCGTACCCATGAATAAATAAATATATACACCAAGGGTCAGTACCATAATCTGGGCTCTGACACAATAGAGCGCTTCCAAATCGCTGAGTGGAAACCCTAAGCTGGCGAATTTCCAAAGTAAGTACCTGTATCTGCGGGCATGAAACGCAGCCTCCCTGAAGAAAGGGGGGTCAGTATGATATATGTACTGAGTATGTAAAGCATACCCCATTATAACTGAGACCATAGCTGAAACCGGGATGCAGGGGACAAATATAAAATTTAATAGAGTACTGTACCTGCACCTTACAAAATAATGTCATGTATACCATTATCACATACCGTATCCGGCCCACTTAGAGACTCGGTGTTATAAATGCTTCATTTTATCATCATAGGCATATGCATACTATTAGCGCTATAGAACGTACAGCCCGATCTATATATATAACAGGATAGTGCCGAGGAGCATTCGGCCCGATCCATATATAGTACAATGATGATGAGGAATGTACGGCCCAATCCATATATACTATAATGATGCCGAGGAACGTATGGCCCAATCTATATATAATATAATAATGCTGAGAAATGTACGACCCGATCCATATATAATATAATGATGCCGAGGAACGTACGGCCCGATCCTTATATAGTAAAATATGTCGAGGAACATTCGGCCTGATCCATATATATTATAATGCATATATGTGCACATAAGACTTGGTAACATATCAAATATCCCTCAACACATTATCATAAAGTATGTCCAAGAGCCTCTAGGTCTAGGAGCTTACACATCCAATCATTATTCAGTATGTAGAAGGCTCGAGGGTCGTAGTTCAACTACTTTAAGACCCTTACCACTCAAAAGTGAGTACAAGTCATGAGTTATACCCGAAACCTATAAATGGAATTACCTCTAACCTATATCATATATCGCTTCACTTACATTAAACTATTTCAACAGAAGGAAGGGATAGGCTTCACGTGTACTACTTTTAAAACTGAACACTTCACTCCATAGGACGATTATGTCATTCCCTAAAACAAAGGGAGGTGCGACAGGCACTTACAATATTTGATTGACTTAGCCACTAAACCATACTAGCTAACTAAACTATGGATCCAAAAAATTGGGCAGCACAATATTTTAAATATTAAGCCAGGACCATTAAGGTCATGACCTGAATAACAATAAGTCATATAAAAAAAGGTAGATAAGAAAATATGATAAAGTACTAGATAGATAACGAGTCCACAACTGAAGACATACGTCCATACACACATATATATATACATGCCAAGCCTATGGGTTGGAGATTGAAAGCTGAAAAAAAGAAATCCAGAATACTGTGTCCACAATAGCCTTTAAGAGAGTCATAAGCATTGTCGGGACAAGGCCCCGACTATACCCAAACTATACAATAAAAGTAAACATCATAAGAAAGCTCCAGGGAGAGCTAGAGCTTACCAACTCACAGCTGAACCCCGAATCCTAGCGGAGGGGTCGATCAGAATCCCTACCTAGATCTGCATGCACGAAATAAAAATACAGTGTCTCCAAGAAATGGGACATTAGTACGAATAAAAACATACTAGTATGTAAGGCAAAAATTAGAATCATAAATAACTGCTGTAAAAAGGCTAATCCAAATACCACCTGACACTGAAACATTGATAGCCTCCATGGCCGACCTCCGACCTCATAGTAATCAATTATGCATGGTTTGCTTGTGTAATCTTATATTGTGAATACCTATATATATTGATGGAAATACATGACATAACCAACTAAATGCTAGCAATGGTGGTCTTTTCCGGTAGCTAACCAGCATCATATTGCCAACCTGTGGACATATGTACAATATATATAGTCTTCTGGGCAAATAGGACCCTTACCTCTGATTATAGCTTAGAGTCCATGCATAACATACCATGTATGATATAAAATTTAAATACACATATTAGGCCATAACAGGAACTTAGCCAATCTTGGCTCATTAGTACTCTTATTGTCATAATTTTGTAATTACTTTCGTATAACATACAAATGTCTCATGGAACCTCATATGTTTTCAAATAAGCTTGAAAACTTAACTTGACATTTTAGAAAGATAACTTAACCCTAAAGATGTTCATAACGAGATTGAGGTGTTTCACTTAGTTCTTAGATTTGATTCCATGATACTTAGTAAAAGAAAGTATTTTCAAAAATCAAGTATTTTAGTAGTTTGAACATAAAAATTATATTTGAGATTTTTGGAAATTGACGTATTACTTTAATTATTTTTTAAATACAATTTATCGAGGAAGAAAGACTGATTGCAAATACCATATGCTTTTCATAATATTTTAAGTCACACCACCCAAAGAAAAATAAGGTCCATATGGTCAAGAAAGCCGATAAAATGACATATATTGATGTCGAATACCCTATTTAACCGAACGATTGGAATATCAACCTAATAGCATCTTGAAAATAATTCAATTGCGATCCCAATTCCTTTTACATAATTTTTTTCTAGTAATAGAATAGTAAAATATTACATTTGACATATTAGGAATTTCCTAGAATTCGTGCTAAAAGGTTGGACAAAGCTTAGTCTTAACATAACTTTCCAACGAATGTCCGAATGCCCGTAGTTCCTCATAAAAGTTGTTCCTTACGTCCTAATATTTGCAAACACTCTATATATGCATATTATACGCACATTTTAATATTTCATAATTGATCTTGAATCGATAGATTTGCCATATGATCCTAACTTGATGAAACATCCGTAGAACATCGTTAAAATGATCATAAAAGAGTCCTAAGATGATTAACTTGGAAAACCAAATGTAAATATTAAAGAACCACCCAAAACAAAAATGTCTTATGTCCCAAAAATAGCTCCAAATGCAGCTAATAGAAGGGGAAAAGGATTATAAAGTGCAGAGATCACATTTCTAGGCACGGGGGCGAACTTTAATGGTAAAAATCGCTAAAAACGTACCTAAATCACTCAAGAACTCCATTGGAACCCTCTTTTAAGCCTTCTCACTTTTTTGGGATGAACAGGAAATGTTTTGGAGTCTTAAAATTCAAATTTCCGACCTATACCATTTTTTGACCTGACCCGGTTCGCGACCCTCTTTTAGTCCGGACAATCCGTGGTAAAACAGTCATAACGTTTTACTCCGATATCGGTTTGACATGCAGTTTTTTTGTTTGAAAACTAGACTCGTATACCTTTAATGGGATAGTTTATGGGACTCATAACTCTTTATATATTGGGAGAAATGATCTGATACATTGTACCAAAGTTTTAAAAAATTATAAGAGAAACTTACGATAACTTTTGCCGACCTTTATTTTGCAACTAGTTGGACTTCAAAATGTAACATAAGACCATTGTGATATTATAATACCTCATAACATATTATTCTCAGCATATTATATAGTCTTAGTCTTATTCCAAAGGTGCAAGTTATTTTAAACCTTCCAAATGGGAGGGGTGCTACCCGAGCCATTTCTTTAACCACGAACATTTATTGAAGGGATTCCTTCGACCTAAAACTTTAATTTAGTTCCTTGATATTACCACAAATTTGCAGTATTATCCTTCCAGTGTGCTATACCAAATCATATACACCTAATATAACCATGACACATTATGTATATTATGTAAGAGAAGAGAAAAAACACACAGGGTGTCATAGTCTCCCCCCTTTAAGAACATTCATCTGTGAGTGGATTGAGGCAATTCCTTGGATGAATTCTTTTCCCGCTAATAAATAATTTGTGAGGTTATATTTGATACATTTGTAAGGCTTAAATAAAATTTTGAAAATTCCAACTACTACGCTTCGTATAGCTATCTCACAATAAGACATGTAAATTATACTTTTAAGTCATTTAAAATCCAATTAACATGTGGAAAAGAAATAATTGCACATTGTTGAAATGTGACTTGCTTTAACTCATAAATAGACAAGGGCACTTCTTCATAATTTCCTCATCGGCTTCCCAAGTCATTTCCTCGATGTTGTAATTTCTCCATAACACTTTTACAAAAGCTACTTCTTTATCTCGAAGCTTTCTTACCTGCCGATCTTAAATAGCTACTGGTACCTCCGCATAAGACAAGTCTTCAACAATGCAAATATCTTCAATGGGCATAATATGCGAAGGATCTCCAATACACTTCTGCGACATAAATGCATGAAACACAGGATGGACTGACTCCAATTCTGAAGGCAAATCATCGTACGTCACATTACCAATCCATCGAATAATTATATGATCCAACACACTTAGGACTGAGCTTCCTTTCTTTTTAAATCGCATGACACCCTTCATAGACGACCTGCAAGAAAATCCAATCTTTTACATTAAACTCTAAGTCTCGTCATCGAACATCTACATAAGACTTCTAACGACTTTGTGCTGTATGCAACCGATACCTAATAAGAGATAATTGTTCAATAGCTTGCCAGACTAGATTAGGACCTAGAAACTCTGCTTCCCCGACCTTGAACCAACCGATTGGTGACCTATACTTTCGCCTGTATAGTGCTTCGTAAGGGGCTATCTGAATACTAGCTTGGAAAATGTTATTATAAGAAAACTCTATAAGAGGAAGTTGATCATCCCAGCTTCTATTAAAATCGAACACGCAGGAACATAACATATCCTCAATGGTCTGAATAATACACTCTGCTAGTCCATCAGTTTACGGATGAAAAATGGTGCTAAGATTTACCTAAGTGCCTAAAAAGATCTCCAAAAATGTGCTACAAATTGAGCCCCTTGATCAAAGATAATAGATAATGGAAATACATGAAGGCGCACAATCTCTCGAATGTAGAGCATGGCATAATCCTTGACTGAATATGTCATCCTGACTGGCAAGAAATGAACATATTTCGTCAGCCTATGAATAATTACCCAAATAAATCAAACCTCTGTGGGGTGTGAGGTAAACCAATGATAAAGTCCATATTTATCATGTCCCATTTCCATGATGGAAGCTCAATATACTCAGTTAGACCCCCAGGTCTTTGATGTTTTGCTTTAACTTGTTGGCAATTGGGACATTAGGCTACCATTTCTGCGATATCTTTTTTCATGCCATTCCACCAATAAATCTGTCAAAGTTCTTGGTACATCTTTGTTACTTCAGGGTAAGCTGCATATCTTGAATAATTAGCTTCCGAAAGAGTCTTGGCATGGAAGTCTCCAACTATTAGTACACATAAGCAACCTGGTATCTAAGGACTCCATCTTCAGTTAGCTCAAATAAAGGTGGTTGTTGCTGTGGAATACTTTCCCCTCAGTTTCATAAGCTCAGAATCCTCATGCTATCTCTCTTTCACTTTAGTAGCAAATGAGGATTCTATTATATTCTGAATGACAACACCTCCACCCTTTACATCTAACAATCGCAACTGCAAATTAGCTAGATGGCATAGATCTTTGGTAATTTTGACCTTATTAGCTTCAACATGGCTTAGACTGCCCATGGACTTCTAGCTAATCGCATCGACAACAACATTAGACTTGCTGGAATGATATAAAATGTCAACATCATAGTCTTTTAGTAATTCTAGCCATCTTTTTTATCGTAGGTTCAACTCTCTCTACTTAAATAAATATTAAAAACATCAATATGCACCTCGTATAGATAATTCTGCCAATCTTTTAGGACTAACTCAAGATCATGCGTAGGATAATTCTGTTCATGTTTATGCAATTATGTGGAGGCGTATGCGATAAACTTACCATGTTGCATAAGAACACAACCTAGCCTATTATTGAGGCATCACAATATACAATATAACCCTCAGTGCCATCTGGAAAAGAGTCAAAATAGGTGCCGTGGTAAGCCTTTTCTGTAGCTCCTAAAAACTCCATTTGTATGCCTCAATCCATTGAACTTAGCTCTTTTATGTGTCAGTTTTGTTAGTGGTGTAGAAATAGAGAATAATCCCTCCACAAACTTTTGGTAATACCTGCCAAGCCTAAAAAACTATGAACATCTATCGAATTCAAGGGCCTTGGCCATGTCATCACAGCTTCAATATTTTGACCATCAACCTTGATACCATCACCGGTAATAACATGACCAAGAAAAGCTGCAGAAGTTAGCCAAAATTCACATTTAGAGAATTTAGCATATAACCTATAGTCTAGGAGAGTCTATAATACAATTGACAAGTGGTCCGCATGCTCGACTTCCAATTGTGAATATATAAGGATGTCGTCAATAAACACAATCACAAATTCATCCAAGAATGGTTTAAATATCCAATTCATAAGATCTATAAAGGCTGCTGGGGTATTTGTAAGCCCGAAAGACATAACAAGGAATTCAAAATGGCCATACCTTATCCTAAATGCTATTTTTGGGATATCAATATCCTTGAATCACAGTTGATGGTAACCAGATCATAACTCAATCTTCGAAAAACATTTGGCACTTTATAACTGGTCCAACAAATCATCAATCTATGGAAGAGGATACTTATTCTTGATAATGACTTTATTTAGTTGCCTGTAGTCAATGTACATCCGCAAGGAGCCATATTTCTTTCGAACAATAAGGACCGGAGCACCCCATGGGGATGTACTTGGCCTAATAAAGCCTTTATTAAGCAAGTCCTTCAGTAGTTCTGTCAATTTACTTAGCTCCGCAGAAGTCATTCTATAAGGAGGAATAGATATAGGCTGCGTATTAGGAAGCAAATCTATAGAAAAATTGATTGCCCTTTTGGGGGAATTCCTGTAAGCTCGTAAGGGAATACCATCGGGAATGCATTCACAATAGGAACCGACTGAAGAGTTATTGGCTCCTTATCTATATCCCTGACATGAATGAGATGGTATATACAACCTTTAGCTATAAGCTTTCAAGCCCTGAGGTATGAAATAAACTTACCCTTAGGTGTGGTTGTATTACCTTTCCATTAAAGGATAGGCTCACCTGGAAAATAAAATCGGACCAGCTTTGCATGACAATCAATATTAGCATAACAAGATGCCAACCAATCCATACCCATAATGGCATCGAAGTCTAACATAATTAATTTAATGAAATTAGCAGAGGTTGAACGGTTATTAATTAACACCGTACAACCTCGATAGACATGACTAGCTATAATAGATTCGCCAACTAACGTAGACACTTCAATCGACTGCGATAATAACTCAAATCTTATGTCAAGCTTACCAACAATAAATGGAGTAATATATGTAAATGTCGAGCCAGGATCTATCAATGTATAAAAAAATAAGAATGTATTATCAATATACCTGTGAAAACATCTGGGATGCCTCTGAATCCTATTGGCTCGTGAGTGCATAAAAGCAGTTCTGGACTCTACTAGAACCTGAGGTGTCTCCTCTACCTCTTCCCCTAACATGACCTTGAGTAGATTGTGGACCTAGTCAGGGAGACAGTCTGAGAGTGAAGAGGATGTTGTGGATATTGAAGGCTGAGCTGGTGCAACTCTACCCAACCCTAGGCAATGGCTTGTAAAATGTCCTGTCTGTCTACAATGATAACTTACGCCTGAATCCTTTCTATACTATCTGGTTTGCGGCTTATTGCACTATGTGCATAGAGGAGTAGGCTGTCTTATTTGTGCAGAACACTCCTGTCGATGACCCTCAGGAGTAGGCTGTCTTATTTGTGCAGAACACTTCTGCCCCAGTCCTGACTAAATATAACGATCAAACCGCTGACCCTGAATCTATAGATGGACACTCCCTACTATCTGAGGCGGATATCGAGGTAATATGGGTCTAAAATCACCTAGTGGCTCCCTATAAGACCCTATTATACATGCCCTCTTACTCGGCTCCTTGTCCTTGCGAGTAGCATGAATTTGGTGAGAAAGGTGCTCTGTAGTCTGAGCAAAAGCCTGTATGCGGGAAATATCTATATCATCTGATAGGGATGCTACCCTACAGTCTCTTATCAGATAATCCCCCAAACCATCCACATAACGGTAAAATCTAGCCCTCATGGTATATACAATATTTGGTTTCTACCTTGCCAAAGAATTAAACCTATGGCTATAATCCCTCACACTCATATCCCCCTCCTTCAGGCTAAGAAATTGGTCAAGACGGGCCTCCCAAACCTCCCATGGAAAATTATAGGCTAGAAAGTCCTTAGAGAAGTCCTCCCACTCTGCTGGCAGAGCATTAGGTCCTTTGGATCTCTTCTATGCCTCATACCATATGATGCTACATCATATAGTCGAAGAGAAGCCAACTCCATAGCCTCAGTGACGGGGCATGCATCACCCTTAATACTCTATACATATGGTCTATAAAGTCCTGGGGATCCTCTGTGGAATTAGATCCCGTAAATAATGGAGGGGCTAGGTAAAGAAACTTTCATACCTTTGAGCTTTCTGCTCGATCTCTCCGAGCATCTTCTCCCGACTCTAATTGTCTCTTATGCATAGAAACCATCCTAGTCAACAACTGAACTGCCTCCCTCATCCCTTGCTTCCCAGTCTTTGTTGGGGGAACAATAGGTGTTGTAGGTCCTGTGTCCCTAGTTGCCTCAGGTACCCATGGAATTGGTGAGGCGGGGGGTACTACATCTCCCCGGGCTTTCATATGTGCTTGGAAAGCTAGTACTAGAGGTACTGGAGACTCATGGTGTGCCTCCAAGGGAAATATATCCCTCTAACTCAGAGGGTAACGACTAGTACCTTCCCTTGGATCGATACATCTTTTGATGTGCCATCTCCTGAGCATAGGTATCCTGTTAGATAAGAGACATAAAACATGATTTAGATATCAAATGTTCTTATAGCTTAGCTCTGTAGCACGATCTATTAATTAAAAGAAATACAACCATGCCTAAATCCCTCATAGCCTCCTGATTATAAGTGTGGTGCACAACACCCATAAGCAAGACTCTACTAGACACGACTTTTGGACTTCTTGGGATACGACCTGCTCTGATATAAAGTTTTTTATGCCTTAAAACTATGGGAGGCGTGACAGGCACTCAATACAATATTTGATCGATTTAGCCACTGAAACATACTAGCTAACTTAACTATGGGCCCAAAAGATTGGGTACCACAATATTTGAAATACTAATCCTGGACCATTAAGGTCAAGACCTGAATAACAATAAGTCAAATAAACAAAGGTAGGGAAGCCAAAATGATAAAGTGCTAGTTATCTGGCGAGGCCGCAACTGAAGACATACATGCATATATATATATATATATATATATATATACATACGTATGTATATGCTGACCCTTCTCATACAGAACAGGTAACGGTGGAAGCAATATATACATACGTATGTATATATATATATATGTAAGTATATATATACATGCCAAGCCTATGGGCTGTAGATTGAAAGCTGCTAAAAGGAAAGCCAGAATACTGTGTCCATAATAACCTCTAAGAGTGTTATAAGCACTGTCAGGACAAGGCCCTGGCTATACCCAAATTTTACAATAAAAGTAAACATCCTATGAAATCTCCAGGAAGAGGTGGATCTTACCAACTCACAGTTGAACCCCGAATCCTAGCAGAGGGGTCGATTAGAATCCCTAACTAGACCTGTACGCACAAAACAAAAATGCAGTGTCCCCTGGAAATGGGACATCAGTACGAATAAAACTATACTGGTATGTAAGGTAGAAAGTAGAATCATAAATAACTGCTGTAAAAATGGTAATCGAGATACCACTTGACACTGAACTTTGATAGCCTCCATGGCCGACGACCGACCTCATAGTAATGAATTATGCATGGTATGGTCATGTAATCATATGTCCTGAATACATACACTCACTCACACACACACACACACACATATATATATATATATATATATATATATATATATATATTGATGCAAATGCGTGTTATACCCAACCAAATGCTAGAAATGACGGTCTTTTCCAGTAGCTAACTGACATCATATTGCCAACTTGTGGCCATATGTATAATATATATAGTATTCTATTCAAATAGGCTCGTTACCTCCAATTATTGCTCGGAGTCCATGCATAAATGCCATGTATGATATGAACTTTGAATGCACATATTAGGCCATAGCAAGAACTTAGCCAATCTTGGCTCATTAGTACTCTTATTCTCATAATTCCGTAATTACTTTTGTATATTATACAAATGTCTCGTAGAATCTCATATGTTTTTCAAATAAGCTTGAAAACTTAACTCAAATTTTTAGAAAGATAACTTAACCCCGAAGATATTCATAAGGAGCTTAAGGTGCTTCACTTAGTTCTTAAACTTGATTACTTAATAGTTAGTGAAAGAAAGTATTTTCTAAAATCAAGAGTTTTAGTAGTTTGAACATAAAAATTATATTTGAGATTTTTGGAAATTGACGTGTTACTTTAAAGTTTTTTTAAAAATACACTTTAACGATGAAGAAATACTGATTGCAAATACTAAATACCTTTCATAATATTTTTAACTCACACCACCTAAAGGCGAATAAGAATTCATTCATACGGACGTATGGTCAAGAAAGCCGACAAAATTACATATATAGACGTCGAATACCCTATTCAATTGAATGAGTAAAATATCAACCTGACAGTATCATGAAAATAATTCAGTTGCAATCCTAGTGCCTTTCACTGAATGTCTTTCTAGGAATAGAATAGTAAAATATCACATTTAACGTTTTAGGAATTGTTCCAGAATTCGTGCTAAAAGGAAGGAAGAAGCTTAGCCTTAACATACCTTTCCAAAGAACGTCCAAATGCCCATAGTTCCTTCACAAAAGTTGTTCCTTACGTCCTAATCTTTGCAAACACTATATACACACCTATAAACAGTTCATAATTGAGCTTAAATCGACAGATTTGCCATATGATCCTAACTTGAAGAAACGTCTGTAGAACATTGTAAAAATATTCATAAAAGAGTCCTGAGATGATTAACTTGGCAAACCAAGTGTAAAGCTTGAAGAACCAACAAGAACAATAAAGTCCAATTTCCCAAAAATAGCTCCAAACGCAACTAATAGAAAGGGAAAATGCTTGTAAAGCATAGAGATAGCATTTCCAGGCACGACGACGAACTTTAACGATAAGTATCGCTAACAACGCACCTTAATCAATTAAGAACTCCATTGGAACCCTCTCTTAAGCATTCTCACTTTTTTGGGACAAAAAAGTATTATTTTGGGGTTTTAAAAGTTGAATTGCCGACCTATACCATATTTTTGACTAGACTCGATTTAAACTCAGAAAATCCGCTGTAAAATAGTCATAATTGTTTATTGCGATATCGGTTTGACGTGCTTTTTTTGTTTAAAATTAGACATGTATACCTTCAATTTGATAGGTTTTGGGCCCCATAAATCTCTATATATTGGGAGAAATGATCTGAGACATTAGACCCAAAGTTTAAAAAAAATTAGAAGAGAAACTTACGATAACTTTTACTGACCTTTATTTTGCAACTAGTTTGACTTCAAAACGTAACATACGTTCGTTGTGCTATTATAATACCTTATAATATATTATTATTAGAATATTAGATACTCTTAGTCTTATCCTGAAAGTACAAGTTATTTTAAAGCTTTCAAACGAGCAGGGTGCTACCCGAGCCATTTATTTAACCACAAACCTTATTTTAAGGAATTCTTTTGACCTAAAACTTTAGTTTAGTTCCTTGATATTACCACACTTTTGCAGTCTTATTCTCCCGGTGTGCTATACCAAATCATACACACCTAATATAAACACAACATGTTACGTATATTATGTAAGAGAAGAAGAAAAACATATGGGGTCTCACAGATTATCCCGAAAATGACAAGGCTGCACTGAGTGTAGCTCTAATGACCTTCTTCTATTATGGAAATTTTTTGAAAACCAACACAACTTTCCCACAAACTACTTTATGAGCGCAAATCTGAGCCATACCCTCCAATCCAAGGGAAACTAAGGAGGTAGCCGGTGAGTAAGCATATTCAACGGACTGGTAATGGTCCAAGGAAACCAATTCCAATCAATGAAGACCACAAGCTATCAAATATGATAAAAGAAGGCCTCATATCATATACAAGAACCCAATCATAGATTCCACGAATTACTTTAATACTGTTTTGTAGATGAACCTTCTAAGCTATTTTCCATCCTCCAACTAAGGCTACATCTGAAGCTACCAATGAACTTTACCGCCCCGTCTCCAAATCACAAATTAACACTCGAGATCTACTAACACAGCCATAGAGGACTAACCACAATAATAACAAGCCCCAATAAGGAATCACACTTCCAAATTCCCGAATTACCATAACCAAGCACCAAATCCATCAAAACAGATATTTCATAAAGACCGAACAATCTAGTCATAGCAAACAACAAGTCTTCCATGAAATGACGAAATAGATAAATTGAATGAGAAATCCACCACTACACAACCTCAGGAGCGGAGAAAAGAATTAAGGTAAGGGAGGGAAATAACAAACACCAACTACCACAACACCAGGGAAGGCTATACTACTCTTCTCACAACTTTATAAACTAGAAACTTCAAGCCACTAATCCAAAGCTATGACACACACCTAAGGCAATCTTCCAAGCTGACTAGGTCCAACAACACAACAACTTCCAGAACTAACAAAGTTGGTCTAGCCACCTATCTAATAAGGAGCAGTATCACAACAAAAACAAATATTAAGGAACATAAAAAGGGAAAGCTAACTAGCCCGGTCGCAAAGCAATGGGGAGCTACTCAACCTCCACTTCTCTATATAGAAACTTGACCTAGTTTATCCACTACTAAAAAAATCAACTACGAAACCAAAACACAAATACACAAGTCCAAATAGAGCTGTTGCCACAATTATGAGATAAATAACATGTCAAATTGGCATGTATGGGTATGGAAATCCCCAAAACACATAATGTAAGCAATGAAAGGCAAAACAATGAAATCACACAAATACAAATAATACCTGGATCCTCGACCTCTATCTGGCCTCTAGAAGCATGAGGGGGGGGGGTATCTCCAGCCTCGACCTGAATACCTGAAGCACCACCAGCATCACTCTAGGCACCACCTCTAGTCAACGGTTTTATCAACCCAGGAGATTGACCCAACTGAACATAATTCGATGTGGTCCCATGCTAGGAAAAGCTCTAGACCGATGGCCAAAACTCTCTACTGATATGAAAAGGTACAACAACTCTAGCCTATAGAGTAGAAGAAGTTTATAATATCTGGAACATCAACTCCTGCCTGGGTCACTCTATGGAGCACTAGTCAAATCCTCCATAATCATAGCAATCCCCAGGTATTGAAGCCCAACATGAAGAACACGATAAGCTATCCTACCTCCCTCTATAAGAATTAGGACAATCCCTAGCCAACTGCACCCTACAACAACCTCTGACAAAGTGTCCTATCTTGCCATACTTGTAATAACCGATATCAAGAGCAACCAGTAGCGAAGAAACAATTGGAATAACATGAGACCCAACACCTAAAGATACAAAATGCACCCCTTGAGAAGCCTAACCTAAGCTTTTCCTGCCATAAGCACCCCGACCTACCACATAACCCCCTAGAATGTGAGGTTATACTGCCACTAGCTCGATAGGTTGAGAAGAAAGATCACCCTCACTGAATTGATACCCATCTCAAAGTAGAATGCTGTCACTACTATACTGATGGCGAGGCCACTGGCTTCCATCTCATTAAGCCTCAAGGCAAGCCTGTTCCACAGCCCTGACATGACCCACTACCTGGGAAAGGTAGACCCGATTGCTATCAAATAATCCAATGCTAATCAGAGTGGAAAAGGCAACCCCCTGATAAACTCTTGACTCATAGCTTGAGCTATAAAATTCCAATACATACTTAGATAATGACGATGAACCCTGTTGAGGACCGATCAATTTAAATCTATCCTAAGAAGAACCTATTGCACCAAGAGCCACACCTGCCGGTGGTGTACCCTCAAAAGGACTTAGGCCTCCTAACGCTAAACCTCGAGGAGCATAGGTAGTCAATGACTCTATCAAAGCTTGGGCTGCCCCCAGATTCTCTATCTATTGAAGAACATCTCCCACCTCTGGGTCTGTGCCCAACTGATGCCCACTAGTCTTAATGGGAATTGAAACTCTGGTAGAAAGTGTTGGTTCTCCATCAACACCCATCGAATACCTCGTGCTATCTATCTAAGAGAGAGTGGATCCCAAAGAAATAGTTTTTAGAGGTTAATCTAAGCGAAAGCACAAGATAAGGGTTTAAAAAATAGAATTTCCTAAGAATGCCCTAAAGCCTCCCAAAGATAGGATACAGACATCTTCGCACCGATTTATAGGACTCTACCAGACATTTGCTCATATACCAACGATGTCGGTCAACCTGGAGCTTTGATACCAATTTGTCACAACTCAATTTCACAGGTCATGATGCCACCTACTACAACTACTAATAGGTAAGCCTAATCCATAGCCCAAAACCAGATACAATGGGCTATTAAGCGAAAGGTAACCAAAGGGAATAAATAGATCAATAACAATGGGAAGAAAGAGAAAACCAACAAAAATATATATAAAGAACCATCTCCAAGACCTGACATCAGTTAGTAATCAAGCATCTAATCAATAGGAAAGTACAAGGTTTTTAGACATACAAATATAGATACAGACAGTCCTCCAAAGCAAAGTAAAGACTAGTCCTAGTCCAAAATAGATGGAGCTTGGAATCTCAAAATACCAGGAGCTCACCCAATCTTTGAATCAAACCTACTCTACGCGAAATACAAATCAACGGCTATAATGTGTACTATGATCTACATAAAGCAGAAGTGTAGTATGAGTATCAAACGAAAGGTACTCAGTAGGCATAGGTTGAATGAGCTCCATAGATAAATCAAGTATTAACAATATATAAAAAAGGTAAGTACAAGATAAATAAATAAACAAGAGATATAACATGATAGAGCAGGTAATGAAAATAAAGTAGCAGGATACCCAGAGTAAATGAAATGAGTCAAAGAATGTACCTGCGAGCGCAAACCCAACAACCTACTTTCAACAAAGGAGTGCTACATGAGTCAACTAAGCAATGACATATTTCCTACAATCTCTACTAATCAACATAATATCCTAAAGATTAATCCAACTCAACCTTATAGTGAGTACCAATATCAAGTCAAGTATAGGCCACACAGTTAACCAACTACCAATGTAATACAAGATGAACACGACTATAACGGACAATAACCAACTGGACGCCCATAGCGTCTTAAGGTAAAAACAACAAACATAATCTAATCGGCCACCATAAAATCGGCAGATACCAAACAACAATCAATTATACAGGTGATAGGCAATACATATGAGTGCAAGTTTCAGTAAAACAATAGTATCATTTGTAACCAATGCCATTAGTAACCAAGTGCATAGACCCACCCGACCCTCAGCATGGCAGGAAGGACCCATATAGTCTCTCTTATCTGGTAGAGTGGTACACGCGGCCATAGGGGTCTATAGGGGATGAAGGAAGTTCCTATACACTGCTTGGGTCTAAACCAAATCTTACAATAAGTCATCTCCTTCATGGTACCGGAGGAATAAGTAGTCAAACAATGCTGGAAAGGGAGATGATGCGCTGACTAGTCAAGTAAAAGCTAAGTACATCACAAATGCCTCTAATGTTTCTAGTCGAAGAGGGGTATATCCGTGATGACTCATAAGTCTCAAAAACCATTTGCCAAGTGATTCAGGTGGTTTGACTCCCATTAAAACCATTTTAAAATAGTTAAAAATGTGAAAATAGTCTTTTTCGAAAACCATGGTGAAAATCCAATGCCTGCATCAACACCTTAACAAAACACACATAAATATGAACAACCAATGCAATGCATGCCATTACCAACATCCAATAAAGTATATATAATCAGAAATACAATACTAATCCTACCACCCTACCAAGGAGAAGAGAACTAACCTGGAATCCAATTACTCCTCAAATATGGCTTTGGTCCCAAGAATATAACAACAGTTCAATAAGCATCAATCCTACATCTAACCATAAGGCGAAGGAACAAGAAATGGCCAAGAATCAAATAAGGGAAGAAAACTCAAAGGACGACACCTTACCCCCAAACATTCCACTCCTGCTCACTACCAAGAACAAATAAGACAAACCCATGACTTTAACGAGCCACTAATGTCTCAAGAACTAGCACCAAACACCCGTTCAAAGCGAGCCCTACCAAAAGCCACCCATAGCTACAAGGGCAAATGAGCACATACTAAGGCATCTAAGGCTCAATCCTAGCCTACAACCATCAAGAATCAATCCTAATAAGGATAATCACAATAACCCATACCACAAGTAAGACCATAAGTCTAAACTAAGGGCTTCATGATACTACGCTAGTCTAAAGCTCAACTAAGAATCAAGAAAATAGAATAGAAGAAGACAATTTTAATACTCACATTTACCTACTTAAACACATGTAATTTATACTAAGCAGTATCTAATAAATCTCAATAAGGATAAGAGACCATAGCCTACCTCAAAGACGATCATGTGCGGTCTAAATCTTCCGTACAAGAGCTATTACTTCTGAAACATCTCTAATTATTGCCACACTAACAATATATTAATCATGACGTCATTACGGTCTTTTAGATATAAAATTCACAATAATCGAAGACAGACCTAAAAATTGGGTCTAAAATGAGGTCTTGGGACCCATATTAGAAATCTCAAAATCGACTCTGTTAAAAGGTTCATATTGACTTAGATTATATCCCAAAATGGGATACAATTCGATTCCTATAAAGGAACAAATAATGTCATGCACTAAATCATTGAAAAATCACCGTTGGAGTTTATTAAAGGTAAATAGGCAAGGGAATTACCTCCGAAATGATGCCAAAATGGTTCCCCAAAGATTCCCAACCCACACACTACTCTAGCAATTCCAGCAACCACAAGCAGCTCCCATAGAAAAATAATCTACCAAAAATTCAAAACACTTCTCAAAACCATGAGAAAAAGACCTCCAAATGGTCTTAGGACAATACCAGATTTTCAAGCTAAGTCCTAACGGATTCCTCTTGGGTGCTTGAGATTGGTTTGGAACCCCATGCATGCAAATGATATATGCTACCTGATAACAAAATTGATAGTATGGATTATATGAAAGCTTTAGAGGAATTTGATAGACACCAAATAAAGACATACAATGTGTGGAAGGTTCATCAAAGTAAAAAAAAGTAGAAAGAGGCTATATATGTATGTGGTCATCTCTTAAATTCAAGGATTCACAAAAGAAGATAACCAAACAAGGCCCTATCTCATTAAGGGTAAAATTATAAAGAAAGTGTCTTCTTTATTTTTTTAGTATAAATAGTAGTCTTTTGTCATTTTAGAAGACTTAGATTATGAGGAATTGAATATTTGAGAGCTTTGAAGCTTGTAATTTCTAGGTGAAGCCTAGCATTAGTATAGTTCATAGTTGGTAATTGTAGTTTAGTGATTAGGGTGGATTCTCGATATTGCTCATGTTAACTTCTTCTAGCTTAATCAGTCATCGAGTTACCCTCTTTGTGAATTTTGATTTGGTTTCTCGTTTTTGGTTTAGTTTGGGTTATTGTTGTTTGATCCGATCCAATTGAGAGGTGAAGGTATAAAGTCCTTTGTTGCTCATAAATTCGATTAGATTTCGATCATTCCACATATCTTTTTCTTTATTTCAATTTTTTTGCATTTTGATTCTAGTTTTTGATTCGGATCGTTATCATTTACCCCACTAAATTCGACATTCCAGACTCAACAACAACGTCAAAACTTCCAACTAAGGTCATCTCTCTAAAGGTAGGTCCCGCACTTAAGCGTCGTTTAAAGCCAAATTCCTAAAGAACACTCAAAATAAGCCTAAAAGCCCTAGGACCCACACGAAAGGTCATTTTAGACCCCACATACCTAGATATCAAGGTCCTAAAAGAAAAGAAGATTGAAGAACTTGAAACTTGGAAACTCTAGCTTTCCATCCTTGAGCTTGAGAGATAATTGGAGAAGATGAGTTAAGAGAATTTGAGTGTTTTGAGTGAAAGAGAGCGAATAGGGTATTCTTTAAGGGTAGAAGTGGTTATAGGTATAGTTATCAATCCAAAACAACATAGTTTAGGCGTTAAATGAGTGGGTAAAGTCTAAAATACACTCACTTAAAACTGTCGGAGTGTCCCTATGAACCGGACCTATGGTCCGTAGGAACTACTATGGTTTGTCCAATGGGCCTGTAGAAACCCATGTCCAAAATTCAAAGCCACCTAAACTTGCCTCTTCGTCCATACGACCCGTTTCCTATGGATTATAGAACACTCTATGATCCGTATAACATAATCATAAGCTATGTGCAAGGACTGACCCAACTCCTACGACCTTTGCCCTCTTGGTCGTAGGTGTCCTTATGGGTCATAGAACCTCCTCATAGGAATAATGTACTCAAAACAATAGCTATTGGAATTGCATATTGACCTTACAACCCAAGTCTATGGGTCATAAAAAGTTACACGGGTTGTCAAAATGGTTTATAGTATCAGTAAAAAATCTAAGCCTCTAAATTCACCCTACAAGTCGTCCCTATGGATCATAGGACTTTCTACGGTCTGTAGGATCCTCTCATCAATCGACCCCACACTTAGTAAATTTTTCAACCTCCAGTGCCCTTTCTATGAGACTCCTCTATGGTATGTAGGACTTTTTACAACCCATAGGTCATCTCGTGGGTACTGGAACCATATGCCATTTTTGTAACTTTTTCTTTTATTCCGTCTTTCCGACTTGCGAGATATTACAATATCTCTCTCTTGAGAACATTCGTCCTCAAATGGGACTCAAGATAGCAAGAATAAAGTAGGAAAAGAGATCTAACAACATAACATGCATGCAACAACATATAAAATACATTAACCAAGGAGTAATCAACCCTATCTTGAGTCCCATTTGAGGATGAATGTTCTCAAATGGATTAACCAACAACATATAACGTAACATGCATGCAACAACATATAAAATGCATTAACCAAGGAATAATCAACCCTAATCTAAAACATGATTCTAGAACTCATTTCATGAATACACATGCATATGAAAACACGAGAATGACTGAAACACATGAATTCGAAGAAGTGAACATGAGAAAACTAAGTATCTCAAGCTGAAACAGAGGGAAAAAGATAATGATAGTGAGATATCATATCGGCTTCGGCCTCTCATGTAGCACTCTCAATTAGTTGGTTCCTCCAAAGAACCTTCACGGATGCAACTTCTTTATTTCTCACGTTCTGGACTTAATGATCTAAACTCTTAATCAGAACCTCTTCACAAGATATACTTTCTTTTACACCAATGCTTTCTCATTTTATAATAGAGGTGGTATCACCAAAACACTTCTTCAATAATGAAACACTGAACAACGGATGGCCGATGCCAACTCCGAAGGTAAATCCAACTCATAAGCTACGTTGGTATAATGCCTCAACATATAATATTGACCTATATAATGGGAACTAAGCTTCCCATTCTTACCAAAAATGTATCACTCCCTTCATAGGTGAGATTTTTAAATAAACCCAATCATCAACATCAAATTCAAGCTCTCTCCTCCTCACATCCGAATAAGGCTTTTGTCAGCTTTGGGCACTCTTTAACCTCTCCCTAATGAATCGAACCTTCTCCATAACTTCAAAAAGCAACTTGGGTCCTATCAAGGTGACCTCACCAACTTTGAACCACGCAATAGGAGACCTACACCTCCTACCATACAAGGCCCCAAATAGAGCTATGCGGATACTCAAATGATAATTGTTGTTATATGCAAACTCAATCAATGGAAAATGGTCATCCCAATTATATTTGAATTCAATCACACAATCTCTAAACATATCCTTCAAAGTCTAAATAGTGTGCTTGACTTGACCATCGATTTGAGGGTGAAAAGCTCTGCTGAGCTTAACTTGAGTACTAGTACTCTTTTGAAATAGCTTTAAAAACTGAGAAGTAAACTAAGTACCTCGGTCTTAAATGATAGACAATGGAACCCCATGAAGCTTAACCAACTCTCAAATGTAAATTCTAGCATGATCCTCAATTGAATAAGATGTTTTAATAGGAAGAAAATTCACCAACTTAGTCATTCGGTCCACAATAACCCAAATCAAATCATGTTGCCTACGAGTATGAGGCAAACTTGTAATGAAGTCCATATTCAGGTCTTCCCACTTTTAAGTAGGAATCTCAATGTTTTGAGCTAAACCTTTCGGCTTTTGATGCTCAACCTTCACTTGTTGACAATTATGATAATTAGCCACAAATTATGCAATATCCTTTTTCATGCCATTCCACCAATATACTTCCTTCAAATAACAATATATCTTGGTGGATCCTGGGTGAATAGAATATTAAAACTATGAGCCTCGAATAATATCATTTCCCTCAAGGCATCAACATTGGGAACACATAATCCAGTTTGATATCGAACCACACAATCTCCCCCTTTGAAAAAAACATCAATGGCTTTTCGCAAATTGCATTTTTCAACTCAACTAAAGTCGGATCATTATCTTGCTTTGCCTTCACATCTGACACAAGGGATGATTCTAAACCGTTTTGAACAACCACGCCACCATCCTCAGAATCAACCAAATAAACACCCGAATGAGCTAGTCTATGAACATCATGAACTAGCTCTTTCTTCTCATCCTCAATATGGGAAACACTATTCATGGACAACCTACTAAGAGCATCGACAACCATATTTTCCTTTCTCGAATGGTAAACACATTCATGTCATAATCCTTCAACAACTTAAGCCATCTTATTTATCGAAGATTCCAGTCCTTTTAGTTGAACAAATATTGCTAACTCTTTTAGTCGGGGAATACATCAACATGGACACCATAGAGATAGTATCTCCAAATCTTTAAAGCAAACACAACCGCCTTTAACGCCCAGTAATTAGTCATATAGTTTCTTTTATGTACCTTAGTTGCCTAGAAGCATAGGCTATCACTTTATCATTTTACATCAAAAGACAACCAAGAACAATTCTCAAAGAATCAATACACAACAAACCCACCGGTTTCTTATAATAAAGTCAACACCGAGGCTGAAGTAATTCAATCCTTTAACTCTTGGAAACTCTTCTCACAGTCTTGGGACTATTAGAATTTCTCCTTCTTTCAAGTCAAAGTAGTCAAAGGCAAAGGAGTAGATGAAAATACTTCTACAAACCATCTATAATAGCTGGCTAAGCTCAAGAAACTCCTAATATCTGAAGGAGATAAAGGTCTAGGCCAATTCTTTACCGCTCGATCTTCTCAGAATCAACTTGTATACCATCATCGAAGATTATATGGCTAAGGAATGACATAGACCTCAACCAAAACTCACATTTTCTATACTTAGCAAATAACTGACAATCCTTGATAACTTGCTAAACAATTATCAAGTGATCGGCATGCTTATCCTCACTCTGAGAATATATCAAAATATAATCGATGAACACAATAACAAACATATCCAAGTATTGCTTGACCACCTTGTTTATCAAATTCATGAAAGTTGTAGGAGCATTTGTTAGTGCAAAATACATAACCAAAAATTAAAAGTGACTATATTGAGTTCTAAAGGCCGTCTTCAGAATTTCACATTCTCTCACTAGAAGTTGATGATAACCCGATCGAAGATTAATCTTTGAGAAATCACTTTCTCCTTGAAGTTGATTGAACAATTCATCAATAATTGAGATGAAATACTTATTCTTGATTGTGAATTTGTTCAACTGTCGATAATCAATACACATGTGAAGAGAACCATCCTTCTTTCAAATAAAAAGAACCAAAGCACCCCATGAAGAGATACTCGGTCTAATAAAGCCTTTGTCTACTAGATTCTTTAACTAATCATTCAACTCTTTAAGTTCTATTGGAGCCATTCTATAAGTAGGGATATAAATAGGCTTGGTGTCGAAAAGAACATCAATACCAAAGTCTATTTCCATTTAAGAAGAAATACCTGAAAGATCATCGAGAAACACATTTGAAACTCATTCACCACCGAAATTGACTAAAGAGTAAGGGCTTCAGATTTTGTATCCCTAACCTATACAAAATGATAAATACAACCTTTAGAAATTATTTTCTGAGCTTTAAGGCAAGATATGAATTGACCCTTAAATATAAAATTACTACCCTTCCATTCTAGGACTGGCTCGTTTGGAAACTAAAACTTAACCACTCAGGTTATAAAATCAATAGAAACATAACATGCATGAAGCCAATCCATACCAAGAATGTTACATCCTGATCCTACACCCTAGATGTGGGCAGCAATCAAAAACCATTGCTAGTCCCAAGCGAACACTTGGCCTGGCTTACTACTAAACTGAAGACTCAACATACATGTGGAAGCTTTAATAAGTGAACCTTTAAAACATTTATGCATAACTCAAAATATCTCAATCATACTTACTCAAAAACTGGAAAATAACTTTTAATATAAATAACAAATAATGTTTAAAAACATTTGAATAAATAGACTAAACTGACTCACTAACTCTGTTCATGAAGCCTCTTCTAAACTTTGATAGGTTCCGAGACAAAATCCATGGCTTCTTAACTACTCAACTAAAATTAACTCAAAAGTAGATGTGCTGATTTGACTAAACTGGAGCCCTCTGAAAATGAGGGGTCTCACTAACTGCTGATGAATAGAAGTCTTACTGAAGCATCTGCGATCATGAGTACCTGAATCTGCATCATGAAATGATGCAACATTGAATAACGTCAATACATGGAATGTAAGATATATAAAAGAACTGATAGAAAACTTACTCAAATAATACTCAATGAACTCAATACTCAACTCAATAAAGCATGCAAATATAAGAATAAAATAATACTTTATAAAATATAAATAAGTGAATGCAACTCTATATAAAAAATAATATTTACTCTTTGGGGAGTTTCTCTAACCAACAATCATAACTTATGAGCTAGTGATAATATAAGAAAGAGCTTCCATTTTCACAACCATCCAATACCTTGCAAGAGTAAGGGACATCACATCACTGGATCCATATAAAAAGTCCTCTTTTGGAACAAAGTGAGGAGTGGCCCGAACCAACGGACGATCCTATTGTACAGTGGCTACGTAGTTTATGTGGTTTGACTTGTCTGAACTATCACCCAAATAAGTTATCAATACTACTCTCAAAATATATGCAATATAATGCTCATATACCAAGTGAGTAAAACACTCAAAATATATCTCATGTAGTCTCATTGGACTTTACTTAGTTTAACATGAACTCTTCTCAAACAACATTACATCCTCTTTAAAATAGTTGTACCTCTCAACTCAGTAAATATATAAAATATATCTCTTATTTTTTGAACTCTGTCTCAAAATATATAAGTGCATAAACTCTTAGACTCGTTTAGACTTGCTAAAACTCACTTTCAAAATTTGTATTAAGAGACTTCAAAACTCAAGTAATAAATCATGTTCAAAACTCCTTTCTCAAATATGATTATTCGTAAAAATACTAACTCATTAAGTTTAGTAAAATCATGCTTAAACTCAAAAATATCAATATTTATGACTTAAATATAATATATACATCTAGGATGCTCATGTTCCCTAAAAAATCATCTTTTACACAATGCATGAAATTCGTTATCTTTTAACTCAAAATAATGCATATTGAAAGCAATGAACGTTAATTCAATAAGGGTTCACGTGAATGTAAGCATGAACAAGAAATTTGACTATTGAATTATATAGGAACAATTCTAATCTCTAAACATTTTCATGGAATTCATCAAAGGAAGAATTAATTCATTCGATACTTAATGGAATTAGGGCTAAAACCCAACTTGAACTTTTTAACGATGGAATTTAGATGTAGGGCACTTGGACAAACTCAATCCAACGCTATGAATAGCCTTACATACCCGGAATAATTAGATTCTTAAAGAATTTTGAAGAACAATATCTTTCTTGGAGGAAATCTTTGATCTTAAAATCTTGGTGCTTGATCTTGAGAAAATAAACTCTTTTCAGGGAGTTCCTAGATTCGAAGAACTTGGGAAAACCTTGGATGGAAGGGTTCTCTTGATTCTTGAATATTTTGACTTGAGAGCTTTAGGGTTCTTGATGGAGAAGAGGAACCCTAGGTTTGTTTTGAGAGATTTGTTTAAGACTGGGATATTTAGATTGATGATTATGAGAGGAAAACTAGTTATTTGAATGATATAGTCCTTTAAAATACTCAAAAAAGACTTAGAATAAGGTAAACAAGCTTTGAAAAGGACCAAAATAATCATGGGATGCGTGCACAAAGTTTCTAAGAAAATTATGCAGCAAGCCTTTCACGGAAGGCTACATGGCCCGTGAAAGCTTTCAAGGCTCGTATTGGTGGTCGTAAAGGTGTGAATGCCTGACAGGGCTTCACTGAAATGGTCATAACATTTTACTCCAAGCTTCATAAGGCAAACATGGCGGTTTTGGAAAGAAGACTCAAAGATCTGTAATTTTATAGGTTATGGGCTACCTAATTCCTATATTTTGGGAGATATAATTGTTTGATGTTGACCCAAGTAAAATCTTATATCGAAACTCAATCTGTAAGGAGGCTTTCAACTTAACTTTGTGATAGATGATTCTTATGACCTTAAAACATCTTCAAATCTATTCCCACATTAAAGAATTGACCTTAACACCTATACATAATTAAGAATCACCTGGTATGACCTGTAGGCATATGAAAAATGGCTCAGGTCTTAGCATAATTATTTTGGGGTTTCACAATATCTCCCCATTGAGATCATTCGTCCTTGAATAATGATCAAACTAGGAAATTGTACAAGGCAAAAATACAATGCAAAAATTGAAACACTTCTACCCATGAATCGACACTGAATCTGAAATTAGAGAAGGGCTATAATCTCAAATGCTTTCATCAAAATTTCTCATTATTTTGTGGAAAAAAAGAATTACGGGCATGATTCACCGGAGCCTTTTGAGTATGAAATATTGGTAAGGTTTGAATGTCTAAGTCAACTGGCATGGGTTCATATAGCATGAACAATTAAGATTTGGCCAAGAGTTATAATCTATTTAGAACTATTTGACATGAAACATGGATACTGATAATGTTCAATTATACTTCTTTAAAGAAATATAGACGATCGTTAGCAGTTTATTTACCCAACTAAGAGTCGGGGTCGATCCCACAGGGAATAGGTTGAAACAAGTCTATAAGCAAACACTTTTCAGTTGTAGTTTCTACTTCCCAAAAACAAAAGTGCATAAAGTAAAATGGGGTTTTGTTATACCCCGCACCTTTGTGCTTTAGAACATCTTCTTAAGTTTCTTGAAAGTTGTCTTGTAACCCTGATTATCTATAATATTATCAAATAACTCTGAAGAATGGAGGACGTGATACCCCATAAGAGTGAAGGTTGGAAATAGGGCTATAAGGATTTGAAATAAGTTGGGAGCCAAAAATAACAAGTCGTGGGACTCAACTTACTTGTGTAAGCTACCAACTTGGGCATCTTACATACTTAAGCTACTGGTGTACATGTTGAGATTGTGTAGCAAAAATTACATAGGTTCTTAAAATGACACAAGATTATGAACCCACGGAAGAGGCAGAAAAAGGCGTAGCACCTACTCAGAAGTAAGCAGGTGATGCACCTACTTGGACCAAGTAGGTGATGCACCTACTTGAGGTGGACCCCACGCTGCCATGTGGCAGCATATGATTGGCTACATGGCATGAGGTGACGCCCTATGGGGATGCCATGTGTCACCCCCTAGGGGATACCACGTGTCCCTTCATATATATATATGTATGGTGCTGAATAAGTCTTTATTCTTCCTTAGAACAGCAAAAAAGAGAAAGAGAAAGAAGGAGAGAAAAACGTAGAAGGCTAGAGGGAGCTACGGGTTTGGCCCTTTTGAGGTAAGCCTCCAAATTTCATTCCTTAAATTAATTATCTAGGGTATACCACGATGAAATGAAGGTGTTAGTAATGTAAATTTATAATTTGGAGCAGCACCGAAGGGATAACACACAGCCCCACACAGTCCGCTAATTTTCAGCGTGCTAAAAAACTTCCAAGGCTAGTTTTGACAAGTTTTGGATAAGGTAAGGTCTTCCCTTTCAAGGTGGAGTTAATAATGTTTATATAGGGTGTATTAAATGTTTTAAATGAAGTTGAAAGTATAAAAAATGTATAAGTATTCTTGGCGTTAGAAACAAACTAAATTGAAGTCATTCTAGCCGAATTAAAGTTGTTAAGCTTGTATAGGGTTGTTGTGATTGTGGCATTGTTTTTGGAGATAGTTTTATGGCGTGTTTCAGGGATGGAATGTGGGTCAAAATAGGTGTGGGTTCTTCTGTTTGTAGCAACCTAATCCTCCGTTCTGCATGGTTAAAGATTTTATGAATTAACGATTAAAAACCCTATTTTGGTATCGTAGTTTTAAGTGAGTTGTTTGGAGTTTGCGTTGCGTAATGTTGAAGTGGTTTAATTGTATGTAAGCTGATGATTGTTGTTCTTGGTTGGCTGTAGTAATTGATTATGTAATTGGAAGTTCGGATAAGACAAGTTATAGGGGAGGTGCTGCCCGATTTCCGTTAACTTCTTAACCAATTAACACACTACTTGAGAAAGGCACATAAGGAAATGGTTCCTATGGATTCTTGGTTATGGTTTGAGAATTTGGAAAATTGAAGGTTATTAATTTTAGTATTACCTTTATGTTAACTAGGTTCGGAAGGCGACAAAGCAAGAGTGGGTACGATTACTCGATAAAAGGTATGTGAAGCCACCTTCTTTCTCTTGGCATATTTTTGGCATAAGTATGTAAAGCTTATATCTTCCTTTATTTTGGCATGTATTCAAGTTAAGTAATGAATGATATGAGATTGAGGGTAAATCTACTCATAAATGCCAAACGTAATTCACTGTCCTCATTTAGTTCTTGATAAAGACACTCTTACAGTAATTGAACTAGGGCTTCTCAAGCCTTCCATACATTAGGAAGTGATAAGTATGTAAAGCTATCTTCTTTTCTTTTGGCATGTCTTAGTCTTAAGTGGTTTGTATATGAAATATGGGGATAATTCCATTCATAGAACCCTGAGTATGATTCATAAATCTTATTCACTTTGGGATGTTAGAACTCCTATAATAGTTGAGTTATTGCCTTGTAAGCCTTCTATATGTGAAATAGTAATTGAATATATGAGCTCCTGTGCCTAAGGACTCTATAATGACAAGTGTCTCTGATTGCATAAGCCATTTGGCATTATCTGAATAAAAGTCTATGACTCCTGAGACTCCGTTGATATAGCCCCTAATGGCATTTAGAGGACACTTGAGTTGGTGATCATTTTGATCCTCAAATGATAGTTCACGACGATTATTATACCGAGTCTCAAATGATGAGTTAATTGTATCTGGTTACTCACTACTCTACTTGTACATGCTGTTAATACATTATTCACCGAGTCCCATAAAGGGCCGGGTACGACCGAGTCCCATAAAGGGCCGGGTACGATATATGATGACATGATTATTCACCGAGTCTCATGAAGGGTCGGGTATGACTGAGTCCCATAAAGGGCCGGGTACGATATATAATGATATGAGCATTCACTGAGTCCCATAAAGATCAAGGTACGATATATAATGGTATGATTATTATGATAATATAATTGTTTATCGAGTCCCATAAAGGGCCGGGTACGAAATATAATGGTATACATGACTTTGTTTTGTGAGGTGCAGGTATAGTACCCTATTAAATATTATACTTGGTTTACTGCATCCCTATTTTAGTTGTTATCTCAGTTATGTTATGCTTATATACTTAGTACATATATCGTACTGACCCTCCTTTCTTCGTGGGGCTGCGTTTCATGCCAGTAGGTATAGACATAGGTTTTGGGAGTCCGCCAGCTTAGGATTCCACTCAGCAAAGTTTGGAAGAAGCTCCATTAATTCAGAGCCGAGTTGTGGTACCTAACATCCTGTGTATATATTTATTTGTTCAGGGGTACGGCGGGGGCCCTATTCCTCCATATGTTACTGTTAATTTTCTTAGAGGTCTGTGGACATGTGTGTGGTTTATATTTGTAAATTTTATTCAGTTATGTCTACAGGATGTATTATAAACATTGAGATACTTTGGCAGCCTTGTTGACTTGCACGCCCTTTCATGATAAGATGCAAATGAAAGAGGCTACAAGTGTATGAAAATGCTATGACCCACTGGAATTCTTATGTGTAGTTCTTATATTGATTGTTACATCTAATAGATACGTGTACGGGGGTCCAGGTCGGACCTCTGTCGCAGCCCACAGGGTTGGGTCATGATAGGTTTTTTACATAAGGATTTAGTAACACTTAATGATGTTTTAGTGAAGTAACTAACGATTAAGTTGTGAACAATATGAGAATTTAGCTAGGATTGTGTTCCCTATGACGTTTAAATCAGCAGACGAATCGTGTTAGTGGTAACATTTCAATAAGTTGCACGCAAAATCTAGTGAGTTATGCAGCATTTAATTCACCTCCTGGTCCTTCTTAGATGCATATCATTCATCTCCTTCCGGTCTCAGAATGTGTGCTTTACTAACCCTCGCTTTGAATCTTAGAGTACTATCCTCTCCTAGGCTCAAGTAACTTAGACGAAGTTTTGTTCCTCTAAATTACTATTGTGATAATCTTTTCCTAATCACTACCCCCTTTTGGGAAAATAATGAAAATGGGAAGGTTCCTAATGTGTGTACTCATTAAGAAAGACTTTTAGATGAAGAAAATCACAATACATGCAAGACAAATCATGATAATCACTTTACATATTTGCCTACTTTGTTATATTGTCATTGTTCCCACAAACCTAGTTGTGGGCTTAGCTACTCATAATTGTAAGTAAATGAATAAGAATTTATGCAGAATTCATAAATCAATACCTACACGAATGAAGAAGTAAACCTTGAATCACACATACAAACCACGAATCAAGAATGAAAGCCAAGATTAGAATGTCTTCTAATGTTGTTCACAATAATAATAAAATCTGATAATAAAAGGCGTAACCTTAAAAACATAATAAATTTGGGAATTTATAGAATTACAAAACCTAATCCTAAACCAACTAGGAAAACTTAAGTTTGCACAGCTTCACGCGCACGCACTATGGACCGTACTGATATTTATGGTCTGTGGTCTTTCTTCATGGTTCTTGACTTAGTTCTACCATATGGTGGAGGTCCTGACTTCTTCACGGGCAACCACCATGTCTCGTGGTCCCAACTATGGCCCGTATTAGGGTCCGTAGGGATTTTGTTTGCAGAATTTCCATCTTTAGTTAACTAGCCTCCATGAGCCACATTCACAATCCATAGTCGACTCCACGACCTGTGAAAGGTATCGTGGAGTTTCACTTGGTCAAAAATCAATACACTTTTAGCATTACCGTAGCCACCACAACTCGTGCTGTGCTCTACGGTCCGTAAAGGGTTCTATGGAGTTATACTTGATCAAATTTTAGCATCAACTTCTTTCTCTCTTCAGCAATATGCCAACCACCATGGCCCGTGTAGAGCACTACAGTCCGTGGTGAGGCTCGTATTCTTCAATCATTAGCAAAACAACAACTCAGAACCAATAAGTCATCCAAACTCGTGCGTGACTTAGTTTTCCTACAAAATAAATAAAACACACATCATATCTACAGAAACATGCTTGACACGCACACTAATTTACCATTTTGAGAATTAAAAGTGTCATAAATACGCAACATATCACCACTCTCAACTTAGAGCCTTTTTTTGTCCTCAAGTAATGACACAAAACAGAACAACATGATACCATAAACACAACCAACTATAAGAAAATATATAGTAGCCCAACACATCAACCATGACCCTCCTATTCAGTTTACTCGACTATGCAATACACTGACGGTCCAACTAACTCAACAGAATTGATTTACGACATCACACTACTCAGGTTCAACCAAGCAAATGCATACAACAATGTACTAGTGAACATAACAACTCAATAATATAATCATAGTGCCCTTACACAAAGGAAGTCTCTCGTACAGTATGCAAAAATAGAATAGAGACTGAGATGAACTCACTCACACTCACAATTGAAGTTCAATCAATGTACATGTACAGACCATAGGCTTTCCTTTATTTTCTACACTGTACTTTCGAATAGCTCTTGTAGGATGACTTTAGGAATTTCTTTGCTTGTAACATAGGCTCAAGCTCAGGTAGGAAAAAATTAGGATAGAAGTGACTACTTATCCCCTCCTTGACGCTACTTTGACTTATCTACTTCTCTCCTAATCCTAATCTATATCATCCCCTTGCTTATTTCTCTATTCTTGCCTATGTGTGATTTCCGCCTTTGTTTTTTTCCCAAGTGTTCTTTCTTATTGCTATTCAGACTTTCATGATGCATCACACTTGTTCTTCTATTTCATCCATGGACACACCCCCATGCTTATTATTTTTCCTCTTATCACATAACTCTTTTTATACCCCAATTTTTGCTTCTTTTTATAGTATCCACCCTCAACTTAGGCTTTTGGCCTGAGTTGAGGTGCACATTTTCCTAGGAGGGGCCAGGGCCAAGATAAAGGTCCAAAGTCAGATTAGAAGGTGATTTCTATTATGCCAAAGAAAAGGTCTTTTTCAGGCTCAAACTTTTGGTTCAAAATGGTATGCTTTCATTTGGTCAGTTATTTTTAGGATAAGTGACTCTTTTCCAACAACGACCTATGATCATGTCCTAATCAAGCTATTCAATCATTTTTGTAAGACAAACCAGGCAAGTTCTAGCTTACAAATGCATTATTCAGACTAAGTAGTTAAGTTCACACATACATGGCACATATGTTATACTATTTAGCACTAATCAATCTAGTCATGTCCTAGCTAGAATTAGAATGACAATTCAATATCTAAAATGTCCTATAAAGATCCTAACAAGCCAGTTTTTATAAGCCAGACCAATCATATAGTATTTCACAAAATTTTTAGTTGGGAGTCATTTTTGTTCAATTTCACTCATTCTTTCAATAGGCTACTATCTACCTCTATAGACTCTTGTATTTACATAGAAACAACCTAAACATATCAGTTCTATTAGATATACACTTGAGAGAAAAGAAACATGGCAATAAAAACTCCAAGCGTTAGGATGCCTCACCTCTAATCAAAAAATTATGCATTGTCCTTAATTACACGTCAAAAGGATAATAAATAAATACAAGGGAAGTGATCATACCTATGATGCTCTGGGAGTTAGTCCACGATGGTGTAGTGGCACTAGCATCGATCAGTGCACTTATAATGTAGGCTCCCCCAGAGGGTCATCGTTTGTAGAAGGAGTAAGCGTGTTGGGGGGAACCTCACTCATAGTTACAGCTAGAGCTGGGATCATAACAGTCTTGGAAGGAGCAATTCCACTAGAAGATGCTCCAACCTTTGCAGCCTCAAGACTCTGTCTCTCGAGCTCCTCAATCTCCAGGATTTTCTTTCGGGAAGTGCACTTAGCCTTCTTCTTATCTTTCTTCTCTTCTCTCATTGTCTTTTTTGCCTCATCAGAAGAGCTATCCCTCTATTAAGTCTTCTTACCTTTCCCTTTTTATCTGTCTCTACTATTGAAATGGAGCCCCACCCCCCATCTAGCTACACGGGTGAGGGAGGTGTTGACAATAGATCTAGAAAAGTATCTGTGGCACTACCAGGATAGTAGAGGATGACTTTTCTTCTAATTTACCCATGGCCTCTCGTAAGGCGGCCAACTCTGTTCGTAAGGATGCAATCTCCTTATCACCTTGATGAATGCTCTGGGTAGTGATATAAGACTCGAGACCATCTATGCTACCCTATACTAGTGTAATCTCCTGCTTGAGCTCAGTACGAAACTGAGTCGCCTCCTGCTGTATCTGTGTATGGACCACCCTAGGTAGCCATTCAATCACTTGATCCACAAAAGACAGTTTCTGATGCTGATCCTATACCAATCACTCAAGGAGTGCATAAGAAATAGTAATCATCATACCTAAAACTATGGGTGTAGAAGAGAAAGGCCTGGTATCACGCTTGGGATGCTCTGTGGCCTCCTCCATTGGAGGGCATGAAGTCTCACCCTCCAAAGCTAGAGTAGGATGGAGTAGACCTATGGGCATAATGATTGTCCCAATAGGTCGGCCCGACTTGGTTTTGTACAATGGGTTATCTAAATCCCTTATCAGTGCTGCATTTATGGACTTCGTAGCTGTGATGTGTCTTTCAAAGCAACGATTTATTTGGGTGCCTGCGAACTCACATAGCCTCCTAATCAAACATGGAATGGAGGTCCAACCCGCTCATTAAATTCTTGGTCCCTAATTTTGACCGCAATATGCCGATCGCTATGTAGTCCAAAATGAGCCATAATATAAGCTACTATTGACGCCTGTGTGGGGTGGAGGGTATTTTCATTTGATGTTGGGTGGAGATAAGCATAGAAAATGGCCCACCAAAACTTAGTTGGGAAAGTAAAAGAAGCCTTAGTAATCAACTAGCTGGGATTAGTAACCCATGATGCATTTTCACCCTCGATAGCAATATGCCTAGAAATCCAACCCATAATTTGTTGTCGAACCTCAGGATAACTTATCTTCGCCTCATCACTTACCTCGTAGTGCCAGTGCTCATAGAGACCTGTTCGAACATTGTCCTGGAATTCTAGACAATATAAGAACTTGTTGATTGTAGTTTCAGAGATACATACTACCTTTCCATGAGCCGTGACTTCATTCAGTGGTGGTTACTTCAATGCTAAGGACGTTTTCTTCTTTTTCAAGGCATCCTCGGGCATAAAATTCATCATTATGGTGACATAGGTAAAACAAAACTCCCAGACTAGATTTTCACCATAAAACCCCGAGTCCTCCATCATCCACTCAAAATGATGCTTGAAGAAAATATATTCTAGCTTAGGTAGGGCGGAGAGTTATTAGTGACCACCCAGACTTCTGGCACAATGGCTGTTTAGTCAAGCTAGGCAATTTGTGAAGATGTTATACTGTGTAGGAACAAGCCACCTGCTTAGCAAAAAATCAATAACTTTTCTGTGCACAACTAGGTCAGTTTCTTTTTTGTGTAAAAACTCCTCTATATCATCCAGTTCATCATCCTTATCACCAGCTTCACTGGCTTCACTACCCTCCTCATTAGTTTGTGCCACATTCCTACTTGGCTCATCAGTTGAGCTGGCTGCCTCCTTTTTAGGCTAGGAGGTACTGGCATCTATCTCGGCAGCAGATTTGGATTTAATCGTGGGAGGTGCATGATGAGAGATAGTGGTAGAAACCTGTACCTCAGATCCATTGGACGTATTGCTTCCTGACCCCTGCTTAACCTCATGTTGTGATTCCTCAGATATAGAGTTGGTATCAGGAAGCATTCTTGATGCATGGTCGTGCCATGGTACCTGTGGAAGTGAAAAGTGGTTAGATACTTGAAAATATGATGCGACGAATTTAAGTGGGTACTCAGACTTCATCATGTTTCATACAAGCCTGATGATGACCCTTCATAAATGACATTGGTCAATCTATCATAGGGTGATCACAAGCAAAAATTGAAATAAAAAATCTTTTTGGATTTTTCAGTATGTTAGGTTTTTTTCTTAAGTGTATTAGTACGGTGTAACTTCATAGGCCATGAAGGTCTCTGTGGTGCCTTCTAGAACCTTTGCCTCAGGAGATGCCCAGAAAGTTTTCTAAGTATTGGACCATAGAACAACACCACGGCTCGTGATGAAGTTCACGGTTCGTGATGCCTTCCATTATCCTACACTTGGAAACTTTTCAGAAGTGGAGATTACGGGCCTCTACCACGGATCGAGTAATACGGTCCATAGTAAAGGTCCTCATCCCCAACCTCTCAGTTCTATCAGTGTTCGAGATTTCTCATATATCACAACACATTATTCACACCATCATAAGCATATTAAGCATATTGAAACACACCAATCAACAATAAGAAATCCATGCTTAAACAATTACAAGTATGCCTCAACTCCATATTCAAACTACTACTATCCCAATTCAAATCACCCTTCACCACTTACTATGCACATTCACAGATACACACATAGTCCAAACTTTCCTAATAACTATGCATAGATATTCTAGCACTACGACACAACTCCTATATTGCATCTTCCCAAGGGATTGAAAAGAGCACTTACTTGATTCGTTCAATGTATTCTTTACACTAACATATTCTCACAAGTACAGGGACTTGGACACTCAAACTACACACATGAACAATACTCGCAACTTGAATCGATGAGAAGTGGAGTGGTTTTCACTATAAGGGATCAGAAGGGTGTTCTTTTCTTTGGTTCGTAGTAGGAGAGAATGAGAATGGCCTGAATTTTAGGTGAAACGGGTAATAAACCAAAAAGCCCTAAATATTTTATACCCGAGGTACAACTAGTTCGACTAAAAATTAATTAGCCAACTAAGCTTCACGACCCATGGTAGATACTCGTGAATAGCACCATAAGTCGTAATCCCCTTCATGACATGCGAGTTGGACAAACTAGAGGTGGTCTTACCTGGGCTACACGGAGGGAAAAATGGTTCGTGAGGTTCATCACGGGCCGTAATCCCTACCATAGTAATGGACTTAGATAAAAGGTGAGGGACCTTACCTGGGATTCACATAAGGAAAAATGGTCCGTAAAGTACATCACGGGCCATAATCCGTCCTGTAATCCTGAAGTTCCTTAAGACTATGCTCATTACGCCATTCCACCATGGGGCATGGTGCCCTATATGGTATATATAAGTGCCCTTGGTAGGGAAATTTTGCCAATTTTTCAATGTTTTTCTCCTCCTCTGAGACCCTGTACTGATAAAACACACCATCTCACGACCCGAGCCTAGGGCCTAGATATGACACGATGATTAGAATTTTAAGAAATCTCAACCAATTCATCTTAGCATACATTGCATACATAAGTAAAGGAAACATATTAAGATAAGAGGAAATATCATCTAAACATAGAAGTCAAGGAAAATAAAGTCAATCCAAATGTCCAAAATGGACTTATATCAATTGAATTCTATTTATGCCACTAATCTAGACTTGCTGGGGGATTAGGACAAGCTCCTAGCTCACCCGAATCATATGAGAAAATCAAAGTAGCGATATGAAAGAAAAATCACGTCCTTGATGAATGAGGACTCACTAACATTTGAGTACTAATCGACTCTAGCCACAAATAGTATAGTCGTTGTCTGCTACTACATTATGAGGTAATGTAGGCAAAATATGTTCAAGTACATAGAAGGTACTAAGTATGTGAGTTATGCATGAACAACTAAAGGAACATGAACAATATGACATAAGATGAATGACCAACATAATTAACATGAAGTAAACTTAAAGCATTCAAAATATCATGTAAACTATGGACAAAGCATCACAACTACAAAATAAACTTTTCATTTTTGCATATAACTTGAATGTGGGATAAGACCTTTAACCAACATCTTTATACCATGTGAGATATAATATGAAATCCGATGTAACTCCCAAATTGAGAAGAGAGAGGCTACTTACCAAGGTAGACTCCATGAGAAACAACTTCAACTCAATAGTTATAATGGATCCACTAGCTAGTCCATAGAGGCAACCTACGTGGGCAACGTAGTTTGGGACTTTAGGTTGCTACTAGGATTCCCTTGGGAAACTAACTACATTACCAGACCAAACCAAATTATAAGTCCTCTCAGTGCTTAGTTAACATCCCAATGGAATTCATTAAAGCATATGAACATATCATGGTTAACTTCATCATGAAAATAATCATAAAGTAGCTCATTAACTTTAGTGATTCATAGGAATCCCTAACTTCGGTGAGAATTGTCCTTATCACCATATAAATATGATTTGTGTGAGAGTTATACTTATCATACCATAATAACTTTTGTTGGATCATAATTGATCATCATCATAAATTTCATCATTAATTCATGAATCTTAACTTCATTCGTAAAAGCTTTCTTTTGAAAATCATTGAATTCATAATCAACTCATGAAAAATCATCTTTGAACTTCATAATCATAATTTAAAATAGCTTTATATATGAGCATTTATAATTCAACTTTAAATAATACAATTCATACAAAATCATGCTTATAATGATCATACATAACATGTAAAAGCAAAATTGAAACATCCCAATTGTAATTCATCAAAATTAGGGTAAATAGATAATTGAAATTGAAGAAAACTTTGAGAAAACATTAGGACTACATCGGTAAAAGGAACCCATGGATCAATCCCTACATATGTTGGTGAAATCTACTCAAAATTGCAGAAGAACCTTTGATGAACTTGAAACTCTAGCTTAGAATTCGAAGGAGAGCTTGAGAGGATTTGTGATCTTGCCTTAGGAGAATTTGAAGAGTGATTTAGAATAGATGGAATTTCAAAGGGTTGGGTAGTTATAGTCTTGAACTTGGCCATAATAGTGTCTAGATATATTGAGCTGAACTCTGGGAAAAGACAAGATTGCCCTTCATTAAAACTAAATTTTGAACCTACGAATCCACTTCTACTAGTGGTAGGAAAAATAACGAGTCGTCAAGATGACTTGTCCTGCAGGTTTTAGAAAACCCCTGAAAATCTAGTCTCTAAAATTTTGTTGTGGCTCACTTTATGAGTCATTGAAGTTTCTGTGATTCGTCCTGTCGAGTCGTAGACTCGATCCTGAGAAACTCTAAATTTTTTCCTTCTCTGAACTTCCTTTATGACTCAACTTTATAAGTTGTAACCCTCTCTGCGACTCATCCTGTTGATCTGTAGAAGAGGTCCTAAGATCAGATAGTTGCAGGACCTTAGACCCTGCAATAACGATTGGCTTCAATGAGTTGTAGACTCTTTCATGAGTCATCAAACAACTCATAGACCCTCATACTTGACTTAGCCACTTTTCCAGCTTTAGCTTCACTTCCATGAGTCATATTACAACTTATAATAATCTCTACGAGTCATAGACTGACTCGTAGACCTAGGGTCAGTCTCCTTTCTTTAAGGTTCTTTCTTTGTTCTCACTTTTCGACTTCTAGAACATCAAATTTAACCTGTCTACTTAAAGATAAAATCCTTGGGTTGCCTCCCAAGCAGTGCTTGGTTTAACATTGCAGCATGATGTGGGTCACTTCACTACTAAGACTTTTTGAAGCTTTTCCCCATGTGTTGCCTCCCATGCAGTACCTGATTTAATGTCGTGGCACGATGAAGGTTCCTTGACTACTCTAACTTTATCAAGCTAGAGCTCTTTGACAATTTTCACTTCTTCAAGACATCCCAAGTACAGTTTCACCTGATGTCTATTATATCTGAACCTATGACCATCTTTTTCTTCAAGCTCAATGGAACCATGGGAAAATACATGTGCGATGGTGGAAGGTACAGACCACTTTGACCATAGCTTGCCTAGAAACAACTGCAGCCTGGAATTAAATAGTAACACTTTCTCCCCAATGGTAAATTTGCCCTTCTCAATATGCCTGTCATGGTATAGTTTCATCCATTCTTTGTAAATAACAACACTTTGATAACCAAGCAAACAAAACTCATCCATCTTATTGATTTGATCTAGTCTCATATGCACAACTTTATTCCAACTCAAGTTCAACCTTTTCAGGGCCCACAATGCTTTGTGTTCTAGGTCCATAGGTAAATGGCATGCCTTTCCAAATAGTAACTGGTATTGGGACATACCAATGGGTGTTTTGAAAGATGTACGATATTCCTATAGAGCATTATCTAGCTTCCTAGCCCAGTCAGTCCTATTAGCATTCACAGACTTGGCTAGAATCTCCTTGATTTCACGGTTTAATACCTCAACCTGCCCACTATAATAAGGGTGATATGGATTATCTACCTTGTGCCTCTACACATCGTATTTCACCAGAAGGGTCCTAAAGATCTTATTGCAAAAGTGGAAACCCCCATCACTGATGACAACCCTCGGAGTCCCAAACCTAGAAAAGATATTTCTCTGTAGAAAACCAGCAACACTCTTGCTATTATTATCTGGTAAGGAGAAAACTTCCACCTATTTTGAGACATAGTCAACTGCCACAAATATGTATTTCATCCCATATGAGCTCACGAATGGCCCCATGAAATCAATGCCCCATGCATCAAACAACTCCAACTCTAGGATTGGTGTCATAAGCAACTCCTAACGCCTATATATATTTCATTGCCTTTGGCACTGGTCACAACTCTTTGCAAAATCATGAGCATATTTGTAGATAGTAGGCTAGTAGTAACTAGATTGCAGTATCTTTTGTGCAGTATGGATCCCACCATGGTGTCCACCTACCTAAGATGAGTGGAAAGCCTCCAAAATACTTTGTATTTCTTCTTCTGGAATACACCTCGTGATGACATTGTCAGCATACAGCCTGAATAAATATGGCTCATCCAAAAAGTACCTGTTAACATCATGTAAAAACTTCTTCCTCTACTGAAAAGTAAGATCTTTAGGCATAATATCATAAACAAGATAATTAGCATAATCAATAAATAAAGGGATAAGATCAAGAGTGGCAGCCAAGACCTATTCATCTAGGAAGAAATCATCAATGTCAAGCTCGTCCTTACCTCTATTCTCATCTTTTAGCCTGGACAAATGGTCAACTACCTGATTTTCACTACCTTTATGGTCCTTTACCTCAAAATTGAATTCTTGAAGTAGCAACACCCATTTGATTAACCGTGGCTTAGCATTCTTCTTGGTCATCAAGTATTCAAGGATATATGGTCAGTGTGCACTATTACCTTGGTACCCAAAAGGTATGCTCTAAATTTTTTGAACTCATACACTATTGCCAACAATTCCTGCTCAGTCACAGTATAATTTTTCTATGCTGCATTTAGCCCTTTGCTAGCATAGTATATGGGATGAAAGATCTTGTTTTGCTTTTGTCCTAGCACAACCCCCAAAGCAACATTGCTAGCATCATACATGATCTCATATAGGGAAGACCAATCTGGAGCGACAAGCACTAGTTCTAAGATCAACTTCCCCTTCAAACATTCAAACGCTTTTATGCACACCTCATCAAAGTAGAACTTTATCTCCTTCTCTAATAATATTTATAAAGGGTGTGCAATATTTGAGAAATCCTTGATAAAATGCCTATAAAAACATGCATGACCTTGGAAGCTGCAAAAACCCTTTATAGAGATAGAAGGAGGTAGTTTCTCAATCATTTCTATCTTTGCCTTGTCGACCTCCAAACCTTTTTCCAAAATCTTGTGGCCCACCATAATACCCTCTTTACCATGAAGTGGCCTTTTCCCAATTCAAGACTAGGTTAGTCTCTTCACATCGATAGTATCACCTACCATAGAAAAATCCTCCATAAATACCTCAAGAGTGTCCTCCGTCATTTCAGAGAATATAAACATCATGCAGTGCTGGAATGAAGCAGGTGCATTACATAGTCGAAACGGCATGCACTTGAACGCAAAGGTACTATAAGGACATGTAAAGGTTGTTTTCTCTTGGTCCTCTATCACTATAGAGATCTGATTGTAGCTAGAGTACCTATCTAGAAAATAGTACCAACCTCTACCTGCCAACCTATCTAGCATTTTTTCCATGAAGGGCATTGGAAAATGGTCCTTCAAAGTCTATTTGTTAAGCTTTCGGTAATCTATGGAGACTCGCCATCCTATGATTGGCCTAAGTGGGACCAACTCATTCTTATCATTTGGGATGAATGTCATAACCCCTTCTTAGGGACACATTGCACAGGGCTAACCCAACTGGCTATCTGATATAGGATATACCACACTTGCATCTGGCCACTTGATAATCTCTTTCTATACCACCTCTTTCATAGGCGGGTTTAGTCTTTTCTAGTGTTCAATACTGGGACTGTAATCCTTTTCCAATAGAATTTTGTGAGTACAAATGCCAGGAAGAATATAATAATATCAGTAATAATCCAACTAATAGCTTTCTTATACCTTTGCAATAACTCCACCAATGTTGTAACCTGTCCATTACTTAAATCAGCAATAATAATTACTAGCAAAATATTATTCTCACCCCAAAAAATGTACCTCAAATGGCTTGGCAACTCTTTAAGCTCATGTTCAGGTGGCTCCTCTATGGTGGTTTAGTAGGTGGATTCGGTCTGTTCTTCAAGTCAAGATCTCGCTTCTTGGAGGCATAGGTGTATGAACCTATACCTTATAAGGAATTCATAGACACGTCATACCCCTCAATACGATCACCTTCAAATTTCATGATTACAAGATGCTAAAGGCTAAACATCAAGCCTTTTCTCAATAGGAACATCAACTATACTCTTCATCTCGACATCAAATACTGACATCACTGTCATATCTTTTGGCTACTTCATGGAGGCGCATATATTGAACTTGACATGTTCATCCTTTAGTCTGAATATAAGCTCTCCATGTTTTACATCTACTAATGCCTTGCCAGTTTCCAAAAATGATCTCTCCAAGATGATAGAGACCTCAAAATCAGCTTGACAATCCAGTTTGACAAAATCACCTGGAAAGATTAACTAGCCCACTCATACCAACACATCACACAAAATTCCCAGAGGTTATTTCACAAATCTATCTGCCATTAGCAGCTGCATAGAAATCAGTTTGGGGGCTCCCAAGCCCAACTGTCTGTAGATGGCTAATGGCATGAGGTTTATACTGGCCCCCAAATCACATCACATAGGGCCCTTGTGAAATCAAAAGCAATAATAGTACAAGGTATAGTGAATGCACCCAGATCTTCCTTCTTTTCAACCAAATACCTTGCAACAATAGCGCTGTAGTGATGTAGATTGTCGGCTGGATCAAAAGACACTGTTCTTTTCTTTGTAACCAAATCCTTCATGAACTTGGCAAAACCTGACATTTGCTCTAATGCCTCCACCAATGGAATATTGACTGATATCTATTTGAGCATAGAAATAAACATCATAAAATTTCCATCCTCAGCCTTTTTCTTTAATATATAGGGAAATAGAGGTAGTGTCTTGCGAACAGGTGGCAATGGCTGAGGTACCTCAGCCTCAACTTGCTTGGTACCATTATTTTTTTTAGTCTTTTTATGCTTCAATACCAGATCCTCAGCCTCATCATCATCATCAAATATAACTGCCTTATCTGCCTAATGCTTTGTACACATCAATCTTAGAAGTTGCATCCTTTATCTGCTTAGTGTCTGCAATAATAGTGTCAAAAAGTACCTTACCACTCTTTGTTGTCACTGCCATGCATTGCCTATCTTTTCTTGGGTTTTGCATTGTGTTGTTAGGTAAAGTACCAATCTTCCTCTGATTTAAAGTTGCAGATAACTATCCCATCTGATATTCCAACTGCTTGATAGAGCTAGAGTAAGAATCCACAAATTAGCTGATATTGGTCATATCACCTCACATATCTTTGAGCCCAAACTCAGTCACCTCAACCTTCTGTAGGACCTTTGTCATTATATATTCAAGCGTAGAGTTACCATTATTGTTTCTAGCCCTATCTCTGTTCATAGGTGGCACATAAAACCCACTTCCGTCATTCTTGAAGTTATCCTTGTTATTCTAATTTCCTTGATCATGATTGCCAATTCGGTCATAGTAGTTATCCCATTGAAAATTCTCACCTTGGTTTTTAGAGTTTTATGTCTGGAAACCCATTGGCTATTCAAAAACTTGGTTTCCTCCTCATAATCAAACTCTAGTTCATCATATTGACTTCTACTGTATATGACTTTTACCTTTTCCAGCCCTCCACCTAACAAGCTCTTGGTCAACAGATCCATTTGCGTCCTTATATGAGCCATGTCTTGATCATGCTCATCTTTCTTTCGCCTTTGCTTTGTTGACATTTCAAATAGAAAGATAAAACCTCCCATATCAGTGTCTCCATTATACCAGAATCTGTTATTCCTTGCGAGATGATCCAAAATTATTTTGGCTTCTTGAAACATCTTATCCATGAATGAACAATCACAAGCTACATCTATGACTAGCTTGGTCGCAAAGTTTCAAGACCTGTAGAATATCTCTTTCAAGTGCTTATCAATCAGGTTGTGATTTGGAAACTGCTTTAACTTTTGCTTGAATCTCTCCCAAGTCTCATGCACTATTTAAATAGGTAGCTTCTTGTGAGAACTAATCTTATCCTTGATTTGCATCTTCTTGGATGGTGGGACAAACCTCTCCAGAAATTCTTCCCTCAACTCCCTCCAGGTTGTGAGAGAGTCATGTGGAAGTTTATTTAACCAGTTCAATGCCTACCAAAATAGAGACTATGGAAACAGACGCAGTCGTATGAATGATTGGCTCATCACGTGTTGGTTGGCTCATCACTTGCTACTCCACTAAATGTTCCTTTTAGGTTCAATATTTGCAGCATGGTACTAGTGATAGTGAACTTCACACCCTGAGGTAGTAGTGGGAGAACTATAGCTCTATGTAAGACCCCAAAATTTAAAAAGTTAGAACAAGGAAAATTCCAAGAAAAATAGACTGTTTCTGATATTACGAATGGACCTACGAATCATAAGAGTGATTCGTAGGGTGGATGTTGAGGTTGGAAATTTGGTTAAGTTTGAAAGAAATTTTACAAGTCAGTGTACGACTCGTATAAAGTCTTACGACTTGTAGAAAGGAGTCGAAGGGTCAATGGTTTGATTCTTACAAAATACAAGCCTCAGTACTTTTGAAACGATCGAACAAGATGAGTCGTAGAATTATTTATGATTCGTAAGGAGGACTCATTGGATGAATCCTGAGTTTTGATTATTGACTAAGTGAAGGAGGAAGTTGAAGAGTCATTTGTATGACTAGTAGGAGATTCGATGACTCATAAGGAAGAGTAATAGAAGCCAAAGGTGTTTTCTAGTAGCTACTGTTTCATGCACTTGGGTTTGACGATTTGGGTCTACGAACCATAGGGGAAATGATGACCCGTAGAAGGCCATCCGTAAGGTCATACCCGGTGATTATTAATTGTACATAGATGTTAAGTTCAATTCTTTAGTGTTGGAATAGATTTGGAGATGTTTTAAGGTCACAAGAATCCTCTAGCACAAAGTCAAGTTGAAAGCTTCCTTACCGATTGAGTTTTGGGAAAAGATTTTACTTGGGTTAACTTTAAACTATCATATCTCCTAGAATATAAAGAATTAGGTGTCCCATGACCTGTCAAATTAAAGACCTTTGAGTCCTCTTTCCAATGCCACTAAGTTACCTTATTTCGAATTTGGAGTAAAATGTTATAACCATTTGATTGGAGGCTGCCAGATTATAAATAGTTACGACTCAACTCTAGGACCAGTAGAGTTTTCTACGAGTCATAGAAGTCAAATTCTCAGAAAAATCCTACAAATATTCTAGAGCTACTTTGGTCCTTTCCCAAGCCTTTTAACCCTATTCTAAGTCATTTTTGGTAAAGGAATATATCATTCCGCTAACTAGTTTTCCCCTCATAATCATCAATCTAAACATTCAAGTATCGAGAATATCCTCTCAAGACTCTCTTCTTCTTCTTAAAGACTCCATTAAAGGATCAACTAGGGTTTCCAATTCTTTCATCAATTTCAAATTTTAATCAAGGAATCCACCTAAGGTATGTGGGTATTCATTCATGGGTTCCTTCCATCCATGGAGCCCAAAGAAATCTCTACTTTTTCTACCCAATTCAAGTATGTATATTTATGGGTATTCTAAGTTTCCATCCAATTGCATGAATTGTGATTTATTCTATGATTACAAATCTATTTCCACATGAGTTGATGATAATTGCATGAAATTGGTGATTTTCTTATGAATTCTCTACGACGCTACCTAGGGTTCATGATCTCATTATGGGGCTTGTTTCATTCTTTTTCAATTGCATGAATTAAGATTTAATTATTGTTTATTTACTCAATTAAGTATGAATTACTAATAAATTGCATGCGTTTTGACGATTTACAAGTAATTTCTCTATAAAGCTATTTAGGGTTCATAAATTCCTTAATGGGTCCTTTCAATTATGATTCAATTGATACTATTCTATATGATTAAACACGACTTCCATTTAATTAAATAATTTTAAGATGATTCCACCTAGTATTATGCATTATACTATGATTTCCAATGATAAGCTATATAGTACGAGTATGGTGTGATAAGGCTTTCAAGCAGATTACATGAAAAGTATGAATTGAATTTTATGATGAAATTTGAGTTAAGTATGAATGATGGTAGAGGATCTCTCACCTAGTTATTGATTAAGGAGCTATTTTATAACTATCCTCTTATAAAGATATGGCCCCTCCCATATGATGTTGGCTTATTATTTTATAGCTAAAACTATTCCATTGAGAGTTTACTTAGCATTGAGTGAAACTTGGAATTGAGGTTCTCTCCCGTAGTCGAGAAATGAGACCCATAGTAAGATCCTATTGTCCCATAACTATGTGCCACCATAGGATAAAGAGATCACCCGTAGTAGAGGCTCGATTCCTTTATGGGTCACCCATAGTTTAGGCTCGATACTTCATGTAGCTTAGTGGATTCACTTAGGCATATAAGATTCTATCTTGGCAAGTAGTCTCCCCCTTTCCTCTGATGTACGGGTAAACATTGGGACTCCATGTTATAACTTACATGGTTTATGTCAGTTAACGGTTGTTCTCACAAAGGTATTTCTTACTATAGCGGTATTTGTCATAAAGTAAGGTATGTGCTCTCACAAAGGTATTTCTTACTATAGCAGTATCTCTCACAAAGTAATTCTATACTCTCACAAGGTTAAAGGTTTCTCTCAAAGGATTTATGGTATACTTTATTATGATTCATGGTATTTTTAAAGTATACTTTTTTCTATAATAGCACATGATTTCTATTATAGTGTTTACGTTCTTTTATGATTCATGATAGTTCCTATATTGCATCGTCCAAGTCTCATGGTTTCAAATAGTATTTCAAATGATTTCATGGTTTTAAAATGGCCCATTATATCACTTTATTGTATCATGGCACATTGCATTGCATGCTCACATACTTAGTAAATTCAAAGTACTAACGCATACTTCTTTTATTTGCCTACATTGTCTTATAATGTAGGGATTGGCTATCACCCTACACACTCTCGTGGCTAGATAGAAGACTTGTTCACTTGATTTGGTAAGTCCTCATGCTTTGGGACTACCTATCTAGTTTGTATTTTCTTGCTACTTCTAGACTATGCTGTCATTTTGAGACGTTCTCTTCTTGTTTGGGAAGCTAGTGGCTTGTTCTATTCCCCCACCTATGTTAGTATGATAGAGGCATGTTTAGACATAGAGTTGCTATAGTCTGTTTGGACATATAAATTGAGATTTTATTTTATTTATAGACTTCCATGTTTGAGATTATTCTTCCACTTGTTTTTATTATGTTTTATCTTACCTTATGAATGTGATGTATGCTAAGAGGCTTGATTGGGATCCTTGGGGTTCTTGATCGTCATGTTACGACTAGCCCATAGTCTGGGTCATGAAACTCTAGTAGCTCCCATACCATCTATATCAGCATCATCATTAACTAGGGAAATATTCTCAGGTCTCTGATCTCTGCCCCTCAATGCTCCATTGAGTTCATCCCTGTTATTAGCATCATCCCTACTTTGATTTTCAGCAAGCTCTCTCAGCCTTTGCGCCTCACACTCTTGCACATTCATCTTTTAAATTGACCTTTGTAGATCAGGATTGTATGAAAGTAGTGGTTCACCCTTACTGCGGGTGTTTGGCATACACTATCTGTTCCCTTCAAAAACACAAACAAGAAACAAAAAGTAAAATTAAGAAATAGAACTACAAATTGAATTAGCAACTAATAGAATATTTCAAAGCCGTATTCCCCGGCAACAACACCATTTTTGATAACGTTCAATTATAGTTCTTAAAAGAAATATAGATAATCATTAGAAGTCTATTTACCTAACTAAGAATCGGGGTCGATCCCACAGAGAATAGGTTGAAACAAGTCTATTCACAAGCACTTTTCAGTTGTAGTTTCTACTTTCCAAAAACAGAAGTGCATAAAGTAAAATGGGGGGTTTTTACTGATGGATTTAGAAACACTTAATGATGTTTCAGAAAATTAACTAATGATTAAGTTGTGAGCAATATGAGAATTTATCTAGGATAGTGTTCCCCATGATGTTTAACTCAGCAGACCAATAGTGTTAGTGGTAACGTTTCAATGAGTTTCTTAGATGCATACCATTCATCTTCTCTGGTCTCAGAATATGTGCTTTGCTAACGCTCTCTCTGGATATCCGAGTATTGTCCTTTCCCGGGCTCAAGTAACTTAGATGAATTTTTTTCCCTCCGTATTACTGTTGTGATAATCTTTTCCTAATCATTACCTCCATCTTAGTCAAGTAATGAATACGGGCAGGTTCCCAAATCGTTCCCTCATTAAGAAAGACTGTTAGACAAAGAAAATCACAATAGATGCAAGAAAAATCAATATAATCACTCTACACGTTTGCCTACTTCGTTATGTTGTCATGGTTCCCACAACCCTACTTGTGGGCTTAGCTACTCATAATTGTAAATAAATGAATAAGAATTTGTGTAGAATTTATAAATCAATACCTACACGAATGAATAAGTAAACCTTGAATCACACACTCGAACCATGAATAAAGAATAAAAATTGAAATTAGATTTCAAGAATCAATTCTCAAGAAGCAGTAGAATATGTCTTCCAATGTTGTTCACAATAATAACAAAAACTGATAACAAAAGGTTAACCTTAAAAACATAATAAATTCAGGTATTTATAGAATTACAAACCTAATCCTAAACGAACTAGGAAATCTTAAGTCGGCACAACTTCATGCCCACGCACTACGGACCGTATTGATCTTCATGTTCCATGGTCCTTCTCTGTGGTCCTTGACTTAGTTCTTCTGCAAAATAAACAAAACACAAATCAGATACCTCGGGCAGGAATAAAAATAAGTCTATTGTGAATTAAGTAATACGACTAATATCTTTTGATCTTAGCAACTCTTCTCAACTACGCTCTTCTTTTTGAATACTATACTTCAATAGTTGAAACTCATATCTCCCACTAATGCCTAAGTCTAATTGCATGTGATCACAGAGTTCAAGATTAACACAAAGTCACAAGGTGCTACCAATAAGATGACCATACTAATCTGACCCATAGGATTCATGTTATATACCTTTGTAGGGACATTCATTTAGAGGATGCTACTTCTCTTACCACTCTAATACACTTACCTGAAACTCTTAACAAAAAGTCACCAATAATCTACTTCCATCATTCACATAAAGACAAACACAACATTTGAGCCTATCATTCTAATCACTTTATGGCTTCTTTGTAGTCACTACCACCTAAGAATTTTCATGTCTTCCTTAACATTTCTACTCCCGCAATTTCATTAACTTCTACTAAGAGGTACACCAAATACTCTTACCTACCTATTACACATAAAAAAACCTCATTTCACTCCTCCACATTTATAACCTTAAATGGAATAAACACAAAACAATTATCACAATAAGGAACACCCACTCTTTTTCATCTGCCATAACTCAACTACTATCATAAACATCATTATCAAGATTTAAAAGAGAGGATAATTGAAAGGGTTTAGCGTGAAAGATCATAAGTATGATTCATTCAAGAAATCTAATCTGGGAATATATATGACTTAACATGATTCTTATAACATAGGGCTGGAAATTTTTAGATTAAAGTAATAAGATCAACATTACTGATTGAAGTTACCTTCTCATTCTAGGAACTGAGCATAAATGTGAATCTATTGGAAGCATATGAGAATAGGTCATGGAAATACTGCTAATATGTGAGACATCAATAAGGTGTTATAGCGATTGAAATTTGAGGAATACGCTAGAGTAAGAATGGGATGATATATCACAAAAATATTTTCTGAACACATCGCTATCTTATTCTCATCACTTGACTTGGTTCCTGACCTTATCATCTCCACCTTAGGTCTAAAGCCGACACTCTAAGGTTATAAACCTTTTCCATATTCTCTAAACTAGTCTATATTTGTTTTACTTTAATACTCAAGAAATGCTAATCTCATGGCAACTGAACTCTCCATGCAGGTACTATGATTCCTTCTAAGACTCTTTATGAGATGCTTCCCTTAATGTCTTTCTTATTCTATAGAAGTCTTTCACGCCCCAGGAGGGTACCCTATGCATGACCGACACTTAGAGACTATTCCTAGTTCCTAAGAGAACCACTTGGCCCGTTCACACATTCATTCAATCAACATTCTTCTAGTGAAAGACTTAACTTATTAAGAAAACAACTCCAAATAAGGCCAAAGGCTAAAAATCTAGATAAATCAAATCAACAAGACTAGTATGAATGAAACTCGCCAAAAGACAACGCCAATCAACAACATCAAAAATCTAGTCTATGAAGCCTATAACAACTTTCTAATTGGTGCCAATAAGAAGTTCATGGATACCTCAAATCAAAATAGAAGGACTAGTCTCAAAGCAAGAATGAAACATACAAATCCTCCAGATGCAGGGGAGGACTTACCAATCAGCTAGAAAGGAAATAGATCTTCAACGGTGCACTTGTTGATGATTTCTAGAACCTATCTCTACATCATAAAATAATGGAGGTTCAAATAAACATTAGTACATGGAGTGTATGAGTATGTAATATAGAAATTTGAAACATATATCAAGGTAGAATCAAATCAGTTTAGAGATTTCAAATCGGGAAGGTGAACAATTCAATCAAGATGTCCTAAGTCTAAACAAGAATAAAATTTAGACAAAGACCAATCATAAACAATCCAATCAGAGTACTATCAAGACCATGAGAGTTTCTATCATCCACACAAATATCATATATGAGCCAATAATAGTACAACAAGTCGGTGTTGTTGCCACGTCCATTCAATACCTTGCAAGGGTATGAATGAATCAACTAATCATGGATCCAAAACCAATCGAGTCCTATAATGTCAGGATAATAAATTAGGAAAAATCTGACTTAATGGTTCAATCCTCTCCTATGTTTGGCGACGTAGTTATTGGGTTCGAGTTATTACTCACTCTTCCCAATTTAGTGCTCGATACTCCAAAGAATCAAAGCTCATAAGAAAATAATTCCAAATCAAACCAAATCAATGTCTAAATTTGACTCTTATTATTTCATCAGTTCTATCAAATCGATCCTTTCAACCAATCAATTTCCCAATTATTTATTTAAAAAAAGTTTGGACAATCATTTATGATAACATTTAGTTGAGACCATTCACGTGGGTTTAGTTATGGAAATATAAAAGGCTGTCAAGTTCAACAACACTATCATCATGCTTACATCCAAATCACAATTATGCATTCACACTCAATACTTAAACATATATATTTAATATCCATCAAAATGCTATTAGGGTTTATGAAAAAAATAGTTCAGATCATTTCTTCTAGAAACTAGTTCATAGAAAAACATCAATTTCTCAATAATCTGTAAAACATGTTAAATTTCAGAAAGGAATTCTCAAGAAACACAATCATGGGGATTTAATCCATTCACAATCAATCTTTCACAATCATGGTCACATGGAGGAACAAAGTCTATGTTTTAGTTCAGCCTTACATCCTGGGAGTTCAAGAACAATTGAAAATTTGATGGCCTCACTTGAAGAGCTTGAAACCTAGCCCTCAATCTCTTCTCCAATTCTTGCTCTTCAAAAAGTTTAAGTTTTAATGAGAGCTCTTGGCATAAATGGTACTGTTAAGCGACTCAAAATACTCGTAAAACATCGAGGTTTTTAGTTTGGGATGGGTAGGAAAAGAAGCTATCCCCCCATTAAAAATCAAGTGTGGCCATCTACAGTCATTCTATGACTCCTGGAAACTCTTACGGCTCATAGAATACGAGTCATAGAATTGGGCTACAAAAGGCTTGGGGGTCTACGACTCAGGTCTATGAGTCATAAACTTCTGACAAGTAGTAGAAATAACTCATCCTGCAGGTTATTAATACCCTGAGATTTTGGTATTTCTGAAGTTCTCTATGCGTCATATTAATAAGTTATTGTTTGGTCTAAGACTCATCCTGTCGAGTCATAGAGTGGGTTCTGAGAGTTGTGATCATTATGATCTTAGAACCTATAATGGCGACTCATTTCTACGATTCATCAAAACTCTTAAGTCATCAACCTACCCTTCAGCTCACTCTTAGACTTAGTCAACTTTCCAACCCTATCCACTGATCCTATGACTCACTTTTATGAGTCGTAGACTATTCTACAAATCATAGGAATATGAGCACTCAAGATTTCTTTGAATTCTCTTTTGTTTTGACTTCCAACTTTTGGGGTCTTACAATATCTTCTGCTTGGGAACATTCATCCTCAAATGAATACCATGCTATGGTTATGCAAGGTACGAATACAAACTCAACAATCAAACATTTGAACAATCAACTACTCAGACTCAAGAATACATATAAAATACTCAAACTCGGAATGAACATCAACTCATGGATTAGAGAAAGAAACATTACCCTTAATACTATCATTTGGAGGAACGAATAGATCTGGGTATCTAGCTTTGATATCCTCTTCAGCTTCCTAGGTAGCCTCTTCAACAAACTGATTCCTCCATAGAACTTTGACAGATGCTAGTTCCTTATGTCACGACCCAACCCCGTGGGCCGCGACTGAGGTCCAACCTGGACCCCTGTGTACCTATTTGTTGACTATAGTTAAATTGGACTATGTATAATGTGATACTGCTCACAAAAACCTCAATAGGTTAAAACTTTTTCATGTTCATATAGCCTCCTAGATATAGGAACCAAACACATAAACCTAGTGGGTGATAAAATATTTATAGACATGTAGCCTCTTTTATTTGCATCATGTCATGAAAGGGAAAGCCAACAGACAAGGCTGCCACAACATAATAACTTTTACAACATATCACATAGGCATAACCAAAATAAACTCCTAAACAACCCACATACAAATATCTACAGACCTGTCAGAATAGGAATGACAACATATGGCGGGACAGGGCCCCCGCCGTACTCCTGCATAAACAAATATATACATTGCAGGACCAGTACCCAAAAGCTTGGCTCTGAAACAGTGGAGCACTTCTAATATAGCTGAGTAGAAATCCTAAGCTGGCGGATCTCTGAAATGAACATCTGTACCTGCGGGCATGAAATACAGCCCCCCAGAGAAAGGGGGTTAGTACGATACATGTACTGAGTATATAAGTATACATAATTGAGATAACAACTGAAATAGGGATGCAGGAAACCAAGTATAGCATTTAATAGGGTACTGTACCTGTATCTCATAAAATAAAGTCATGTATACCCTTATCACGTACCGTATCCGGCCCGCTCGGGGACTCGGTGTTACAAACACATCATATATCATGATAGGCATATGCATATTATTAGAACTGTGGGACGTACAATCCGATTCATGTATACAGCAAGCACTTGCCGAGTAGCGACGACCCAATCCATATATCACATGATAATGCCGAGGTACGATGGCCCCAATCCATATATTACATGATGATGCCGAGGTATAATGGCCCAATCCATATAATGCATAATAATGCCGAGGTACGATGGCCCGATCCGTATAATGCATAATAATGCCAAGGTATGACAGCCCTATCTGTATAATGCATAATCTGTTGTGAAACATATGACCCGATCTTTACATAGCAAAATTTGCCGAGGTACATTTGGCTCGATCCATATATATATCATAATGCATATGCATGCACGCAAAACTCTGTAACATATCAAACATCCCTTAGATATCATCATAAAGTATGTTCAAGAGCCCCTAGGTATAGGAGCTTACACATCCCAACACTATTCAACCTATAGGAGGCTCAAGGGTCGTAGTTTAACTACTTCAAGGCCCTTGTCATTCAAAAGTGGGTACAAGTCATGAGTTACATCCAGAATCTATAAATGGGGCTATATCTAAATCCATGTCCTATAGAACCTTTAGTCTAGTCTTTCTAGAAGCAGGAAAAGACAAGCTTTACATGCACCACTTCCTATCACATGGAAGACTTGAAAAGTAATGACTCAACTTGTTATAGGAGTTCTAATCAGTAGGAAATGAACAAGAGTCTTAACTCACCCTCAGAGTTTTAAGAGTGGAATAACTTCAAACTTCATATACACAATACTTATATCTAAGTCATGCGAAAAGAGAGGAAGAATAACTTTACATACACTACTTCTCAGCATATAGAAGACTTGAGGAATGAAAGCTTAACTACTTTAAGAGTCTTAACATTCAACAGTGAACACGAATTATGAATCATGAATCATGTTCAGAGCTCATGAATAGAGTTACCCCAAGCTTCATACACATATCACTTGTCACTTATATCTAAGACATGCCCAATATAAAGAATAGATAGGCTTTACATACTTATACCAAAACATGCCAAAAGAAGGAATAGCTTTACATACCTTTTACGGATTAATGTTTACCGCATTCGCCTCATCGTCCTCTAAACCTATTTAACATAAAAGAAATATGAATGTAAACCCTAGACTTTTCAGCATCTTAAGTTATACATGAGTATTCATAGAACTCCTTTCCTCGCAAGCTTCCTCGACTAGTTCCTTAGTTAGCTAGAAAGTTAACGGAAATCGGGCAGAACCTCCCCTATAACATGCCTTATCCAAATTTCCAATTACATCCCTAAGAAATACAGCCAACCAAAAACAACAACCTGCAGCATATATACAAGAAATTCACTTCAACATTACATAATACAAACTCCAAACAACTCGCTCGAAATTACACAACCAAAATAGGGTTTCTAGTTTCAATTTTGTAAAACCTTTAACCGTACAAAGCGGGGGGTCGTGTGGCTTCAAACAGAAGCTTCCCCACCTATTTTAGAACACTTTTAGGCCCTTCAACACATCACCATGCACCTGCAGCCACACACCACAAGCACAACACCTGCTTCGACTACAATTTAACTATTGCGACTCCAATTTGGTTTGTTTCGAACGTCAAGCATATTTATGGAATTTACATATATCCAGCCACTTACACAACGTATAATACACTTCATAACCACACCATAAACTCCAAATTGAAACAAAAACCCTTACCTTAACCTAAACTCATCAAACTCGCCAAAACTATCAAAACATGAATTCTGGACAGCCTACTGTCTTGTATTGTTGCTTAGTTTCGAAGGGGTAATTGAGGGAACCAGGATTTGTGTCCTCAATAAAATTATATACCTATGTATTACGGTCTCATATAATTTTGAATCACCCCTACAACATTTTTTTACAAAACGATATGCCCAAAATACCAATAGCAGTCCTTGTAGAATTTCTAAACCGAAATCTGGGCAGCAGCTCCCTCATGCTTCACCACCCTTTTTCGAGTAGAGAAAAGCACAACTGGGTTTTAGAGGCTAAATAAAAGTTATATCCCTATGAAATATATTTCCAAAATATCTTAAATCACTTGAAACGAAGCCTTACATAAGGAGTTATACTCATTTTACTAACAGTAGTATCATTCAAAAACGGGTCTGTTAACAAGAACAAAAACCTCCTCTTTTCCCTAACGATAATTTTTATGTTGTTAAAGACTGTCATATCATCGTAGGATAACTTAAATAATTAATTCACAGAAAGAAATCGAGGAACTTACCTCTTTTTTCCTTATAAGCCATCACCCTTTCCTCTCTTAGATTAGGGTTCTTATTCCATGTTGCTGCTGATTTGTTTTTGGCTAAGGACTGAAGTTAATAGTCATCATAAGGCATATATATGTACCTATTTAGAAGGTGCCACATGGAATCCCCCTAGGAGTGACACGTGGCAGCCTCCTAGGGTGCCCACCTCAACCCATATTGCCAATCACATGCTGCCATGTGGCAGTGGGGTCCACCCCAAGCTACTGCATCACCTACTTGAGCCTAAGTAGGTGCATCACCTGCTTTTCTAAGTAGGTGCATCACCTACTTGCTTGATTAGGTGCGTCGTTTCCTTATTTCTCTTTCATGGGTTTGTAATCTCGTCTTACTTCAAGAGCCTATGCATTCCTTGCTATTTAAGCTCAACGTGTACTCAAGTAGCTTAATATTCAAAATGTCCCAAGTAATAGCTTTCATAAGTATGTAGAGTCCTACGACTCACATGACGACTTCTAAGAAACTTAAAAGCCTTCGTAGACTTAAAATGCTTACGAAGCATTCCAAGGTACCAAAGTACGGGGTGTAACACCTTGGTTCTCAATTTACGAACCTGTGGATCAAGAATCTGGACTGAAATCTCCTCATAGGAAAAAATCTCTTTCACCCCAATGCTTTCAGTCAGAACAACATGAGAAGGGTATCCCAAATACTTTTTAAGCATAGAGATGTGAAACACGGGATGAATAACTGCTAACTCTGGGGGCAACTCCAATTCATAGGCTACGTTACTAACCTTCTTCACAATATGATAAGGACCAATGTAGTAGGGACTGAGCTTTCCTTTCTTCCCAAATATCATTACACCCTTTAAGGGTGAAACCTTTAGGTATACCAAATCATGTACTTTGAACTCCAAATCTTTCCTCCTAACATCAGTGTAGGATTTTTAGCGACTCTAAGAAGTTTTCAACCTCTCTTGGATGATCTTCACCTTCTCCATGGCTTGGTGAACCAAGTCTGGTCCAATCAACTTAGCTTCACCAACTTCAAACCAATCAATTGGCGATCTACATCTCCTCCCATATAAAGCTTCATAAGAAGCCATTTGAATGCGCGAATGGAGGCTGTTATTGTATGCGAACTAAAGAAGGGGTAAATGATCATCCCAATTACCTTTAAAGTTGATGAAAAAGTCTCTCCACATATCCTCTAAATTCTGTATCATATGCTTTGCTTGGCCGTCGATTTGTGGATGGAATATAGTGTTAAGGTTCACTCTTGAACCCAAACCTCTCTGAAATGACTTCCAAAACTGGGCAGTGACCTAAGCTCCCCTATTTGAGATAATAGCAAGGTGTAACATCTCAAAAATTTCTATGCCAACACCCGAACCATTCTTCATAGGCGTATAGGCTCGAACTCATCGACTTCTAATTGTATATATGAGTTAGGATCAATTACTAAGTATTTAGAGTGTATTAAATATAGTTTATGGTCATAAGGGATCTCTAACACCAAGCCAAGTCCAAAGAATTCCTATTGGCTATGTTTTCATATGAGTGCATATAAGGGTCAACTTCAAATGACCATATATCTTAGCATATAACTAATTAGGTAGACCATAATCTATCAAATTAAAGGTCTTTGAGTCTGCTTTCCAATTTCACTAAGATTGCATTATTTGGAATTCGGAGTAAAAAGTTATGTTCTCTTAACCAAAAGGGTGAGAGCCATGTCCCCATCATGGACTTGGTCAATCTTGGCTCAAATTTTAATTTTGAGAAAAAAATGAACTAAAGGAGGACACCTTTGCATCGCGGACCTGCTCCTAGTTAGATCAAAATTTAGCAAAAATTTCCAGTTTCAAGTAAGGGAAACTTGGACAATTCCCTGAATATATATAGAAGAACTTGGACATATTTTGGGGTCATTTTTGCAGTCTTTTACCTCCCCAAAACCCTAAACTTCATCCTCTTCTCTCTCAAATCATCTCCAACAAATTTCCTCTCAAAATCAAAGGATTCAAGCTTCCCATTTAATACCAAATATCAATATTTCTTCAACTTCTACTCTAAGGTATGTGGGTTTTCATCTATGAGTTCTTTCACCCATGGAGTCCAAATGTTTCCTCAACTTAGTATTTCAATTTTAAATGATGAAATCCTATGGCCTTTTTACATTATGGTTCCAAATTCATAGATTATAGTATATTTGAAGTTTATCTACTTATATATATATATATATATATATATATATATATATGACTCTCAATTGTAAGTGATGAATTTTATTGGTTTTCATACTACGATTTCAAATGTATAGATACTTGAATATTTGAAGTTTATTTACCAATATTAACTTATGTTGATTTTTATTTACATGAAATAGATGGTTTATCAAGGTTTTTATATTAAGGTTTGAAAGGTAGTTTTAAAGTGCATATGGTGGGTTATTTTTAAGATGTTTGATTTGATGTATTTATATCGCTGTCATGCACACAAGCATTCTTTAAATGTATTTGAAGGTTTTCATGAAATGAACCCACCTAGTTTCTTATGATAAAAAAAAGTTGAAATGAAGTTTGACTCCAAATTAATGTTTGACAATGTCTACAAATGAGTTTAAATGTGCTTTTTACAAATAAGTTTTGTGAATGATGGTTCTATAATGTTCAAGCAAGTTAGTGATAGGGTGAGTTAAGGTCCTAAAGATGTTTTATGAATAAACATATGTGATGATGAAAGGTTTACACTCACATCACAGTAGACAAAGTTAAAGAGCTATTCTATGATTTTGTTCTTATGAAGAGTGGTCAAGTAGTAGATATGGGCCCTCCCACATAATGATCGAGTTTTTCTTATGGTTTTTCTATTACGTTGAGAGTTTACCTAGCACTGAGTGGAACTTGGTATAGGCATTCTCTCCTGTAGAAAAGGCAAGAGACATGTAGAAAGATTCCATTGTCCCATAGCTACGTGCCACCATAGGATAAAGGATCACCCATTGAAGAGGCATAATTCCTTAGAGGATCACCCATAGTTGAGGCTCAATCCTTCATATATCTTAGTCGATACAATTAGGCATATAAGAGTCTATCTTGTCAAGTAGTCTCCCCCTTTCCTCCGATGTATGGGTAAACATTTATACTCCATGTTATGGCTGACATGGTTTATATGGGTTAATGGTCGCTCTCACTAAGTTACAAGGTCATTCTCTTGATGTTTAAGGTATTTCTTACTATGACTACTAATTTATTTCATATGTCCATGATCTCTTATAAGGTTAAAGGTCCTATCTCATAAGTTATATGATATGAAGTAAGTGTTACTTTGAAGTTTTATGATATGCATTGACCAAGAATTTCTTATGTTTAAAGATTGATTTTAAGCTATACTCATGCTCATTATGATTGGTCATGCACCTTATATCATATTGATTATGTTCTTTTACTTATTCATGCATATCTCACATACTTAGTACATTCAAATGTACTAATGCATACTCTTTTGCTTAGATGATATCACCATATAGGGACCGGTGTTCCTCCTCTTCTACGTGGTTAGTTTGGATCTTTTGAAGGCCACTTTTGGTGAGTTCCCATTGTTTCAGGGACAATACTCCTCCCCTTTCTAGCATGTGTTATGTTGAGGCATTAAGATACCTATTTTGGTACTTCATTGTTAGTTTATTTGAGGGTGAGCTTGGGACGTGTCTTAGCCCCCGCTAAGTCTATTAGTAGAGATATGTTTGGACATAAATGTATGATGATTTAAGGTTGATGATGACTCTTATTTTGTGATGTTTTCCCTTAGTCCCATCCTCCCTTTTTCTTCTGCTTGATATTTATTATCATTACTAATGAAAGGATAAATGAATGCTAAGAGGCTTGGGTAAGGTACCTCTGGGTTTCTCATTCTCCATGTCACATCTATTCCTAGGCTTGAGTCGTGAAAAACTTGGTATCAGAGCTTAAGGTTTTGAAATATTCCTCGGAGTCCAACATACCATGTTAAGTAGAGTATTGTTCATTAGTGTGAATTCTGCCACATCCATGAATAGGAGACTACAAAATGACTTAGAAAAGGTTTTGCTTGTTTCATGATTGATGTCGTGCGATAGAGTTGTGACCTAAGGTTATTTCTTAACGATTGGTCTTTCTGATTATCAGAAAATGCCTCCAAGAAGACAAGTCCCTCAAACTAAGGATTCTTATGCTGACAAGTTACCCATGAGGAGTTTCAGACCACCTTTACCATGCTAGCCCAAGTTATGGCCAACCAAAGGGTTATTGCTCCTCCTAATGCACCCACTCCTAGTTCGAGGGTAAGAGATTTTGCAAGAATGAACCCTCCTAAATTCAATGGTTCAAAAGTTGATGAGGATCCCCAAGAGTTCATTGATTAAGTCTCTAAGATAGTAATCATTATAGGGGTAACTTTTGAAGAGAAAGTGGAGTTGGCAGCTTACCAACTCAAGGGTGTTGCTCAAGTTTGGTATACTCAATGAAAGTCCGAGAGGGAGGGTGGGGGTCTTATTTGTTGGGAAGCCTTTAAAGTTGCTTTCCTTGATCACATTTTCCCATTGGATTTGAGGGAGGCCAAGATACAAGAGTTCATCAATCTCAAGCAAGGGAATATAAGTGTAAGGGTGTATGCCCTCAAGTTTACCCAATTGTCGAAGTATGCCCCATTTATGGTTGCCGACCCTAGGGTTTGGATGAGCAAGTTTATTTTGGGAGTTTCGGAATTGGTGTCCAAATAGTGTAAGACGGCGATGCTAATAAGAGAGATATATATCTCCTGATGAATAACACATGTTGAAAAAATAGAAGATGAGATGTTAAGGGAGAAATCTAGGGACTCCAAGAGGGCATGAATCGATAGTGGTCAATCTTTTGTTAATGCCCTGGCATCTAGGCCTAACAAGGAAAGACGTCCTTTCCCTCCTCATGAAAGGTGTGGTAGGAATCAACAAGGAGAATAAATGGCTGGTAAGAAGGGTTGATATAAGTGTGATGATATAGGGCATAAGATGAGGGATTGCCTGGTGGCTACTCGAAGAGGAAGGGCAATGACTCGGGATGCTTCATCTGGTATGTTATGAGTTTCCTTTGATTATGATAATGGTTGGTAAGGATTAGTTTTTTATTCATTGTCTCATGATTAATTTGATAACATGAGTGTCTACCCTAACAAATTCCCGAGTTCTAGTTAATCTCATGTTTTCATATATATGCGTGTTCATGAAGTTTAATTTAAAAGTCATGTTTTATGTTAAGTTTAAATATCTTATTTTTTATGCATTGCACGTGTCATTTTATTCATGTTGGGTTTCTAGTCCTCATGCCACATCCCTTTTATCTTAGCATATAATGAATTAGTAGACCATGAACTATTAAATTAAAGGTATTTGAGCCTTCTTTCAAACTCTACTAAGATTGTATTATTTGGAGTTCGGAGTAAAAATTTATTTCCTCTTAACCAGAAGGGTGCGCGCCAAGTCCACATCCCGGACTTGGTCAATCTTGGCTCAAATTTTAATTTCAAGAAAAAATAAACTGAAAGGGGACACTTCCGCATCATGGACCTGCTCCCAGTTAGTTCAAAATTTAGCGAAAATTTCCAGTTTCAAGTAAGGGCAACTAGGACAATTCTCTGAACATATATAGATGAACTTGGATACGTTTTGGGGTCATTTTTGCAGTGTTTTGCCTCCCTAAAACCCTAAACTTCATCCTTTTCTCTATAAAACCATATGCAACAAATTTCTTCTCAAAATGAAAGGATTCAAGCTTCCCATTTAGGACCTAACATCAATATTTCTTCAAGTTCTACTCTAAGGTAGGTGGGTTTTCATCTAAGGGTTTTTTCACCCATGGAGTCCAAATGTTTCTTAAACTTAGTAGTTCAATTTTAAATGATGAAATCCTATGAGCTTTTTACATGATGATTCCAAATGAATAGATTATAGTATATTTGAAGTGTGTCTACTCATATGTGTGTGTATATATATATATATATATATTTTTTGAATATTTGAAGTTTATTTACCTATATTGACTTATGTTGATTCTTATTTACATGAAATAGATGATTTATCAAGGTTCTTATATAAAGGTTTGAAAGGTAGTTTTAAAGTGCATATGGAGGGTTGTTTTTAAGATGTTTGATTTGATGCATTTATATCGCTCTCATGCACATAAGAATTCTTTAAATTTATTTGAAGGTCTTCATGAAATGAACCCACCTAGTTTGTTATGATAAAGCAAATTTGAAATGAAGTTTGACTCCAAATGAATGTTTGACAATGTTTTCAAATGAGTTTAAAGGTGTTTATTCCAAATAAGTTTTGTGAATGATGGTTCTATAATGTTCAAGCAAGTTAATGATAGGGTGAGTTAAGGCCGTAGAGATGTTTTATGAATAAATAAATGTGATGATTAAAGGTTTACACTCACATAACATGAGACAAAGTTAAGGAGCTATTATATGATTTTTTTCTTATGAAGAATGGATGGGTAGTAGATATGGCCCCTGCCACATGATGATCGAGTTTATGCTTATAGTTTGTCTATTCCATTGAGAGTTTACCTTGAACTAAGTGGACCTTGGGATGGGCATTCTCTCCCATGGCAAAGGCAATAGACCCATAGAAAGATCCCATTGTCCCATAACTATGTGCTACCATAGGATAAATGATCACCCGTAGAAGAGGCTTGATTCCTTAGAGGATCACCCGTAGTTGAAGCTCAATCCTTCATGTAGCTTAGTGGATCCACTTAGGAATATAGGAGTATATCTTGGCAAGTAGTCTCCCCCTTTCCTCTGATGTATGGGTAAATATTGGGACTTCATGTTATGACTAACATGGTTTATATTTGTTAATAGTCTCTCTCACTAAGTTACAAGGTCCTTCTGTCGATGTTTAAGGTATTTCTTACTATGACTACTAATTTGTTTCATATGTCCATGATCTCTTATAAGTTTAAAGGTCCTATCTCACAAGTTATATGATATAAAGTAAGTGTTATTTTAAAGTTTTATGATATGCATTGACCAAGAATTTCTTATGTATAAAGATTGCTTTTAAGCTATACTCATGCTTATTATGATTGATCATGCATTTTATGTTATATCGATTATATTATTTTACTTGTTCATGCATATCTCACATACTTAGTACATTTAAATGTACTAACGCATACTCTTTTGCCTACATGATATCACCATATAGGGACCAGTGTTCCTTCTCCTCCATGTGGTTAGTTTGGATCGTTTGAAGGCCATTATTGGTGAGTTTCCATTGTTTTGGGGACAATACTCTTCCCCTTTATAGCATGTGTTATGTTGAGGCATTAAGAGGCTAGGGTGAGGTACCTCCGAGTTCCTCATTTGCCGTGTCATATCTAGGCCCTAGGCCTGGGTTGTGATAAACTTGGTATCAGAGCTCGAGGTTTTAAAATGGTCCTTGGAGTCCAATATATCGCTTTAAGTAGAGTCTTGTTCATTAGTGTGAAATATTCCACATCCATGAATAAGAGGCTATGAAATGTCTTAGCAAAGGTTTCGCTTCTTTCATGATCGATATCGAGCGATAGAGTTATGACCTAAGGTTCTTTTCTTAACGATTGGTCTTTGCAATTTTCATAAAATGCCTCCATTAAGACAAGTCCCTTAAGCTAATGATTCTTAAGCTGATCAAGTTACCCATGCTAAGTTTCAGACCGCCTTCACTATGCTAGCTCAAGTTGTGTCCAACCAAATGGTTATTATTCCGCCTAATTCACCCACTACGTCTTCGAGGGTAAGAGATTTTGCAGGAATGAACCCTCCTGAATTCCATGTTTTAAAAGTTGATGAGGATCCCTAAGAGTTCATCAATTAAGTCTATAAGATAGTAAGTATTATGGGGTTCACTTCCAAAGAGAAAGAGGAGTTGGTGGCCTACAACTCAAGGGTGTTGCTCAAGTTTGGTATACTCAATGCAAGTCGAGAGGGAGGGTGGGGGTCCTATTGGTTGGGAAGTCTTTAAAGTTTTGTTACTTGATCACTTTTTCCCATTGGAGTTGAGGGAGGCCAAGATACAAAAGTTCATCAATCTCAAGCAAGGAAATATGAGTGTGTGGGAGTAAGCCCTCAAGTTCACCCAGTTGTCCAAGTATGCCCCATTTATGGTTACCGACCCTAAGGTTCGGATGAGCCAGTTTATTTTGGGAGTTTCGGACTTGGTGTCCAAAGAGTGTAAGATAGAGATATTATTAAGGGAGCTGGACATCTCCCAACTCATGACATATGCTAAACAAATAGAAGATGAGAAGTTAATGGAGAAATCTAGGGACTCCAAGAGGGCACGAAATGATAGTGGTCAATCTTTTGTTAATGCCCAGGCATCTAGGTCTAACAAAGAAAGACATCTTTTTCCCCCTTGTGAAAGGTGTGGTAGGACTCACCAAGGAGAATGCATGGCTGGTAAGGACGATTGCTATAAGTGTGGTGATATGGGGCATAAGATGAGGGATTGCCCGGTTGCTACTAGAAGAGGAAGGAAGATGGCTCGGGCTGCTTCATCCGCTATGTTACGAGTTTCTTTTGATTATGATAATGGTTGGTAAGGATTAGTTATGTATTCATTATCCCATGATTGATTGATAACCTGAGTGTTTGAGTTTCCATGCTAGTCGAAGCGTTAAGTTTCTCATGTCTACCCTAATGAATTCCTGAGTTCTAGTTAATCTCATGTTTTTATATGTATGCTTGTTCATGAAATTAAATTTTAAAGTCCTGTTTTATGCTAAGTTTAAAGATATCATGTTTTATGCATTGCAAGTGTCATTTTGTTCATTTTGGGTTGCTAGTCCTCGTGCCATATCCTTTTTATTCTAGTGATTCTCATTCGAGGACGGATGTTCCCAAGAGGGAGATATTGTAACATCTCAAAAATTTCTATGCCAAGACCCGAACTATTCTTCATATGCGTATAGGATCGAACTCATTGGCTTCTAATTGTATATATGAGTTAGGATCAATTACTAAGTATTTAGCGTGTATTAGATGTGGTTTAGGGTCATAAGTGTTCTATAACACCAAGCCAAGTCCAAAGAATTTCTACCGGCTATATTTTCATATGAGTCCATATAAGGGTCAACTTCAAATGAACATATCTCTTAAGATATAATGAATTAGGTAGACCATGACCTATCAAATTAAAGGTATTTGAGCCTTCTTTCAAACTCCACTAAGATTGTATTATTTGGAGTTCGGAGTAAAAATTTATGTCCTCTTAACCAGAAGGGTGCACGCCAAGTCCACATCGCGAACTTGGTCAATCTTGGCTCAAATTTTAATTTCGGGAAAAAATGAACTGAAGGGGGACACCTCTGCGTCACGGACCTACTCCCAGTTAGTTCAAAATTTAGCAAAAATTTCTAGTTTCACATAAGGGAATCTGGGACAATTCCCTAAACATATATAGACAAACTTAGACGCTTTTTGGGGTCATTTTTGTAGTCTTTTGCTTTCCTAAAACCCTAAACTTCATCCTTTTCTCTCAAATCATCTGCAATAAATTTCCTCTGAAAATCAAAGGATTCAAGATTCCCATTTAGGACCTAACATCTAGATTTCTTCAAATTCTACTCTAAGGTATGTGGGTTTTTATCTATGGGTTCTTTTATCCATGGAGTCCAAATGTTTCCTCAACTTAGTATTTTAATTTTAAATGATGAAATCCTATGCGCTTTTTACATGATGGTTTCAAATACATAGAGTATGGTATATTTGAACATTATTAGTGCTTATGCGCCGTAAGCATGCTTAAAACAGGAGGATAAGAGGTGCTTTTGGGAGGATTTGGACGAGTTAGTAGGAGGCATACCGCCTACTGAGAAGATTTTCATGGAAGGGGATTTCAGTGGGCACATCAGGTCTATTTCGGGAGGATATGATGATGTGCATGAAGGCTTTGGCTTCGGTGACAGAAATAGAGGAGGAGTCTCACTTTTAGATTTCATCAGAGCTTTTGGGTTGGTGATAGCCAATTCGAGTTTCCCAAAAAAGGAGGACCACTTAGTAACCTTCCAGACTGTGGTGGCTAAGACCTAGATAGATTTTTTACTCCTTAGGAAGGATGATAAAGGCCTGTGCAAAGACTGTAAGGTCATTCCGATCGACAACCTTACGATCCGACATAAGATCTTGGTGATGGATTTAGGGATTAAGATGACGAAGAAGAAGAGGGTCGGGGATGACCAACCTAGGATCAGATGGAGGAGCTTGACTACGACTAGCGCCCTGGAGATGGGAGAGAAATTGAAGGATATGGGGGCCTGGGATAGTAGTGGGGATGCGAACACTATGTGGGATAGAATGACTAGTTGTATTAGGGTTGTAGTAAGGGAAGTGTTGGGAGTCTCGACAGGTAGCCATGGCCGGAATTGAGGGGACTGGTGGTGGAATGGAGAAGTGCAAGGGGAGGTGGAAGCAAAGAAGATAGCATATGCAAAGCTGATAGAAAGAAAGAATGAGGAGGAGAAGTGGAAAAATATGGAACTTTATAAGATAGCGAGGAAGGAGGCGAAGTCGGCGGTTTCGACGGCAAAAATGGCATCTTTTGAATACCTTTATGCTGAACTAGAAGAGAAAGGCGGGGATAGGAAATTGTTCAAGCTAGCCAGGGTGCGGGAGCAAAGGGAACGCAATGTGGATCAAGTGAAGTGCATTAAAGAGGAGCATGGAAAAGTATTGGTAGAGGAGACCCTCATTAAACAGAGATGACAGTCGTACTTCCATAAACTCTTGAACGAAGAAGGAGATAGAGAGATTATGGTGGGAGATTTGGAACATACAAGGAGGTTTCACAATGGTGAGTGTTGTAGGAGTATTTCAGTCGAAGAGTTTAAGGGTGTTGTGCATAGGATGCATTGGGGAAGAGCGACCGGACTTGAAGAGATCCCTGGTGAGTTTTGGAAGAGCGCGAGACCGGTAGGTTTGGATTGGCTGACTAAGTTATTTAATGTCATCTTTAGGACAATAACAATGCCCGAAGAATGGAGGTCGAGCATAATAATCCCTCTATATAAAAACAAAGGGGATATCCAGAGCTGCAACAACTATAGAGGTATCAAACTTCTAAGCCATACTATAAAAGTGTGGGAAAGAATGGTGGAGATGAGGGTTCGAAGAGGTGTGTCTATTTCAGAGAACCAGTTCAAATTTATGTCGGGATGCTCAACTATAGAAGCCATCCATCTTATGAAGAGACTGGTGGAGCAGTATAGGGAGAGAAAGAGGGACTTGCATATGGTATTCATCGATCTAGAAAAGGCTTACGATAAAGTTCTATGAGAGATACTATGGAGATGTTTGGAGGCTAAAGGTGTAACTATGGCGTATATTAGAGTGATCAAGGATATGTATGAGGGTGCCAAAACCAGGTTGAGGACAGTAGGAGGGGACTCAGAGCACTTTCAGTTGTGATGGGTTTTCATAAAGGATCAGCCCTTAGTCCATATTTATTTGCCTTGGTGATAGATATATTGATGCGAAAAATTCAAGGTGAGGTGCCGTGATGTATGCTTTTTACGGACGACATAGTCTTGATCGATGAGACTCCTAGCAGAGTTAATGCTAAATTGGAGGATTAGAGACACACCCTAGAGTCTAAAGGGTTTAAGCTGAGTAGGACCAAGACAAAGTACTTAGAGTGCAAGTTCAGTGAGACCCCTCAGGAGGTTGGCGCGGAAGTTAGGCTTGGTAACCAGGCCATCCAAAAGAAAAGTAGTTTCAAGTACCTTGGGTCTATCATGCAAGTCAATAGAGAGATTGACGACAATATCACACATTGTATTAGGACAGGGTGGATGAAATGGAGGATCGCCTCCGATGTGCTTTGTGATAAGAAGATTCCACCACAACTTAAGGGCAAGTTCTATAAAGTGGTAGTTAGATCTGCTATGTTATATTGGGCCGAGTGTTGGCCAGTTAAGGTCTCTCATGCTCAAAAGATGAAAGTTGCTGAGATGAGAATGTTTAGAGAGATGTGTGGGCATACTAGGAGCGACAAGATTAGGAAGACACTCCTAATCTTTAATTGGAGTGGCCTCAGTAGAAGACAAGATGCAGGAAATACGACTGAGATGGTTTGGGCATGTGAAGAGGAGAGACATAGATGCCCCAGTGAGGAGGTATGAGAGGTTTGCCATGGATGGTTTTAGAAGAGGCAGGGGTAGGCCGAAGAAATATTGGGGAGAGGTGATTAGACAGGACATGGCACAATTACAGCTTACCGAGGACATGACCTTAGATAGGAGGGTATGGAGGACCCACATTAGGGTAGAAGGCTAGTACATAGTCTCGTTATTCTTCCCTATTAGTAGGTGCATTAGCAGACTATAATTTCCTGTATGGAGGATTGAGATTAGGATAAAAGGCTAGATGACTCATCCTTTACACCATAGTAGTTGTAGTTCTTCTCATTATTTTTTGCCATTTGATTTCTGCATTGTATTGTTGTATATAGTTGTGGCGTCATTGTGCTTTGATTATCTTATTTATTTATTTATAGTAGTTAATGCCTCTTTCTTTTTGTACCATTCTACCATGACTTTCTCACTTTTACTATTCCTTATTTCCATCTTGTTTTCGATATGATTGTCCTTATCTGATCTTTTATCTTGTTTTCCTTTTGTTTTCCTCTCTTGAAGCCGAAGGTCTTTCGAAAACAGTTGCCCCACCTTTCAAGGTGAGAGTTAGGTCTGCGTACACTCTACCCTCCCCAGACCCCACATTATAGGATTATACTGGGTTTGTTATTGTTGTATGCTTTACATACTCAGTACATATCTCGTACTGACCCTCTTTCTTCGAGAGAGGGGGATGCATTTCATGTTTGCAGGTATAGATACTCTCTTTGGTGATCTGCTAGCTTAGGAGCCCTATTCAGCTATCTTGTAGTGCTCCATTGTCCCAGAGCCTAGACTTTTCGTACAGATCCTATTTGATGTATATATATATTTAATAAGGGATATGGTGGGGCCTTGTCCTAGCATATGATACTGTTGATATTCTTAGAGGTCTGTATACATATGTGTGGATTGTGTATATGTGTTTAGTTGTGTCTATATGACTTATATTTTAGGACGTTCCTACACATTATGACTGTCTTTTTGGCTTACGTACTGTGTTATCTTTTGATGATTGTAACTCCTCAGGAGACATGTGGCTTTGATACATATATATATATGTATATATATGTCATAGTTTCGAGACAATGTTCCATCCGTACAAGTTCCATATCATGTTTAGTTGCGGATTGATTATAGACAATAGGTGTGCATACGAGGGTCCAATTCGGGCATTAGTCATAACCTACGGGGTTAGGTCGTAACAAAAATGGTATTAGAGTAGTTCATCCTTGGAGTGTCTACAAACTGTGTCTAATAGAGTCTTGTTTATTGGTGTGTTGTGCACTACATCCATAAACAGGAAGCTACTGGATATTAGGATGTTTTCTTTCCTTCTTATTCTAGATCGTGCGATAGAGCTATATTATTAGGATAATGCCCCCCTAACAAATTATTATCTTTACAGCTATGCCTCCAAGGAAAGCAACAACTTCCTAGAAGGGAAAATCAGTAGCATGAGAAACTAGTCAGACTGAGAGAGTTACTAGGGCCCGTGTCTAGTCCATGCTCGAGAATATACTTCACTCAGCGAGCTCTGCTACACCACCACCTCTAGAAGAGCTTAGAGCAGAAACAAATGCAGATAAGGAGGCGGCTCTACCTCCAACTCCTGAGGCCTCAGTACCTTAGCTTTCAACTCTCCAACTAGGGGCGGAGGATAGGGCCATGAGAGACAAAATTTAGTTAATGATCAGATTAATGGTAGGGCAGGATCTCATGCATAGGCTTAGAGTAGATTATGCAGAAAAACATGATGGTTTAAGGGTTCATGACTTCTTGACTTATAACCCTTAGAGTTCTATGGGTTGAGGCCTGCAGATAACCCATAGGAATTTATCCGACAGGTGCAGTATACATTGAGGATAATTAGGGCTTCTGAGACTGAGTATGTTGAGTTGGCTTCATATCGGCTGTGTGACGTAGCCGTTAATTGGTATGAATCCTAGGAGTTGTCTAGGGGATATGGTGCTCCTCCAGCGGCATGTGATGAGTTTGTGGAGGCCTACCTTGGCCACTTTCTACCTTTAGAGATGAGATGAGCCAGAGTTGATAGATTCTTATATTTGAGGTAGAATGGTAAGAGTGTTTAAGATTATAGTCTTGAGTTTGATTCATCTGCGAGACATGCGTCCACTATTGTAGCTGATATGGTTGATAGAGTGTATCTTTATGTGATGGGGCTGGATCGATATTTGAATGATAGCTGTATGGCAATAGCTTCTCTGCCAGGTATGGATATTGCTCAGGTACAAGCATATGCACAAGGGGTAGAGGATTGGCACAGAGGGCGTCATCTCGATAGAGATCATAATAGAGGATAGCATAACAAAGTTAGATCGACTGGTTATTCGGGTGAGTTTCGAGGTAAGCAGCCTCAGTAGTATAGTAGATATCCTTCTTAGCCAGCCCGAAGTGCACCCCCACAGTTCATAGGTAGGAGATTTGATAGCACAGGGTATTCAATAGCTCGTCAGAGCTCCAGGGATTCAAGTTCACAAATGAACAGGGGTTTGCGCCAGTCGAGGCCACCTTTGTGTAGATATTCTCAGTTTAATAGGCCCCACTTTATGGAATGCCATTTTCCTCAGGTGATTGATTTACTTGCCCCTGTCAAGTACATATTATAAGGGCGTGTCCATTCGGGGGTAGTCCAGGTAGTGCAGCTCAGCCTACTGGGTCAGTTGCTGGTTCATCTTCTTCTGTGGCTATGTACCCTATGGGGTAGGGTATTCAGATACACCGCATATATATTCCTTGGCTAGTAGATAGGACCAAGAGGCATCACCAAATGTGGTTACAAGTATATTATCGATTTTCTCTCGGGACTTATATGCATTGATAGATCCAGACTCCACCTTATCATATATATCTTCCTTTGTTGCTAATAGAATCGGGATAAAACCTGAATTGATAGAACTAATCGTGAACTTGCTTGCCTCTGCATCACGGACCTGGCAATGTATTTTTAGTTGAATTTAGTTTTTAGTAAGGGCACTTTAGACTTTTCCCAAATTATAGCTAATGAACCTAGACGTTTTTAAGACCTAATTCAACTCAATAAATTGACCTAAACCTTTAATTCTATTCATTCTTCTACAAAAGACTCTCAAGGTCTCCATTGAAGACTTCAAGTAAATTCACTCAAGCTCTCCATCAAAACTCTCAAGTTCTTCCAAATTATTTGGTGTTCTCACTTAAGGTATATGGGTATTGATTTATGGATTCTTTCATCCATGAAGCCCAAATCAATTTTTTAAGATCTATCAAATTAAAGTATGGTATTTTATGGATTTTATGATCTCTATTTCTAATGCATGAATTATGATTCAAAGTATGATCATGAGTCTACTTTGATATAAATTTATGGTTATTGCATTAAATTGAAGTGTTTTCGCATGAATTCTCCTATTTTGATCTCTAGGGTTCATGATGTAAATTATGAGTATTTTGAATTATACTTTCAAAGGATATTATCTATATGAACTATGTATGAGCTGTTATAAAGTTTAAAATCATACATGTTTTCAAGTCAATTTCATAATTTTCAAGTCAATTGATCATGCATTCATGTCTTACCCTAATTTCAAGTATAAGCTATGATAATGAATTTCCAAGTATGAATTATGATTATGTATTTCAATTATGATCATGGACTATAAGTATGTTTCAAATGATGCTTTTCATGTAAATTATGAAGTAAGGTGACCTAAGGTCTAACAATATGAATTATGCAAATATGATTTCTCTCAAGGACTATGTTTTATTTTAAGCATGAAGTTTACACGTTCTATGCATTTTTTAAAGTGTCCTCATGTCCATGTCGGGTTTCTAAATCATTTTTCCATGTCTTTTTTGTATTAGTGGAATCTCATTCGAGAACGAATGTTTCCAAGGGAGAGATATTGTAACATCCCTAAAACAATACCCACAAAATACCTTAAGAATGCCTTGGAAATAGATCGCTCATATAACGCATTATCCTTAATCTTTTTGGCAAATCCGAGTTCAGAATATTGATCAGGGGTCAAAACCTGCAGAAAAATAGTCTCGGTGGATTTTTAGGACACGTAGATCAGAAGAAGGACTTTCGAAGAAACCATAAAATAGTGTGGTCAGCGACCGGACCGCTTCACGGACCTGGGATAGTTTTCTGGCCAAGTTGATTATGATAGGTCCACGATGCGGACCTGGGAAGGTCTTCCGGTCGAATTGAGTTTTTTAGGGCCTTTTTAGACTTTTCCTAAATTATTAGTTAATGAACCTAGACGTTTTTAGGACCTAATTCAAATCTATAAATTAACCTAAACCTCTTATTCTATCCATTCTTCTACAATTAATCTATCAAATATTTCTCTCTCTACAAAAAGGCTCTCAAGGGTTTCCATTGAAGACTTCAAGCAAGTTCACTCAAGATCTCCATCAAAACACTCAAGTTCTTCCAAATTAATTTGTGTTCTCATCAAGGTATGTGGGTATTGATTCATGGATCCTTTTATCCATAAAGCCCAATCAATTTCTTAAGGTTTTCTATCAAATTAAAGTATGGTATTTTATGGGTTTTGTGATATCTATTCCAATTGCATGAATTTTGATTTGAAGTATGATCATTAGTCTATTTTGATATAAATTGATGGTTATTGAATTAAATTAAAGAGTTTTTCCATAAATTCTCCTATTTTAATTTTTAGGGTTTATGATGTAAATTATGAGTATGTTCAATTATACTTCCAAATGATATTATCTATATAAATTATGTATGGGATGATATAAAGTTTATGATCATGCATATCTTCAAGTTAATTTTCATGATTTTTAAGTAAATTGATCATGCATTCATGTCATACCCAAATTTCAAGTATAAGCTATGGTCATGAATTTTCAAAGTATGAATTATGACTATGTATTTCTATTATGATCATGAATTATAAGTATGTCTCAAATTATGATTTTTCATGCAAGTTATGAAGTAAGGCGGCCTAAGGCCTAACAATATGAATTATGCAAATATGATTGTAATGATGAAATGGCAAATTCTCACATAACAAGTATGTTATGAAAATGAGCTACTCTATGATTTCAAGCCTATGATCATGCCTATGATATATGAAATTATTATCTTATGTTATGTATGTATTCCGTGGGATTTGACTTAGCACCGAATATGGACTTGAGGTGGGGACTCAAATTAAGGAGTCCTTATATAAAGTCTCTAAGCGGTGAGTACCTAAAATATCAAGGCTTGGAGGTGAGTACCCGAGTCTAAGAACTAGGGGTGAGTACCCGGTTCACACGACCGCTTAGTGGATCCACTTAGGCATGTAGGAGTCTACCTTGGCAAGTAGTCTTCCCCTTTCCTCCAATGTAGGGGCAACATTATGATTCCATGTTATAGATCGCATGGTCTTATTATCGGTTATGGTTCCTATCCCACATATGTATAATCTCTTAAGTATGTTATGATTTTGACTTTATGTTTTAAATGCTTTGGTCAATATAATTTTCTTATGTCTTTACGTATTCCATCCTATCACGTGATTTATCTGACCTTTACATTCTATGATTTACGTTGCATGTCACGCCCTCATACTTAGTACATTACAACGTACTAATGCATATTTTTTGTCTATATTATCTCATAATATAGGGGTTGAGGTTGAAGATCTTAATCGTCCACGTAATTAGTAGGCATTCCTATCCGAAGATGTGGTGGTGAGTCCTCATTGACCGGGGACTAGTTTTAAGTTGGTTACTATTTTCTTTTCAAAAGACTTTTGCTTATGTTGTATATTGAGGGTGAGCTAGGGACATATCTTATCCCCCGTCCATACTCATATTTAGAGGCATCTAGTTGGACATGTGTTTGAGTCTATGTTGTCATAAGACATTTTCATATTTTTATTCATGGTTTTAGACTCTCTTATGATGTTTCCGCTTTTATATTTTACCTTATGTATGCTTATGATATGTACACGAGGCTTGGTTGGATCCCTTTGGAGTTTTGATCGCCGTGTTATGGTTAGGCCCTAGGTCGAGTAGTGACATAGCCTAATCCATGACTACTCAAGTGAATTGAGGAGTAATCGCTCCTCACAATGAGTTTACACCGGTTTCTAGGCTTAGAGACTTCATGAGGATAAACCCTCTTGAGTTTTGATGAGTCAAAGGTTGATGAGGATCCTCAAGACTTGATTGATGAAATGTATAAGATTGTTAATATTACATGAGTTTCTTTGGAGGAGAAGGCAGAATTGGTGGCCTACAAACTCAAAGGTGTCATTCAAGTATGGTACAACTAATGAAAAGTCAAAAGGGTTGAAGAGGGTCCCATAGGTTGGAAAAATTTCAAAGTTGCATTTCTTGACCACTTCTTCCAACTTGAGTTGAGGGAGGTGAAGATGCTAGAGTTTATCAACCTCAAGAAAAAGAAATATGAGTGTGAGGAAACATGACTTCATGTTTAAAAAGTTGTTTAAGTATGCCCCTTCGATAACCGATTCTCGTATCCAAATAAGAATATTTATTTCAGAAGTATCAGACTTAGTGATGAAAGAATGTCGAACCATTATTCTCATCAAGGATATGGATATTTCTAGGCTTATGACTTATGCCAAGCAAGCAGAAGGAAGAACCGTAAGGAGAGAAAAGTAAGGGAGTCCAAGAGCTAAAGGATCAGTTGAGGGATTTTTTAGATAAGGGTTTCTTAGAATGAGTATCCCTTTATGGAGTGCTCCAATTCTCTTTGTTAGGAAGAATTATGGTTCTCTCCATATGTGTATTAATTATCGACAATTGTATAAAATCATAATTAAGAATAAGTATACCATTCCAAGGATTGATGACTTATTCGATCAACTTCAAGGAGCGAGCCACTTTTCAAATATTTATCTTTGATTGGGTTATCATCAACTCCGAGTAAGGAAATATGACATTTCGAAGATGGATTTCAAAACTCGGTATGGTCACTTTGAATTTTTTGTTATGTCTTTTGGACTATCAAATACCTTTGAAGTTTTTATGGATTTGATGAACAGAGTGTTCAAGCAATACTTGGGTATGTTCGTTATTGTGTTCAATAATGAATTTTTGATCTATTATGTGAGAAAGAGCATGCCGATCATATGAGGATTATGTTGGTAATTTTCAAGGACCCTCAATTATTTGCCAAGTTTAGTAAATGCAAAATTTGGTTAAGATCAATTTTCTTTCTTGGTCACATCATCTCTAATGAAGGAATTATTATTGATCCAAAGAAGACCAAGGTGGTTAAGAATTGGCCTAGACCATTGTCTCCTTCTGATGTTTGGAGTTTCTTGGGCTTAGGTGGTTATTATAGATGATTTGTGGAAGGTTTATTTTCTATTGCATCTCCCTTTACTAGTTTGACACAAAAGAAGGTAAAAATCCAATGGTCCGAGATATGTGAGAAAAGTTTCTAAGATTTGAAGGATAGACTCAACTCCGTTCTGGTATTGACTTTACCGAAAGGTACCAATTGGTTTGTTATGTATTGCGATGCTGCACAAGGTTTTCTTGGTTGCGTTTTAATTAAAATTAGTGAGGTCATAGCCTATGCTTCTAGAAAACTGAAGGTGCGTGAGAAGAATTACCCGACATGTGACTTGGAGTAAGCGGCGGTAACTTTTGCTTTAAAGTTGTGAAGACACTACTTGTATGGTGTCCATGTGGATATTTTCACCGATCAGAAGAGTTTGCAGTATGTGTTCACTCAAAAGGACTTGAACCTTAAAAAATGAAGATATCTTGAATTGTTGAAGGATTATGATATGAGTGTGCTATATCATCCAGAAAAGGCAAATGTGGTTGCCAAGACTCTTAGTAGAATATCTTTGAACAACATTTCCCATATTGAGGATAAGAAAAAGGAGCTAGTTTGACATGTTCATAGATTAGCCCATTTGGGTGTTCGATTGGTTGATTCCGAGAATGGTGGAGTGACTGTTCAAAATGGTTCCAAATCATCTCTTGTGCTGGATGTTAAGGAAAAATAAGACAGTGATCCTACTTTGGTTCCATTGAAGAAGGCGGTTGCTGAAAAGCCATTGAGGCTTTCTCTTAAGAGATAGATGATGTTTTGAGATACCAAGGCCGATTATGTATTTCTAATGTTGATGGCTTGAGAGATATGATATTTTTTGAGGCTCATAGTTCAATATATTGTATTCATTTGGGTTCCACAAAGATGTATCGAGATTTGAGGGAAGTGTACGGGTGGAATTGCATGTAAAGGGATATTGCAAAATTTGTGCCTAAGTGACCAAATTGTCAACAAGTGAAAGTTGAGCATCAAAAACCTAGAGGTTTGGCTCAAGACATTGATATTCCTACTTGGAAGTAGGAAGCCTTAAATATGAACTTCGTTACTGTCTTGCCTCGTACTTGTAGGTAACATGACTCTATTTGGGTGATTGAGTATCGAATGACTAGTTGGCTCATTTTCTTCCTATTAAGACTTCATATACGACCGAGGATTATTCTAGATTTTATATCTTAGAGTTGGTTAAGCATATTGATGTTCTATTATCTATCATTTTGGATCGCGGTACTCAGTTCACATCCTAATTTTGGAGATCATTTCAAAAGGTCCTGGTACTCAAGTGAAGCTTAGCACAACTTCCACCCTCAAATAGCTGGTCAGGCCAAGAGTACCATTCAGAATCTAGAGGATATGTTTAGAGCATGTGTCATTGATTTCAAAGGAAATTGAGATGATCATTTTCCATTGATATAATTTGCTTATAACAACAGTTATCACTCTAGTATTAAGATGACTCATTTTGAGGCTTTTTATAGTAGGAGGTGTAGATCTAGTATAGGTTGGTTTAAGGTTGGTGAAGTTTCTTTGATAGGACCAGAGTTGGTATTTGAGACTATGGAGAAGGTTATACTTATTAGAGAAATATTGAAGACAACCCAAAGTCGACAAAAGTCCTATTCGGATATGAGGAGAAGAGAGCTTGAATTTGAGGTTAATGATTGTGTTTACATAAAACTTTTACCCATGAAGGGTGTGATACATTTTGGTAAGAAAGGGAAGCTAAGTCTCAACTATGTTGGCCCATATCAAATTTTAAGGTGTATTGATAGGGTGGCTTTTGAGTTGTATTTACCTTCTTATTTGGGATCGATGCATCCGGTGTTTCATAATTCTTTGTTGAGGAAGTTTGTTGGTGATCCTAGATCTATTATGTCATTGAACAACATTGATGTAAGAGAGAGTCTTTCATATCAGGAGGTTCTGGTTGGGATCTTGGACCAGCCGGTTAGAAGGTTGAGAAACAAGGAAATAGCTTCAGTGAAAGTGTTATGGAGGAACCAAGAGGTTGAGAGTGCTACATGGGAAGCCAAAGCTGCTATGATGTCTCAATATCCTCATCTCTTTCCTTCCATGCCTAGTTAAGGTATTTAGTTCCTTCATGATCAAATTACCCCAAATCATGTGTTTCAGTTATTCTCATAGTTTCATATGCATTCATGTTCATGAAATGAGTTTTAAAGTCATGTTTTAGTTTTATATTGGAAGTTTCATGTTTTATGCATTTTTGAGATAGTTTGCATTCATGTTGGGCTACTATGTTTGTAAAACTTTAAAAGTCAAAAAGTAGGAACCAAGTAGGAAATTCTCAAAATTTTGAACTGACTCATGTATATGAGTCACTCTATGACTCATAAGAGTGACTCGTATAGTGACCCCTTGAACATTGTACAGTGTTATCCTTAGGAGAGGTTATACAACTCAACAGGATGAGTCGTCGTCCTACTGATGAGTCGTAAGAACCTCTCATTCCAAAACTTCAGATGCCATTTTTAAAAAGTTCCTCAAGGTCGAGTCTACAAGTCAACAGGATGAATCGTAGAAACCTTTACGACTCATAGAAGTGAGTCATAAACAAACATCAGAGACTTCTAAACTTGCAGGTTTTCAAGCCTGCAAGACAATTCTAAATGATGACTCGTAGTCACGAAGATGAGTCATAGAAATGACTTATTTTCAAACTTCAGAGACTTGAATTTTAGCCCTTTTCTCAATCCTGCAATGATAGGTCATTTCGTAGGGTCAAATTCAAAGTTTTAATGAGGGGTATTTATCTCATTTCCCAAGTTTGGTTCAATGAACCTAGACACAATTATGGCTAAGTTCAGCCCTATATCTACCCAATTTTTAAAAATTTTCCTCATTCTAAATCGCTATACCAAATTCTCTAAGGTAAGAACTAAATTCTCTTAAGGATTCTTCTTCAAGCTACAAAACTATGGTTTCAGATTTCACCAAGGTTTCTTCTTCAATTCTAAGTGATTTCAATCAAGGTATGTGGGTATTGATACATGGGTTTCATTCACCCATTGTTTTCCAAATGTTTCTCAAGTTTCCTTCAATTTTCAACTGATTTATGAACCCTAGTTTTGATGAAATCCGTTGTGCCATTTCAATTGCATTTTGAATTGTTATCAATGATTATTCTAAGCATGCTTCTACATGAATTGCATGATTTTAAGTTAAATTATGAATGCCCGTGAATAAAGCTATTTCCAATTTATGATTATAAAGTTAAAGATGATTTTCATGAGTTGATTATGATTTCAATGATTTTCAAGAAACGTTTTTATGATTTAAAGTTGAGATTATGATTTTTAATGATGAAGTTATGATGATGATCAAGTTATGATAAAATATAGTTATTATGCTGTGATAAATACAATTCTGATCAATCATTTTTAAAGATGGTGATAAGGACAATTCTCACCAAAGTTATGGATTCTTATAAATCACTAAAGTTAATAAGCTATTCCTAATATGGTTTATAAAGATGGATTGATAGGTAGTTACTATATTTAACTATTATGTTATGACATGTTTTTATGAGTTTCGTTATGGATATTGACTAAGCAAGGAGAGGACTTCTAGGTGGGGTTTGGTCTGGTAACACAGTTAGATACCCAAGGGAATACTAGCAACAATCTAAATCTCCAAACTACGTTGACCGCGTATATTGACTTTATGGTCTAGTTAGTGGATCCATTTATAGCACAGTTGAATTGAGTACCATGATGAAGTATACCTTCGCAAGGTAGCTTTCCCTTTCTCGATGAGGGTTCCATCAGATTCTATGTTATCCCTTGCATGATCTTATATATCAGTTAAAGTTCTTATCCCAAACAAGTTAAATGTCAAGTTATGAGTTTTATGATAAAGTTTCATGATATGCATTCACCATGAGTTTTCGTATGTTTTCAAATACTTTTAAGCCTTACTGATGTTCATTATGATTCATCATGCATCTTATGGTATATTGCTCATGTTCCTTTACTTGTTCATGCATATCTCACATACTTAATACCTTCCATGTACTAATGCATATTTTGCCTACATTGTTTCATAATATAGGGGCGGTCGTCGATCATTCCATTCATGACTAGAGTGCTTAGGTTTCTCCAAGAAGTTGATGAGTCCTCATATTATCGAGGACATGTCTTTCTTTTCACATTGTTTCATTGACTTACTTTTATTGTTTTGGGTGAGCTAGGAGCTTTTCCAAATCCCCAATTAAAGACTAGACTAGAGGCATGTTTATACGATATTTGATGCAGTCCACTTGGATATTAAATTGAGTATTTCTATCTCTTAGACCCATTCCCTTGAGTTGTTACTTCCGATTATATTACTATATTTCTTTACCTTATGAATGAAATGTATACTAATATGGCTTGGTTCGGGTCCCTCTCATCCCGATTGCCTTGTGATGGCTTGGTCCTAGTTTAGGTCGTGAGCAAACTTGGTATTAGAGTATAAGGTTTAGAAAAGTCTTAGGGTGTCTAACATGCCACGTTAAGTGGAGGCTTGTTCATTTGCTTGAAGTGCGCCACATATTTGAATAGGTGGCTACAAAAAATCATAGGAAAGTCTCACTTCTTTCGTGATCTATGTCGTGCGGTAGAGTGGTTAATTCATTCCCTCTAACACTTGTTCTTTGCGATTTTTCAAAAATGCCTCCACGAAGATATGCTACTATAAGTAATCTGGTTAAAAAGGAGCAACAAGAACCAAATGATCCCTTGAATGACCAAGTCTCCAATGCTGAGTTTCGAGCAATATTTCAAGTACTTCCTCAAGATGTTACAACCCAAGTTAATTGTGAAGTGGTTTCTCCTATGAATCCAAATGTGGGTTTAGCATCAATAAAAGTTTGTGATTTCATGAGGATTAATCCTCTAGAGTTTTAGGGTTCTAAGATGGAAGAGGATCCATAAGAGTTTATTGATAGCACTAATAATATTGTGGGCATCATGGGGGTTTGTCTAGTTAAGAGGGCAGAGTTGGCTACGTATCAATTGAAGGTGTTGCTCAAATTTGGTTTGATCAATGGAAAAGTGAGAGGCCTATATAAGAGGATCCCATGACTTAGGATGAGTTCAAAGGAGTGTTTTTTGATCACTTATTACCGTTGGAGTTGAGGGAGGCCAAGGTACAAGAGTTCATCAACCTTAATCAAGGTAGAATGAGTGTGAGGGAGTATTCCCCCAAGTTTACTCAATTGTCAAAATATGCTTCATTCATAGTTGCCAAGTCAAGAGCTCGTATAAGTAAGTTCATGTTGGGTGTACCGAATATGGTCTCAAAGGAGTATAAGACGGCTGTGTTGATTTGGGAGATGGTCTAGACTCATGACCTATGCGGAGCAAATAGAGAGTGTGTATCTTAGGGAAAAAATAGGGAATCAAAGAGGCCAAGGACAGACGGTGGTGATTTCTCTCGTGCTAAGTACAGAGGTGGTGGGCATCCTCATTTTTACCAAAAGTACTATGGCCAAGAGTCTTCAAACGCCACTACTCCAAGATTTGAAAAGGATAGGGTGCTCAACCCTAAACTTCAAGTAGGTCTCCTATTGGCCAAGTTACTCCCACATGCAAGAAGTATGGTAAGAACCACAAGGGTGACTATTTAGCAAGTTTGAATATTTTCTTTCGATGTGGTAAACTGAGTAATTATGCTAAGGAATTCAAGGTCAAAGATGGTCGTCCTCAAGGCTAAGTTGCTCAAGGTGCTCAAGTGTAACCAAAAGGTTGTCAACTCAATAATTAGTTTTATGCTCTTCATGATAGGCAAGAGGTGGAAGAGACTGCCGATGTTGTTACTGGTATGTTATGAGTCTTTTAATATAATGTTTATTCCTAACTTGATTCGAGTGCAAATTTGTCTTTTGTTTCTCCGTATATGTCCATGAGATTTTATGTTAGCCCCAAAATGTTGTTAGAGCCTTTTTCCATTTAGTTGTGGCTAAAAGAGTTTATAGAAGTTGTCCATTTTTGGTTTTCCATAAAGTTATCCTATCTGATCTATTTGAGCTTGAGATGACCGATTTTGATGTTATGCTTGGTATGGATTGGCTATATGCATGTTATGCTTCTATTGGATTATAGAACCCAAGTAGTTAAGTTCCAATTTCCAAATAAGCCGATCCTAGAATGGCAGGGTAGTAATTCAGTGTTCGAAGGTCAATTTATTTCGTGCCATAAAACTCAGAAAATGATTTCAAAGAGTTGTATCTATCATCTTGTTAGGTTTAAGGATGAAAATTCTAAAGCCTCTACTCTAGAGTCGGTCCCCATTGTAAATGAGTTTTTGGATGTGTTTCTCGATGATCTATGTGGTATCCCTCCTAAAATAGAGATTGATTTTTGTATAGACCTTCTTTTGGGTACTCAACCCATTTTTATTCCTCCTTACCGAATGGACCCGGTGGAATTAATAGAGTTAAAGGATCAATTGAAAGACTTGTTAGATAGAGGTTTTATTAGACTAAGTATATCCCCATGTGGTACTCCCATTTTATTTTTTAGAAAGAAGGATGGTTCGCTACATATGTGCATTAACTACCGACAATTGAACAAAGTAACCATCAAGAATAAATATCCAATTCCGAGGATAGATGATTTGTTTGACCAATTGCAAGGGGAAAGTTATTTCTCTAAGATTGATCTTTATTACGGTTATCCCCAATTGAGGGTAAGGGAGTGTGATATTCCAAAAATGGAATTTTGAACAAGGTATGTCCATTATAAGTTCTTAGTTATGTCATTTGGTTTAACCAATGCCCTCGCAGCATTCATGGATTTGATGAATAGGATATTCAAATAATATTTGGACATATTTGTGATTGTGTTCATTGATGACATTTTGTTTTACTCTCGGAATAAAGGGGGGCATGCTAATCACTTGAGGATCCTATTGCAAACTCTAAGGGACAAACAATTATTTGCCAAGTTTGATAAATATGAGTTTTGGCTAAAGGAGGTGGCTTTTCTTGGTCACATTATGTCTGGTGAAGGGTTATGGTTGATCCTAAGAAAACCAAGGCAATGAAGAATTGGCGTTGACCATTGTCCCCTTTGGATATTAGAAGTTTCTTTGGCCTAGCCAGATAGAATAAAATATTTGTAGAAGGGTTTTCATCGATCTCGTCACCTTTGACTAAGAGAACTTGAAAAAAGGTGAAGTTTCAATGGTCGGAAGCTTGTGAGAAGAGTTTCCAAGAGTTGAAAGATCATCTCACTACCGCTCCTATTTTAACTCTACCAGAAGGGTTCGATGGTTTAGTTGTGTATTATGATGCTTCAAGGGTTTGTCTTGGCTGTGTTTTGATACAACATGGTAAGGTAAGGTAATAGCCTATGCTTCTAGGCAACTTAAGGTGCATGAACGAAATTATCCAAGCCATGATCTTGAATTAGCGGCGGTTGTGTTTTCTCTAAAGATTTGGAGACACTATCTTTATGGTGTCCATGTGGATGTATTGACCGACCTTAAGAGTTTACAATATGTGTTTAAGCAAAAAGAATTGAACCTTCATCAAAGGAGATGACTTGAATTATTGAAGGACTATGATATAAGTGTGTTGTACTATTTGGACAAAGAAAATGTGGTTGCCGATTGACTAAGTAGATTGTCCATGAATAATGTTGTCCATGTTGAGAAAGGTAAGAAAGATTTGATCAAAGATGTTCATAGATTGGCATGCTTAGGTGTGCATTTTGTTGATTCTAGTGATGGAGGTGTTCTTGTGCATAATGGTTTGGAATCATCTCTTGCGGCGGATGTTAATGCCAAACAAGACCGTGATCTGGTGTTAGTTGAGTTAATAAAGTCAGTTGCCTAAAAATCATTGAGGCTTTTTCTCAAGGGGGAGATGGTGTGCTTCGTTATCAAGGTCGGTTATGTGTGCCCAATGTTGATGACTTAAGAGAGTTGATATTGAATGAAGCTCATAGCTCCCAATATTCGATTCATCTGGGTTCCACCAAGATGTATCGTGATTTGAGGGAAGTATATTGGTTGAATGGCATGAAGAAGGGCATAGCGGAATTTATAGCTAAGTGTCCAAATTGCCAACAAGTAAAAGTTGAACACCAAAGGCTGGGAGATTTAGCCCAAGATATTGAAATTCCTAATTGGAAGTGGGAAGATGTTAATATAGACTTTGTAAAGAGTTTTCCTAGTACTAAGAAGCGACATGATTCTATTTGGGTTGTTGTAGATCAGATGTCTAAGTCGGCTTATTTTCTATCGGTTAAGACTTTATGATGCCGAAAATTATGCTAAGTTGTATGTTTGTGAGATGGTAAGGATTCATGGTTTTCCCTCATCCATGATATCAGATCAAGGTACTCAATTCACTTCACACTTTTGGAAGTCATTTCAAAAGGGTCTTGGTACAAAGGTTAAGTTAAGTACCTCTTTCCATCCTCAAACCGATGGTCAAGCTGAAAAAATGATCCATACTTTAGAGGATATGTTTAGGGCATTTGTGGTTGATTTTAAAGGAAGTTGGGATGAACATTTCCCATTGATTTAGTTTGCCTATAATAATAGTTATCATTCTAGCATCGAAACGGCTTCTTTCGAAGCTTTGTATGGGAGAAGATGTAGGTCCCTAATGGGATGGTTTGTGGTAGGTGAGATTGCCTTGATTGTTCCAGATTTGGTAATAGATGCCATGGAAAAGGTGATACTGATAAGGGAGAGGTTGAAGATGGATCAAGTCATCAAAAGTCTTATTCTGATGTTAGGAAGACAGACCTTGATTTGAAGTTGATGATTGGGTCTATTTGAAGGTTTCACCCATGAAGGGTGTAATACATTTTGGAAAGAAAGGGAAACTAAGTCTTATGTATGTTGGGCCATATAAGATATTGAGACGTGTTGGCAAGGTGACTTATGAGTTATATTTGCCACTTGAGTTAGTTATGGTTCACTTAGTGTTTCATGTGTCTATGTTTGAGGAAGTTCGTAGGTGATCCAAATTCCATTGTACCATTGGAAGATGTGAGTGTTGAAGAGAACTTGACTTATGAGGACTCCCCATGGAAATATTATACCAGGAAGTTAAGAAGTTAAGAAACAAAGAAGTTGTATCTGTCAAAGTATTGTGGAGGAATCAACAAGTAGAAAGTGCTACTTGGGAGTGGAGGTGGATATAATGAAATGATACTCGTACCTCTTTCCCTCTACTCAAGCCTAATGTAGTAAGTTGTTCTTATTCAAGTTAATTAAAATCTTACATATTCAGTTCCTCCCATGTCATTCATACACAAACATATTCATGAAAGTTGATTTTTAAAGCCATGTTTTATGTTGAGTTGAGATTTTCATGTTCTATGCATTTTAAATTATCATTATATTCATGTTGGGTTGATAGTCCTCTTTCCGTATGTTTCCCATGTTAAGTTAATCTTATTTGAGGACGAATGTTCCCAAGGGGGAGATATTATAAGACTTTGAATGTCAAAAAGTTTGAACCAAGGAGGAAATTCCCCAAATTTTTAACTAACTCATGTTTACGAGACACTCTACTACTCGTAGAGCTTTGTATGACTCGTAAGATTGAGTCGTACAATGACCCCATGAGAATTGTACAGTCTTACCCTCAGGAAAGGTTCTACAACTCAATGGGATGAGTCTTCGTCCCGTTGATGAGTCGTAAGAATCACTCATTCCATAACTTTAGAGGTCACGTTTCAAAATATCCTTAAGGTCTAGTCTATGACTCGATAGAACAAATCATAGAAACCTTTACCACTCGTAGAAGTGAGTCATAACCAAACTTCAGAGACTTCCAAACTTGCAGGTTTTCAGGCCTTCAAGAAGAATCTAAATGATGACTCATAGTCACGAAGACGAGTCGTAGAAATGAATCATTTGCAAACATCAGAGATTTGAATTTAAGCCCTTTTATCATAATTGCAAGACGAGTAGTCTTGATGACTCGGCATTATTTCTACAACTCCTAGTGTCAATTCATAGGGTCAACATCATTTCTATGACTCTTAGTGTCAATTCGTAGGGTCATATTCGATGTTTTAATACAGGGTATTTGTGTAATTTCACAAGTTTGTTTCAATGAACCTAGACACAATTATGGCTAAGTTCAACCCTATATCTACCCAAATTCTTTAAAACTTCCCTCATTTTAAATCACACACCCAAATTCTCTAAGGCAAGAACTAGCTACAAACTAGAGTTTCAGATTTCACCAAGGTTTCTTCTTCAATTCTAAGTGATTTCAATCAAGGTATGTGGGTATTGATACATGGGTTTTATTCACCCATAGTTTCCCAAAGGTTTCTCAAGTTTCCTTCAATTTTCAACTGATTTATGAACCCTAGTTTTGATGAAATCCGTTGGGCTATTTCAATTTCATTTTGAATTGTTATCAATGATTATTCTAAGCATGCTTCTATATGAATTGCATTATTTTAAGTTAAATTACAAATGCCCATACATAAAGCTATTTCCAAGTTATGATTATAAGGTTAAAATGATTTTCATGAGTTGATTATGGGTTCAATGATTTTCAAGGAAATTTTTTATTATTTAAAGTTGAGATTGTGATTTTTAATGATGAAGTTATGATAATGATCAAGTTATGATAAAATATAGTTATTATGGTGTGATAAGTACAATTCTCATACAATCATGTTAAAAGATGGTGATAAGGATAATTCTCACCAAAGTTATGGATTCTTATGAATCACTAAAGTTGCTATTCCTAACATATTTTATAAAGATGGATTGATAGGTAGTTACTATCTTTCTCTATTATGTTATGACCATGTTTTTATGAGTTTTCGTATGGATATTGACTAAGTAGCGTGAGGATTTCTAGGTGGGGTTTGGTCTAGTAATGCAGTTATTACCCAAGAGAATTCTAGTAGCAACCTAAAGCCCAAAACTTTGTTGCCCATGTAGGATTGCCTTTATGGCCTAGCTAGTGGATCCACATATAACATAGTTGAGTTGAGTAACATGACGGAGTATACCCTCATAAGGTAGCCTCCCCCTTCTCGATGAGGTTTCCATAAGATTCAATGTTATAGCTTGCATGATGTTAGCTATCGGTTAAAGGTCTTATCCCAAAAAAGTTAAATGATATGCATTGACCATGAGTTTTCATATTTTTTTAAAATGCTTTTAAGCCTTACTCATGTTGATTATGATTGGTCATACATCTTATGGCATATTGTTCACGTTCCTTTACTTTTTCATGCATATCTCACATACTTAGTACCTTCCATGTACTAACGCATATTTTGACTATATTGTCTTATAGTGTAGGGGTGAACGTCGATCATTTGATTCTGGCTAGAGTGCTTAGTTTTCTCTAAGAAGTTGGTGAGTCCTCATATTATCGAGGACATTACTTTATTTTCACATTGTTTTATTGACTTACTTGTATTATTTTGGGTGAGCTAGGAGCTTGTCCTAAGCCCCTATCAAAGACTAGACTAGAGACATATTTAGACAATGTTTGATGTAGTCCACTCGAACGTTGAATTGAGTATTTGTATCCCTTAGACCCATTACCTCTATCTGTTAATTCTGTTTATATTACTATGTTTCTTTACCTTATGAATGAAATGTATGCTAAGATGGCTTGGTTGGGGTCCCTCGCATTCCAATCATCTTATCGCGGCTTGGCCGTAGTTCGGGTGATGCGAATGTTCCTTTCCTATTCCATTCATGCTAGTTTGAGTCCTATTTGAGGAAGAATTTTCCCAAGGGGAGATATTTTAAGACTCCATAAGTTGGAAAGTCATAAAACGAGGATCAAAAGACAATTTCCCATAAATCTCAACTTTTGGCACTAGATGATGACCATAAAGGTCATCACGGACTATGTTTCCCATCATGGTTCGTGGTGTCCTGCCATGGTAAAAGTCCTGAAACTTAGGCTCTACAAGGAAGGGTCCCCGATAGGGACCATGGGTCGTGGTGAGCACCATGAGCCATGGTGCTCTTTGTTGTGGACACCACTTGAGACCCTTAGATTCCATTCCAAGTTTGGGACACGACCACCCCACCATGGGTCGTGGTTGCCTTCATAGATCGTGGTGGTCTTCATGGAGGGATACATGCAAAAACCCCAAGTTTCCAAGTTGAATTTCGTCACTATGATGGGGACCATGACCCGTATTGGTCTTCACGAGCCATGGTGATGGTTCATCCAGGTGCTAAATTCAGTTTTAAGTTGGGGGTATTTTGGTCATTTCCTATATTTCATTAATAAATATGGATAGTTTTTGGAACTAGGATCTCACCTATTAACTAACCTAAGGATTTAATACCCCAAGTACCCTTAACCCTCCCTTTCTCACCATAACTCCCAAATCACAAATTCATCGCTCCTAAATTCCCTCTCAAGAGTCCTCTTCTTCATCAAATAAATTCAAATGATTTCTTTAAGGTCAAGCTTCAATTCAATTCAATCTAGGGCTCCTAAAGGTCAAGGTATGTGGGAATTCCTCCTTGGGCCTTTTCACACATGGAATCCCATTTTCTCTCCAAATTCTCTTATGATTTCTTCTTCTAAAATCCCTAATTCTATGATGTTGCATTGAGTCTTCTTACTCATGATAGATCTTATGATTATTGACTAGATTATGCATAATTCACATCATATTGGATGATTTTAAGATGAATTTCAATGACCCATGCTATATTCTAGTTTCAATTAAGATTTATGAGCTATGATCTTAATTTTTAAGTATATTCAATGAAAGCTTTATGAATGCTTTCCAAATATGCTTTATGCAAAGAAGTTGTGAATGATGCCCTATGATGTTTCAAGGAAGCTAATTATAGGGTGACTTAAGTTCCTAAAGATGTTTTATGAAAAAAGATTCATAATGATGGAAAGCGTACACCCACATTACATGAATCACATGATATATGAGCTATTCTTACGAATTCGCTATGATGATGATAGAGGAGCTACTCTTATGTTATATTTATAAAGATGGATTGAAATTATTATAGACTATGTTTCATGAATGTTTTGTTAGGATAATGACTAAGCACCGAGAGGATTTTAAGGTGGGATTCGGTTCGATATGCCATTATAGCTATCCAAGAAAATAGTAGTAGCAACCTTTAGTCCCAAACTACGTTGCCTTCGTAGGTTCAAAGATGCCAATATGGCAAAGCTAGTGGATCTACATAGAAAAAGTTAAAAGAGTTATTAATGGAGTATGCCCTTGTAAGGTAGCCTCCCTCATCTCGATGTGAGAGTCATCAGATTCCATATATTAGCTCACAAGGTCTTACATGTTGTCTAAAGGTCCAATCCCACACTAGTTAAAGTAAAGTTATGAGTTCTAATGATGATTATGAGACTATTGATGCATTGACCAATGGGATACATGTTTTAACTGTTTTCATAGTTTTACTCATGTTTTAAAGATATTGGTCTTACATCTCATGATTCATACTGATTATGTCCTATATTTATTATTCATACATCTTTTCACATACTTAGTGCATTCTATATACTAACACATACTTTTTGCCTATATTTTATCATAGTGTAGGATCCGACGATCATGCTCATCTTCCTCCAGCTCGTGGCTATAGTTTATTACGATAGTACTTTTGGTGACTCCTCATGTTCCAAGGATGAGGAATTTTACTTTCTTATGAGTCTATGACTTTCTTTTATATTTTGTATTGGGTGATCTAGGAATCGTCTTATACCCCCATCTTGTAGTTGAGGCATGTTAGATAGTAAGAGTCTATGTTGTCACTTTGTCATTTCGAGACTTATGCTTATATGTAGATGTTGCTTCCTTATATTTGATCTTGCTTCTTTACTTCATTTACCTCATGTATGCTCATGAACAATAAGCTAAGATGTTTGGTTGGGATATCTCGGGATTTTAATCGCTGTGTCATGGCTAGCCCCTAGTTCGGGTTGTGATGTCTTTAGACTCAAATTCATGAATTATTGTAATTTTTGATGCAAATTAAATGGGTTTTATCCCCCATTTATCATATGTGCAAGAATTCCTAGAAAAATAAGTCCAAAGGATTTGGAGCTAAAAACTACTGAAGTGCAAGACAAAGGAACTGGTGCCTCATATAGGTGACAGGTGTCTTGCTGGGTAAATTCCAGTTGGACTAGAGCAAGATAAAATGGTACAGATACTACAATTGGCACAACATAATGGATGATCGACAGTTTTTTGATCCCAACGCAGAACCTCTTTAAAGCATTGAAGATTGAAATGAAGGAGTGACAGACGTCTCAAAATGGAGGATCGGCAGTTCGCTGGTCCAGTGCAAGTCTTGAAGCGGAAGCTGATGGACCAAAAATACATTTATGGTAATTAGTTCTTCCTTTGGAAAGTTCCAAGGAACAAAATGGGGATTTTTTCCAATTATGTACCATTAGTACCAGTATTCTCATTATCCAATTGTAGAGAGTACGGAGAAGTTTCTAGATTGAGATATAAAACCTTCGTCTTCATACTCAACAACTCTTAGCTTAGTGAGAACAGAACATTCAATATTGTATACTCTAAGGGTTGGATTTAGATTTTCTTCATCATTTTGCTTGGAATGAATATTTCCTTTATGGGTATTGAATTTATTCCTAATTTTATGAGAAGCTAAATCCATAGCTAGGGGTGTGTGTGCTTGATGGGGATGTAAAATCCTGAATGTGTTTTGATTATTCTTTCCTAAAATTGATTATATGACATAGATCTATTGTTGTCTTGAAGTTGTTACCTAAACATCAATGGTTTTAAACATTGATTGAGTTCTCTAACTCATTTTTGCTTGGAAAAGGAAAATATACTTTGGTAAGACTCAACAGTGAAGACTTGTTAAAATTACTTTATGGATTTGAGCTAGGGATGGGATAATCTGAGTAATTTTTTATTTAATAATGTGAGCTAGGGATTGTTCATCTGCTCAAGTATTATTTGGTGTTTTGTTTGAAAGGGTCTCGGTGTTCGTCTGAAACCAAAGGACATACACTTGATATAAGGAGTATATCAAAGCGTAGCCTAGACCAAACTCTATCCATGTACCTATCTCTTTTGTTGAGGTTAATCATAGCTTATTCGAGTTGAAACCATAATTGCAATGCACACACCCCTAGTCCTTTCCAATTCAGTTTACAAAATTATTGTTAAATACCTATTTTCAATACATGATAGTGATAAATCATAGTTGTTAGATAACCCCCCCCCCCTCTTTATATATTATTACTTGTTGAGAACTATAATTGCTAACTTTATTGAATTATTAAATCAATTGAACAAGTGTCTCATGTATCAGTCCTTGAGATTCGACCACGGCCTAATCAATTGAGTACTATCTTGCAAATGACTACCTATGCTCTAAAATATGAGACATAGTTGAGCGTTCATCACTCACCCCAATCTCCGAATCCCAAAAATTTCTCCATACGAGATCCAAATCTACGGCAAAAAACCAACCTATCATTTGCAAGGTGCAAAAGTGTAGTATAAGTACAAATAAGTGGTAGTCGATGGACATCGGCCGACTGATCTCTAAAGAAAATACAAGTAAAAACAATATGTAAATAAGAAAAGTACAACACAAGTAACTAAATAAATAGAGAAATATGATACATAGGGTAGAGAAACCAAGTTAAAGAACATACTTGGAGGCACAAGACAGTAACCTACTCATAAGCAAAGCTATGTTACAGAAATCAACTGCCTAAGGTCAAGGTGAACTAACACAAAACAAATCTAAGCGACAAACTAATAGTTGACAGAACAATATCATAAGAATACAAAATATAGTCAAACAATAATCGAACAGAACCCCCATAAGGATATAAGGTACAAACATCAAACATAACCCAACTTCCCCATAAAATTGGAGGGTGCAATCAGTAACAAAATATATCAATGATAAGCGATGCATATGAATGTAGAAAATGCAGTAGAACTAGCTGAACCATCAGTAACAAGTTGTAAGATCTTAAAAGTTGGAAGGCCAAATAAAAGAAAATGATGTAGGAAAACATTGTAGAATTGTTCTGGTGCAGGTTCCTATAAGTCAACCTACGGACAATAGAGAGTTCTACGGGACGTAGGAAGCCCAACACTTGGAAATATTTTGGAGTTTGAGATGGGTGGAGTTTACAATCTATAGATGCACCGACTAACTGTAGAAATCACCCATAGAAAGAGTCCTGGGTATGAAAATTTCACTAAGTGTGAACCCAACCTACAAGGGGTTCTTATGGACCATATGAGTTCCTATGACCCATAGGAAGGACCCGTAGGAGAGGTTCAGTCTAAGAATTTCAGGACATAGAAATTTTGCCAGGAAGAAGGGTCTTTGTGACCCGTAGGACCATTGATGGGCCGTAGGTCAGACCCATAAAAGGGTTCTTGAAGTTGGGAAAATTCAGGGTTTTAGAACTCTTCCTATGAAGATGAATGATGGTCCGTCGAAAGGATGATAGACCATATACCCCACTCGTAGGATGAGTTCTAAGTATTTGGATTTTTGTCCTAGTATTGAGGACCATTGACAAACCCTTCATATGATCCATCAAACCACTTACGACCTATAGGTATCCATTCGTGGGTTAGTTTGGCAAAATTTAATGAAAGGTTTTTTTTTGTCTTTTCCCATTATTTTATCAATGTACCTGGATTTTTTAGGATATTATGCAACTCCTATAAGTACCAACATTCTAAAAGGTTTCTCCATTTCCTCTTATTTTCTCAAAATCACTCTAAGGAATCAAAAGATTTCTCCTAAAGGACTTTTTTGGTCCATCAAGCTAGGGTTCTAAGGTTCAAAAATTTTCTTCATAATTTCAAGGTGATATTCATCAAGGTATGTGGGAATTCATCCATGGAACCTTTTCATCCAAGGAGTCTCAAATTTCTCCTCTCTTTTCTATTAATTTTAATTATCTAAATTCTAGGGTTTTATTCAAATTGCACATGGGTCAACTCTATTATGTTTTATTCATTGATCATAGTCTACTCATGCATGATTTTGATTGAATTACATATTTTCAAGGTATTTTTGAATGACCTATGCATTATGCCATGAATTTCATATTTAAAGTTATGAATTTATTATCAAAGAATTATGATGATTATGAAAGTTATGAATTATGATTCAAGTATGATGTAAAGTATAAAACCATTAATTGTGAAAGATTTTCTCACAATATGCAATTTGTGATGATTTGGATGCATAGAAAGGTAAGTATCCACAAGTTTAAGTTATGATCATAGTTTTCAAGGGGCAATTCTTATGTTATATTTTCATGATATTGGATTGGCTGATTTACCTTTCCTACTAACTATGTTTTTTGTATTCCATTAGGATTAACTTAGCACTAAACAAACTTTATAGTGGGGATCCACGTGGGAACCCTAGTAGGAACCATTAGTTCCTAAACTACATGCCACTGTAGGTTTTTCCTTTATGCCTTAGCTAGTTGATCCACTTATAGCTCATGTTATATTATGTTTATGATACAAAGTCTACCTTGGCAAGTAGACTTTCTCTTCTCGATATGGGAGTTACATCGGATTTCAAGTTATAGATCACATGGTATTACACATCGGTTAAAGTTAATATCCCACATATGTATATAATATATTCTATAAGCTCTTATGATGATGATTTACTATGTATTAACCACATGTTTATGATCTTCATGTTCTTTCAAGTTTCACTCATATTTTTAAGGTGTTTGTCATGCATCCCATGCTCATATTGAATATGTTCTATTATCACTGTTCATGCATGTTTCTCACATACTTATTGCATTACACATACTAACACATATTTTTAACTAAATCATATCATAATGTAGAGTCGGACCATCTTCGCACAAACTCCACTCGTGGCTAGAGATTGAGCTTATGCTGTTTTGTTGGTGAGTCCTCATATTTTGAGGATGTGAAATTTGTATTTTGTATATGTTCCTCATGTCATTTACTCTCTTATGGGTGATCTAGGATCTTGTCTTATGTTCCCATCTAGAATAATATAGGCATGTTTGATATTATAGAGTCTATATTGTCTTCTTTTTTTTATCTTTGAATTGATTCCTCTTTTACCGAGACATCTATGTTTAGACTTTGATTCCACTTATGATGTTTCTTATTAAGTATTAATTACCTTATGTATTCTCATGAATGATCTTCTAAGAGGCTTGGTGTAAGTTCCTCAGGATTCTAATCTCTATGTCACACCTAAAGCCTAGTTTGGGCCATGAAAACCATGGTATTAGAGAATAAGGTTTAAGGTGTACTAGGGAGTCTAACATGCCACATAAATTATAGTTTGTGTTATTGATATGAGGTGCTCCACATCTATGAATATGAGGCTATGAATCATTTATGAAACTTCACTTCATCATTCCTATGTCCTGTGATAGAGTTGAACTTTAAGGCTTTTCCTTCTAATGCGTTCTCTTTTTGATTATAGAAATATGCCTCAAAGAAAAATCCCTGCAAGGAAGAATGTCAATGAGAAGCAACAAGCTCCCCAAGTTCCAAATGACCCCTTTAATAAGAAAGTCTCTCATGCGGAGTTTCAACATGCTTTCCAAGTTCTTGGTCAAGCCATGATGTCGCAAGCCAATAAGGAAGTGGCTGCTCCTGTGAATTCAAATGTGGGTACACCAGCTAGCCCAGTTCATGATTTAACCCGTATGAACCCGCCAAAAATTCATGTCTCTAAGGTGGACGAGGTTCCACAACAATTCATTGACGACATTGCTAAGATTATGGATATTGTATGTATTCACCAGTTGGAGAAGGTGGACTTAGTGGCTTATCAATTCAAGGGGGTTGCACAAGTTTGGTATGACCAATGGAAGGGTAAAAGAGGTAGATATAATGGTCTTATTGATTGGGAAGAATTTAAGAGTAATTTTCTTGACTACTTCTTTCCTTTAGAGTTGAGGGAAGCCAAGATACAAGAGTTCATCAATTTGCGACAAGTTATTATTATTGTAAAAGAATATACCCTCAATTTCACTAAGTTGTCAAATTATTCTCCTTTATGAGCAAGTTTATTTTGGGTGTGTCCGAATTAGTGGTCAAAGAATCTAAAACAACCACGCTAATCAATGAGATAGACATCTCTAGGCTCATAACACATACCGAGCAAATAAAAGAGGAGAAGTTGAAGGAGAGGTCTAGAAGAAAGTCTAAGAGGGCTTGAATTGATGGTGATGGATTTTCACATGGTAATCGAGAAATAGTAGTTGTCCCCAATTTTGCTAAAAATACTCTGACCAAAATTCTTGTAATACTCTGGACCCCAATCCCAATAAAGATAGGGTGTCTTACTCTAAGCCTCAAGGAGGAGCTCTGAGTGGTCAACTTATTCCCCCATGCAAGAAGTGTGGGAAGATCCCTCTCTCCAGTGAGTATAGTAAACGACACATCTAGGAGAATTTCAGCAGGTTTGGATTCTTAGTTTGGTTGTGATAAAATGGGTCACCAATTAAAGAATTGTCCTTCAACTAATACTAGAGGTGGAGATGGTTGAACCAAACTTAGACTACAACAAGCCGAATGACTCAGCATGCTACTACTTCAGGTGGTGGTTAGCACAAAAATAGATTTTATGCCCTTCAAACTCGTGATGAGTTAGAGGATTCCCCCAATGTTGTGACTGATATGTTAAAGGTATTTGAGTTTGATGTTTATGCATATTTAGATCCGGGTGCTTCTCTATCATTTTTCATCCTTATCTTACTATGAAATTCATTGTTAGTCCTAATATTTTGGTAGAGATTGTTTTGGTCTATACTTCAGTTGGTGATTCAAGTTTGGCTAAACAAGTTTATAGATGTTGTCCAGTTTCAGTTTTCGATAAAATAACCTTAGTTGATCTTGAAGAGCTTGATATGACCGTTTTTGATGTCATTCTTGGTATGGATTGGCTTCATGCATGTTATGTCTCTTTATGTTGTAGAACCCGTGTGGTTATGTTTCAGTTTCTAAATGAGCCAGTCCTAGAATGGAAAGGTAGTAATTTCGTGGTTAAGGATCAATTTATCTCATGCGGCTCAAAAGATGATTTCCAAAGGTTGCATTTACCATCTAGACTGGGTTGGGGAAGAATTCCAAAGCTCCCATTCTTGAGTCAGTTTCGGTCATTAATAAATTTTCAAATGTATTTCCCAATGATCTTCCACGTATCCTTCCCAAAGAGAGATAGACTATGTTATTGATCTTCTCCCCGATACCCAACCTCTCTCTATTCCTTCTTACAGAATGGCACTGACAGAACTTAAGGATGAAAGGATCAGTTAAAGGATTTATTAGATAAGGGCTTCATTAGACCGAGTATCTCTCCATGGGTTCTCCAGTTCTCTTTGATAGAAAAAAGGATGGTTCTCTTCGAATGTACATTGATTATCGACAATTGAAAAATGTCACCATTAAAAATAAGTATTTTATTCCAATGATTGATGAATTATTCGATCAAATTTTAGGAGCAAGCTACTTTTCAAAGATTGATCTTCGAATGGGCTATTATCAACTCCGAGGAAGGGAATGTGACATTCCAAAATGGTTTTTAGAACATAGTATGATCACTTTGAATTCTTAGTTATGTTTCTTGAGCTAATAAATGCTCCTGCAGAGTTTATGGATTTGATAAATAGAGTATTCAATCAATATTTGGATATGTTCGTTATTGTGTTCAACGATGATATCTTGGTATTTTCTTAGAGTGAAGGGGAGCATGCCGATCATTTGAGGATTCTTTTGTATGTCCTCAAGGACTGTCAGTAGTTTGCTAAATTTTTCAAGTGTGAGTTTTGTTGGAGGTCCATTACTTTCCTTGGCAATACTGTCTCTGACAAAGGTATAATGGTTGATCCTAAGAAAACCAAAGCGGTTAAGAATTGGCCAATAGTTTTGTCTTCTTCTGATATTTAGATTTACTTGGGCTTAGCTGGTTATAATAGATAGTTTTTTGAAGGATTTTCATCCATTGCATTTCCCTTTACTACTTTGACTCAAAAGAAGGTGAAGTTCCAACGGCCCGAGGCATGCGAGAAAAGCTTCCAAGAGAAAAAGGATAAGCTTACCTTTGCTTCAGTGTTGACTCTACCAGAAGGTTTCTATGGCTTTGTTGTTTATTGTGATGCTTCAAGGGTTGATTTTGGTTGTGTCTTGACGCAAATTGGTAAGATATTAGCCTACACTTTTAGGTAACTTAAAGTGCATGAAAAGCATTATCTAACTCATTACTTGGAGTTAGAGGTGCTGGTGTTTTCTCTAATGATTTGGCGGCACTATTTATATGGTTTCCATGTTGATGTATTCACCAATCATAAGAGTTTACAATATGTGTTCAACCAAAAGGACTTGAGTCTTTGACAAAAGACATAATTTGAATTGTTGAAGAATTATGATATGAGTGTGTTATACCATCTGGGTAAATCGAATGTGGTTGCATAAATGACCTTCAAACACAAAACTAAACTTAGCACTACTTTTCACCCACAAACCAATTATAAGAACCCAAAAGTGTGAAAGGTCCTAAACCAAGGAACCAAGGATGAATTCTCAGAAAATTGTAGAAAACTAGCACTAGAACCTGACCACGGACCGTGGTGTGTAACTATGGTAGAGATTTAGAGGCTCAGTGTTCAGAGGAAGAACCACGATGGAGGACCAAGTACCGTGATGAGAATCACGAGCCATGAAGCCCTCCATGGTAAGACATTCCGAAAGTCCATAGGAATTTTCCCAAGATAGGATCTACTTCTATAGGCCTCCTACAAGACCTGCACCATGGTCACCCTACACGGGCCATGATGCATTTCACGGACCATCAAGGTATCCATGAAGAAACTTGAGAGACTACCCTGTAAGTCCCTTTTTTGAATTTCTCTAAGTCCTTTATCACGGGACCATGGACCGTGAATGGTCCCCGTGAAGTCTCTTCCGATCAGATCTTTAAAGGGATATTTTGGTCTTTTTCTGCATTTTAACACAAGGTGGTGTCTTTTTTAGGGTAAAATTGACATATCTAAAGACCCTAGACCCGTCAAATCCCTCATTTCTGTTACTCTAAATTCTTTAACACAAATCCTCTCCTCACAAGTTCTTCCAAGGGCTTCAAGGCAAGACTAGGGTTTCCAAATTCAAGGCCTTCAAGTGTCCTTTCTTCCTCATGTTTTCTTAGGGATTTTATTTTTTTAAAGGTATGTGGATTTTCATCCATGGGTCCTTCCACCCATGGAGCCCAATTTGTTTCTAAACCTAACATTTCAATCCAAAATGATAAAATCGTATGGAATTTTATATGATGACTTTAAATACATAGATTATGATATATTTGAAGTTTCTTTATATATATTAATGGCTATTGACTCTTGATTTTTTGAAGTTATGATGTTATTAAAGGGCCTATGTGAAGGCTTGAAAAGAGTTTTAAGATATATGAGGTGGGTTATTTTAAGAATGTGTATTTTATGCATTTCCATTACTCTAATTCATGCAAGAATTCTTCAAAGGCATTGAAAGGCTTTTACAAAATGAACCCGCCTAGTTTCTTATGATAACGCAAAGTTAAAATAAAGTTTGACTCCAAATGAATGTTATGAAATAAATTCTTAAGGAAGAGAGTCTTTATCAAATGATTGATTGATGAAGGGCTTCTTAGCCAAAGTAGGTTTCAATATGAAAGGACAATTCTCGCATTGAATCAAATGAAAGGTTTTATTGAGCTATTCCACCGATTGATGTTCTAAAGTTATATAATGCTTATGTTATATTAATGTTTAAATATTATTTTGTGGGACTTGACGTAGCACTTAATGTAACATGTAGATGGGGGCTCGACCGAAGGGGTCCTTAAGTAAAGTCTCATGTTGCATTAACTATATGCCACCGTAGGGGGCCTTGTCGACTATTTTAGGCTAGGGGATCCACAATTAGCTATTAAAGTTAAAGTAAAAGAATGTTTAAAGTTGATTGGAGTTCTACCTGGCAAGGGAATATGTTGAATTCCATGTTGTAGCTCACATGGTTTTAAATATTGGTTGAGGTTGCTTCCCCAAAAAATGAATTTTTTATGAATTCACATAATGATTTCTCATGCGTGCATTCACTTATGCATATTTCCTATACATGTCTCTCTCTGATATTCTTCATTTCATATCATACTCATATAATTAGTACATTCAAAGTACTAACACATTTGCCTACATGATATCACTATATAGGGACCGACGTCGCTCCACACTCTCCTCCCCGTGGCTAAGTTGTGTGTTGAAGGCTACCACTTTGGTGAGTTCCCATGTTCCAGGAATGACACTCCTATCTTATCTTGCTTATGTTAAGTTTAGATATTTAAATCAAGTTTGGTATTTTGATTTAATCTTAAGGGTGAGGTAGGGACATGTCTTAGCCCTCGCCAAGTCTTAATGTAGAATGTATTGTTGGACATAGTACAGGATGTGATGTTGTGTTTAACTCTTATTATTGTGAATCCTCTTAGTCCTTATATCCCTTATATTTCTACTTGATTTGTTTAGCATTACCAATGAAATGCTTAATGAATGCTAATAGGCTTGGGTGAGGTACCTCCGGGTGTCTCATTCACCGTGTCACGTCTAGGCGCCCTAGGCTTGGGTCGTGACAAACTTAATATTAGAGCACAAGGTTTTGAAATAGTCCTTAGAGTATAACATACTACATCAAAAAGGGTCTTGTTCGTGGTTTTGAAGCACGCCACAACTATGAATAAGCTATTATGGGACATTTAGGAAGGTCTTCACTTCTTTCAATTCATGTTGTGCCGTAAAGTGTCCTAAGTTTTCCTCAAAATAACAACCAATTTTATGTTCTTTAAATAATTTCTCATGAAAGAGCACCTCCAAGAGCAAGGGTTGAAGATGAGGACCTAGCTCCTCCGATTTTGGATATCCCACATCATTAGGAAAGGGTAACTCATGCCGATTACTACAACATTGTCGCATTATTGGCTCAAAGGTTATCCCACCAAGGGAATCAAGGTGTTCCTCCTCCTCAAAGGAAAAATCTGGCCTCCTGGATTTTGGATTTTTAAAGGATGAATCTACCTGAGTTTGATGGTTCTAAGCTAGATGAGAACCTTATGGAGTTTATCGATGAGTTATACTAGATTATGGCTATCATGAGTGTTCCACCAAATCAAATGGTCGAACTAGTGACTTACCAACCAAAAGGTGTGGCTCGAGTATGGTATGGGCAATGGATTGTTGAGAGGAATGAAAAAAGAATACCGATAGAATGAGAAGAGTTCAAAAGTATCTTCCTAGACCATTTCTTTTCATTGGAGCGTAGGGAGACCAAAATCCAAGAGTTCATTGACCTCCATCTATGGAGTATGAGTATGAGCGAATATGCCCTCAAGTTCACAAAACTGTCCAAGTATGCTCCCTTTATGGTCTTTGACCCCAGGCAAGGATGCATAAGTTTATTTCTGACATCTCAAACTTGGTATCCAAGGAATACCAAATGAACATGTTGGTCAAAGAGATGGAAATCTCCCAATTGATGATTTCCACTGAACAAATAGAAGATGAGAAGTTGAGGGAAAGGTGTAGAGGGTTCAAGAAAGCTAGAATGGATGGTGGAGGGTACAACCCTCAAAGTTTTGGTTATGATAGCAATGGCAAAGGTCAAGTTGGGCAACAGTTTATGGGATAAGGTTCCATCAATACTCCTTCTCCCAAGTTCAACAAGGACAAAAGTCCTAACAAAATGGTCCTAAGAGAGAATATTGGTGCCCAAGATTTTCCCCATTTAAGAAGTGTGGGAGGACCCATAAAGGGGAGTGTTTGGGGGGTTCAAATACATGCTTTAAATGTAGCAATCCGGGTCACCATGCTAAGGATTTTAGAGGTAGTGGTGGTAATAAGCCTCAAGGACAAGTTGCTCATGCATAACCAGCTCAAATAGGTGGCTAACTCACCAATCATTTCTATGCTTTGCATGAAAGGCAAGAGGTTGAGGAAGCACCAAATGTTGTTACCCATATGTTGAAGGTCTTTACTTTTGATGTGTATGCATTATTGGATCCAGGTGAAAACGTTTCATTTGTTACTCCATTATTAGCTAATAGGTTTGATATATTGACCAAGATTTTAGTAGAGCCTTATTTGGTATCTACCCCCGTGGGTGAGTCTGTTGTGGCTACAAAAGTCTATAGGGGTTGTCCCGTGTCCATCTTGCATAAAGTCATTCCTTGTGATCTTATAGAGCTTAACGTGATAGATTTCGATGTCATTTATGGGATGAATTGGTTATATGCACTTATGCTTCCACAGATTGTAGTACTTGTTGAGTTAAGTTTTCATTCCCAAATGAGTACGTTCTTGAGTGGGAGAGTCATGATTTGATAGTGAAGCGTATATTTATTTCTTGTATCAAGCCTCAAAAATTGATTGCTAATGGTTGTATTTGCCATATTGTGAGGGTTAGGGATGTCGACTCTGAAAGTCCTCCTCTTGAGTCAGTTCCCATAGTCAATGAGTTTCCCGATGTCTTTCCTAATGACCTTCCTAATGTCCCTCCTGAAAGAGAAGTTGATTTTAGTATCGATCTCCTCTCCGATATCCAACCTATCTTTATTCCTCCTTATCGAATGTTGAAGGAACCATTAAAAGGTTTGTTAAAAAAGGGGTTCATAAGGCCAAGTATTTCACCATGGGGTGCTACTATTGTATTTGTAAGAAAAAAAGATAGGTCGCTTCGAATGTGTATAGACTACCGACAATTGAATAAGGTGACTATTAAGAACAAGCATCCATTTCCTAGGATAGATGACTTGTTTGATCAACTGCAAGGGGCAAGTCACTTCTCCAAGATCTACCTTCGGTCTGGGTATCACCAACTAAGGGTGAGGATGTGTGACATCCCAAGACTATATTTCGAATAAGGTATGGTCACTTCGAGTTTGTGGTAATGAGTTTTGGGTTGACGAATACGTCGGTATTATTCATGGACCTAATGAATAGGGTGTTCAAACCCGACCTTGATACCTTTGTTGTGGTGTTCATTGATGATGTTTTGATCTACTCTTGGAGTGAGGGAGAACATAAGGATCATTTGAGGGTTGTGCTCCAAACATTGAGGGATAGGCAATTGTTTGCAAAATTTAGCAAGTGTGAGTTTTTGTTGAAGGAGGTGGCCTTTCTTGGTTACGTAGTATCCGGTGAAGGGATTAAGGTTGATCCTAAAAACATGGAGTTGGTCAAGAATTGGCCTAGACCATTGACTCCTTTAGATATTAGGAGCTTCATGGGTCTAGCCGGTTACTATAGAAGATTCATCAAAGGATTTTCTTCCATCTCATCTCCTATGTCAAAGTTGACTAAAAAGAAGGTGAAATTCATATGGACGGATGAGTTTGAAAGGAGTTTCCAAACTTTGAAAGATCGACTTACCTTCGCTCCTATTTTGACTCTATCGGAAGGATTAGAAGGGTTTGTGATTTAGTGTGATGCTTCGAAGATTAGTATGGGTTGTGTCGTAATTCAAAATTATATGGTCATAGCCTATGCTTCTATGCAATTGAAAGTAGATGAGCGTAACTATCCTACCCATGATCTTGAGTTGGCAGCCGTGGTTTTTTCTTTGAAAATTTGGCAGAACTACCTCTATGGGGTACATATAGATGTGTATACCGATCATAAAAGCCTTCAATAAGTGTTTACCCAAAATCACCTCAATCTTAGACAAAGAAGGTGGCTAGAGCTCCTCAAGGACTATAGCATAAGTGTGCATTATCATCCGGATGAAGCCAATGTGGTTGCCGATGCACTTAGTAGAGTGTCTATGGGGAGTGTGGCCCATGTTGATGAAGGAAAAAGGGAGTTGGTGAAATATGTTCATCGGTTGGCTAGATTAGGGGTAAAGTTGTGTGTTCCCGATAATGGTGGTATGGTTATCCATAATGGTGGTATGGTTATCCAAACAGGACCTTGACCTGACAGTTGTCGAGTTAAAAAAGTTGGGGAAGGAAAAGAAGGTAAAGGTCTTTTCATAAGGGGGAGATGGGGTGTTATATTACCAAGGTCAGTTGTGTGTTCTAGATGTGGATGGCCCAAGAAGTTTGATCTTGCTAAAGGCACATAATTCTACATACTTCATTCACCCCAGTTTGAGGAAAATGTATTGAGACTTGAAAGAGTTGTATTTGTGGGGTGGCATAAAGAAGGACATAGCAAGGTTCGTGTCCGAATTGTCAACAAGTGAAGGCCGAACATTAAAGGCCGGGTGGTCTAGCCCAAGATATTGAATATAGATTTTGTAGTGGTTTTGCCTCACACTTGGAAGAGACATGATTCTATTTGGGTGATTGTTGATAGAATGACTACGCCGGCTCAGTTCCTACCGGTTAAGACTTCTGTAGGGCCGAATATTATTTAGAGTTGTATATTTGGGAGTTGGTGAGATTGCATGGTGTGCCATTTTCAATCATTTCGGATCGTGGTACTCAATTCACTTCTCACTTTTGGAGATCATTTCAAAAGGGCCTTGGTACTAAAGTAAATTTAAGCACCGCATTCCATCCTCAAACTGATGGGCAAGCCGAAAGGACAAGCCAAACCCTAGAGTATATGTTAAGGGCTTGTGTGTTGGAGTTTAAAGAGAGTTGGGATGATTACGTTCTGCTTATTAAATTTGCTTACAATAATAGTTACCACTCAAGTATTGAGATGGTGCTATTTGAGGCATTGTACGGGAGGCAATGTAGATCCCCAGTTGGTTGGTTTGAAGTAGGTGAGATGACCTTGTTAGATACCAATTTGATACTTGATGCTTTGGAGAAGGTGAAGATCATTAGAGAAAGGTTGAAGATGGCTCAAAGTCGCCAAAAGTCATATTCTGACACTAGAAGAAGGGATCTTGTATTTAATATAGGTGATTGGGTGTATTTGAAGATTTCACCCATGAAGGGTGTGGTTTGATTTGGTCATAAAGGAAAATTGAGCCCTAGGCATATATGGACTTATAGAATCCTAAAGCGGGTTGGAAAAGTTGTATATGAGTTGGAATTTCCTTTGGAAATGACCCTAATTCACCAGGTGTACCATGTGTCAATGCTAAGAAAATGTGTGGGAGACCCTAACTCCCTTGTACCTTTGGAGGTAGTGAGTGTTGAGGAGAATTTCACCTATGAAAAAGTCCTGGTTGAAATTTTGGACCGGCAAGTCAAAAGGTTTAGGAACAAACAAGTTGCCTCCGTTAAAGTCCTTCAAAGGAATCAACAAGTCAAAAGTGCTACATGGGAAGCGGAAGCGGATATGATGAAATATTATCCTCATATCTTTCATTAAAGTCATTCATGTTCAAATGTTTAAGACTCTTATATTTAAGTTTTTCCTAAGTCTTCATATACATGCATGTTCATAAAGTTTAATTTTAAAGTTATGTTTTATGTTTAAGTTTAAGGATCTTTTCGTTGATGCATTTGAAGTGTCATTGTATATATGTTGGGTTGATATCCTCGTGCCATGTCCTTTTCTATGTTAATGATTCTCATTCAAGGTGGAATTTTCCTGGGGGGAGATATTGCAAGACCCCAAAAATGTGAAAGGTCCTAACAAAGGAACCAAGGACGAATTCTCAGAAAGTTGCAGAAAACTGGCACCAGAAGCTGACCACGGAAGCCTTCACAGACCAAGGTAGGAACCACATACTATGGGGTGCAATTGTGGTAGAGATCAGAGGCTTAGTCTATAGAAGACGAACCACAATGGAGGACCACACACCATGGTGAGAACCACGGGCCGTGACCCCTCCATGGTGACACCTCCCCAAAGTCCTCAGGAATTTTCCCATGGTACGTTCCACGAATGTGGATACTTTCATGGATTGTATAGTGATCCATGGTGTCCACTTCTGTAGGCCTCCTATAAGAACTTCACCACAGTCACCCTACACGGGCCATGATGCCTTTCACGGACCATTAAGGTGTGCGTGAATAAAATATGAGAGACTACCCTGCAAGTCCCTTTTCTGAATTTGTCTAAGTCCCTTATCATGGGACCCCACCACGGACGGTGGAGAAAACCACGGACCGTAAAGGGTCCCTGTGAAGTCTCTTTAAGCCAGAGCTTTAAAGGATATTTTGGTTTTCACCTGCGTTTTAACCAAAGGTGGTGGTGTTTTTAGGGCACAATTCACCTATCTGAAGACCATAGACCCTTCTAAGCCCTCATTTCTTTCACTCTAACTTCTCCAACACAAATCCTCTTCTCTCAAGTTCTTCCAAGGGATTCAAGGTAAGGCTAGGGTTTCCAAATTCAAGTCTTCTTTCTTCCTCAAATGTTCTTAGGGATTTCATTTCCCTCATGGTATGTGGGTTTTCATCCATGGGTCCTTCCACCCATGGAGAACAAATGTTTTCTCAACCTAGCATTTCAATTCAAAATGATGAAATCTTATGGGCTTTTACATGGTGACTTTAAATGCATAGATTAAGATATATTTGAAGTTTCTTTTTGAAGTTTCTTTATATATATTAATGGCTATTGACTCTTGATTTCATGAAGTTATAATGTTATTAAAGGGCCTATGTGAAGGCTTGGAAAGAGTTTTAAGATATATGTGGTGGGTTATTTTAAGAATGTGTATTTTATGCATTTCCATTACTCTCATTCATGCAAGAATTCTTCAAAGGCATTGAAAGGCTTTTACAAAATGAACCCGCCTAGTTTCTTATGATAACGCAAAGTTAAAATGAAGTTTGAATCCAAATGAATGTTATGAAATAAATGCTTATGGAAGAGAGTCTTTATCAAATGATTGATTGATGAAGGGATTCTTAGCCAAAGTAGGTTTCAATGTGAAAGGACAATTCTTGCATTGAATCAAATGAAAGGTTTTAATGAGCTATTCCACCGATTAATGTTCTAAAGTTATCTAATGCTTATGTTATATTAATGTTTAAATGTTATTTTGTGGGACTTGGCATAACACCGAATGTAGCATGTAGATGGGGGCTCGACCGAAGCCTTAAGTAAAGTCTCATGTTGTATTGACTATGTGCCACCATAGGGGATCTTGTCGTCTATTTTAGGCTAGTGGATCCACGATTAGCCATTAGAGTTAAAGTTAAAGAATATTTAAAGTTGATCGGAGTTCTACCTAGCAAAGGAATATGTTAGATTCCATGTAGTAACTCGCATGGTTTTAAATGTCGGTTAAGGTCACTTCCCCACAAAATGAATATTTTAATGATTCACATGATGATTTCTCATGCGTGTATTCACTTATGCATATTGCCTATACATGTCTCTCTCTTATGTTCTTCATTTCATATCATACTTACATACTTAGTACATTCAAAGTATTCATGCACACTTTTGCCTACATGATATCACCATGTTGGGACTGGCGTCACTCCACACACTCCTTCTTGTGGCTAAGGTGAGCGTTGAAGGCTACCATTTTGGTGAGTTACCATGTTCTGGGAATGACACTCCTATCTTTTCTAGCTTATGTTATGTTTAGATATTTAAACCAAGTTTGGTATTTTGACTTAATCTTCAAGGTGAAGTAGGGACATGTATTAGCCCCCTCCAAGTCTTAATGTAGAAGGTATTGTTGGACATAGTAAGGAATGTTATGTTGTCTTTGACTTTTATTATTGTGAAGCCCCTTAGTCCCTATATTCCTTATGTTTCTACTTGATTTGTTTAGCATTACCAATGAAATTCTTAATGAATGATACAAGTCTTGGGTGAGGTACCCTCGGGTATCTCATTCGTTGTGTCACGTCTAGGCCCTAGGCTTGGGTCGTGATACCATAGGCCAAGCCGCGCGTATTATTCAAACCTTGTAATATATGTTGGGAACTTGTGTCATTGACTTTAAGGGTAATTGGGATGATTATTTGTCATTGATTGAGTTTTCTTATAACAATAGTTATCATTCTAGCATTCAAATGGTTCCATTTGAGGCCTTATATGGTTGGAGGTGTAAGCCTTATTTTCAATAACTGATTTCTTCAATTCAACCAAAGAGAGATCGTTATCTTGCTTATCCTTTACATCTACCACAACAAATGATTCAGAACCATTCTACACAATAATACCCCCATCATTGGAATCAACAAATTTAACACCCAAATGGGCGAGCCTATGCACATACGGAACTAGGTCTCTTTTTTCTTCCTCAATATGAGCAATAATGCTCATGTACAATCTACTAAGAGTGTCAGTAACCACATTCGCCTTACCCGGATGGTATAGCACACTCATGTCATAATCCTTCAAAAGTTCAAGCCATTTCCTTTGTCGAAGATTCAAGAGCTTTTGAGTGAACATGTATTACAAACTATTGTGATTAGTAAAAATATCTACATGGACACCATAGAGTTAGTAACTCCACAACTTCAAAGCAAATACCACAACCGCGAACTCCAAGTCTTGAGTTGGGTAATTCTTCTCATGCACCTTGAGTTGCCTAGAACCATAAGCGATCACCTTGCCATTTTGCATTGGCAGAAAACAAAGACCAACTCGTAAAGCATCATAATACACAACAAACCCATTGGAACCTTCTAGTAAAGTCAACGCCATAGCGGAGATGCAATGTAAGAAAAACCTTTCACAAACCAGTCAAGGGCGATGCTATGTAAGAAAAACCTTCCACAAACCATTTATAATAACCAACTAAACCCAAGAAACTCCGAGTAGAAGAAGGGCTCAACGGTCTAGGCTAATTCTTAACTGCCTCGGTCTTTTTTGGATCAACCATAATTCCTTCTCTGAAAAGAATGTGGCCAAGGAAAACTACTGACCTTAAAATTACATTTGCTAAACTTTGCATACAGTTGTCGATCTTTGAGAATTTGCAACACAATCCTCAAATAATTGACATGATTTTCCTCAATCTGTGAATAAATCAAAATATTATCAATTAACACTATCACAAACCTATCCAAATATTGCATAAATACCATGTTTATCAAATCCAAAAAGTTGCAGGGGCATTCGTTGGTCCAAAAGACAACAAAAAATCTAAAGTGACCATACTGAGTTCTAAAATCCATCTTTGGAATGTCACACTCCCTCAGTCGGAGCTGATGATAACCGATCATAGTTCAATCTTTGAAAAGTAGCTTGCTCCTTGAAGTGGATCAAACAAGCCATCAATCCTTGGGATAAGATACTTATTCTTAATTGTGACCTTGTTCAATTATCGATAATCTATACACATTCAGAGTGACCGAGCTTTATTCCTACCAAACAACACGGGATCACTTCAAATTCTCTTTATTCCAAGGTGAGATACTTCATCGTATAAAATACTTAACCAACAAATCCTTCAACTGCTCTTTCAACTCCTTAAGTTCCACCAGAGCTATACGGTAAGAAGGAATAAAGATAGGTTGTGTATCGGGTAGGAGTCCAATACCAAAGTCTATTTACCGTTTAGGAGAAATACCTAGGATATCTTTGAGAAAAATATCCGACAACTAATTAGCGGCTGAAACTGACTCAAGATAAGAGTCTCGAAGTTAGTATCTGTAGCTCGAACTAGATGCTAGATGCAACCCTTGAAACCATTTTCTAGGCCTTAAGACATGAAATATATTGACCCTTAACCACTGAATCATTACCTTTTCATACAAGAATAAGCTCATTAGGAAACTAAAACTTAACTGTACAAGTTCTACAATCGATGGTTGCATAAAAGACATACAACAAATCCATACTAAGAATAATGTCGAAATCGGTCATGTAAGGTTCAACAAGAACACAAGGAATAAGTTTGTTCAAAACCAACACGGGATAATTTTTCTAGACTCTTTAGCCATAACCAACTCACCTATAAAAGTATAAACGAAAAAAGACTCTATCAATATTTCAGGGCTAACATCAAACCTCATAGGGAGTAATATAAGGCAAATTTGCACCTGGATCTAGCAAGGCATAAAAATCATAGTGAAAGACCCATAACATACCAATAAGAACATCGAGAGTCGCCTCCGCCTCTTGGCTATCATGTAGAGCATAAAACCAGTTGTTGTGTTGACCACCCTTAGGTTGAGCTTGGGTACCTTGTGGAGCTTGGCCACCTTGAGCAACTTGGTCTTGAGGATGACCATCTCTACCCTTGTTGGTAACATAAGGGCACTATGATTGCCTATGTCCTATTTTGCCTTAAAAAAACAACCACTTGTTCCTATCAAACATTTCTCTCCATGATTCTTCTCGGATAAGGGCTAGTACCATTCACACCACCTCCTTAAGCGTTAGGGTATGGTACCCTATCATTTATAAACTTCTTTCTCTAACTTTGGCCTTGTTGAGAATGGCCACTACCACCATCGAACTTAGTATTTGAGAATCCATCTTCATATCGGGCTCTCTTAGAATATCTCATTCTCATCTATTTTAGTTTCTCTCCTTTAATTTGCTCAAAAAAAGTCATATGCTGAGATATATCCATATCTTTAATAAGCATGGTGGTATGCCATTCCTTAACAACCAAGTCGGATACCCCCAATATGAATTGACTCATTCAGGCACGTGGATCGACAACCAATGAAAGAGTATAATTGGAAAGCTTGGTGAATTTAAAGGCATAATCCCTCATTCCCATATTGCCTTGTCGAAGATTTATGAAATCCAACACCTTAGCTTCCCTTAGCTTAAGAGGGAGAAAGAGATCAAGTAAGGAAAGTTTGAAGGCTTTCCATTCAATAGGACCTTCGCCTACTCTCTCCAACTTCCAGTAAACAAAACTTGAGCAACACCTTTGAATTGGTAAGACACCGACTCCACTTTCTCTTTTGACGATACTCCCATAATTCTCACTATATAATAAACCTCATCAATGAATTCTTGAGGATCCTAATCAACTTTTGAGCCATAAAATTCCGGAGGGTTCATCCTTACAAAATCCTTTACCCTTGAAGCCTAAGTAGGAACATTGGGAGGAACCACAATCCCTTGGTTAAACACCACTTGGGCCAGCATTGTAATAGCAGTTCAAAACTCTGTATTACTAACTTGGTCGGATATGAGACCATTTTCTTCAGGAGTTGGAGGATCTTGAGCTTTGTTAGCATTGTTCCATCTTGGGAAAGGTTATTTTCAAGAAGGCATTTTCTAAAAATCACAAAGGAAGATCATTAGGGAAAAAAAGCCTTAGGGTAGACTCTATAGCACCATATAGACCATGAAAGAAGTGAAAATTTCCTAAAATGGCTTATAGCCTCCTATCCATAGTTGTGGCATGCTTCACAACCATGAAGACAACTCTACTTGATGCGGCATGTTGGACACCCTAGAACAACTTATATCTTGTGCTCTGATACCAAGTTTGTCACGATCTGACCTAGGGCCTAGTCATAACATAATGATCGAAACCCCGAAGGGCCCCAATAAAACCTCTTTACATATCATAAAACATACATAAGGTAAAGTAAATATGAAACATAACGTAAGAAGGAGTCTAAATTATGAATCATAAAGGGTATGAAAATTTGACAACATAGACCCTAAGAATATGTCCAACAAAATGCCTATACTATATGAAAATGGTGGGGTCTAAGACATGTCCCTAACTCACCCTAATCATGAAAGAAATAAACATCTTAAAAGAAGAAAAGAGCAACTCATATCTAGTCCTCGATAGATGAGGACTCACAAAATACTTTGCCGGATAAAGCTCTTCTAGCCACATATGGGTATGTGATCCTTAACCCCTACATTATGAAACAATGTAGGCCTAATATGCATTAGCACATTTGAGTGTACTAAGTATGAGTGTATGAAAAGTAATAAAAATCATAAGATGCAATGACCATGTAAAGTACATATTAAGATGAGATAGGAAAAGTCATGAGAGAATCATAGTGATCAAAGCATTTGAAAGACATAGTTGAAATCATGAAAGTACATAAAAAGTAATACATATATGGGATAGAACCATAACCGACAATAACACCATGCGATCTATAACATGGAATCTCGATGTCTCCCTATACAACAAAAGAAAGAGGAATCTACTTGCCAAGATAAAGTCTACCCTGCTAGACGGGTAATGTACATATGCTATATGTGGATCCACTAGCTAAGACATGAAAGCAATCTATGGTGGCACAAAGTTTAAGAGACTTGAGTATTCTACTAAGGCTTTTGGTAGGGCCACCACCTCAAAGTCCACTCGATGCTAAGTCAAATCCCACAAAAGCTTGTATAGTTCAATGTACATAAATAGAGTCATGAACACCACAACCTCACTACACTCCTGTTCCAAGAAACCACAATCAAAATGAAAAATTTGATTACCATATACCCATCAATCAGTTATTTGTCAGAAACTACAAATCACTTCAATTTTTTATACATGATCATGTTAGTGAAGTAGACACCAAGGTATCTTGCAAACTGAAACCATACAAGATTTGCATCTCCCTATATATTATCACTGTTATGAAGTACACATAGGTAACTAGGTTTATTCATAAAGCATAGATTTGTATATCTCATATGTTGTAATTGTAGCATTTCGCTCCACTTCTCTCTGTTTCTCAAGTTCTTTTAGCTCATTGAATGCAATCGAAAGACTCTTCTCAGATATTTTCTTCTCTTCACTGATATGTTCTAAGAAGCACCGCAGAGCTGAGATCTTTACCTCACAATGGGCTAATTTAGCCTTGATTTCAGAAATCTTGGCTCTTACCTTAAAAGCTTTGATTTTAAGGTTTAGAAGGTGTTGCTCAGTAGGAGTAGAAGCATTAATTTCCTCAAGATGAGCATGAGAAATTCATCCAATTTTAGTTTCTTAGAAATTCTGTGATTAACAAGAGTTTCAAAACATTGATCACTGGATATAAAGCATTTGCTGACACAGAAGAAATAAAAGCCTCATTTCTTCACTAAAATCTTGGAGATCAACACCTAAGTGAGAAAAAAAAGTAGATTAGTCTGTATTGGATAAATCACCTCCTCAAGATTCCAGAAGAGACAAATGAAGCCTTTCTTCAGCCAAACAGTTCCTTGAAAAAACTAACGGTGTTTTTACGGTGTTTGTATAAACATAGGTACAGACCAAACATGATAAAATTTTGGATAGTTGAAGGACTAAACTCGGTAAGACCATAGTTGAAGGAATATTTTAGAATAACTCTTATAGTTGAGGGACTATTTGTTGCATTTTATCGGCTAGATAGAATGGTTTATAATGAGGATTGAGATGACCAATTCTATACTACTAATGTTCAGTAGCTTTCAAAAGTTGATTTTGAACAATTCCCTCTATTCTCCACTCTTGATAACGCTCAAGATTATATCTCTTCAAATACTGAACTTTTGGGTTGATTTTGAAGATTTGCAAGAGTTAGTTAAAACAGTTGGAAATCCCATACCAAAGGCAACATCTTTTGTTGTTAAAACAGTTAGAAATCCCATACCAAAGGAAACATCTTTTGATGTTAAAATAGTTGGAAATCCCATACCAAAGGAAACATCTTTTGGGAAGTCCAACAAAAGCTAAAACATACTATCAGAGATGTTAGTAATTGGTTGAGAAACAAAATTGGCAACATTTTTGAAGACATTCAATAATTGGAGGACAAGGCAAACATTTTGAGCAGAATTGTATATATATACATACATATATATTGATACTCGATAGCTTGGATCAGAATGATAGGATGATTATGAATAAAGCAAAAATGACTTAATTAATCATCATAAGTAGTTGAATAACTTCCGAAAACAAAAAACTAACCTCAAATAGAATCAAGAGGGTGACAATATACAAATACTTTAACTTGATAGTTAGGCGTAGGAGTAAATACTTAAATATCCACATAATCGTGGAGAATGATGTTTAAGTTGAGGATGAGGAGAATGAAAAGGCGGTAGTGATGTCCTATAGAAATTAATTTTCACAAGATGGACAAATTCCTTGATTTGAGTATACTGGATCATATTTCCAATGATATTACTGATAGTAGACAACCAGATTCTCTTGAGCAGTCCAACAAAAGATGAGATTTATAGAGTTGTTCTGGATATCAATCAAAATAGCTCATAGGACCAGATGACTTTAGTGGCTTATTTTTTCAAAAGACTTGGGACACTATTGGTATGGATATAATCAAACTTGTTCAAGCAATATTCAATGAGGATCAACTTACTAGATATTCCACTAATACTTGTCTAGTAATTATTCCTAAAGTGGATGATCCTCATAATTTCTTTATGTTTAGACCTATAAGCCTGAGTAATGCATCTCAAAAGATCATCTCCAAAGTTCTAAACTCTAAACTAGTTATTTGTTTTCCCAAGAATATTTCTTATAACCTGAAGTGGTTTTATACAAAAATGTGTTGGAATGTTGGCCATAACTTCCATGGATGTGGCCATAACTTCCATGGGCAATAACTTCCATGGGTGTTGTCATAACTTCCATGGATGTGGTCCGTAACTTCCATAACTTCCAAGGAAATTTACAACTATCTCCACTATCTCCATTACTCTTCAACTACTCCACTTCCACTGACTTCCCACTAATGATAACTACAACTTTCCACTTCTGTTCTTGCTGGTAGAATAACTATAAATAGGACATAGCTGGTTAAAGGTCCCTAAGAACAAATTATCCTTTTAAACTCCACACCATCTTGAATGAGGTTTGAGTGCTTAGAAGACTTACCGAATTGAAAAACCAATGCGGACAACTTCTAGTATTTGTAACAATGGTTGGAGGTATGTCGATTTTTTATTTTCGCTGTGCTATTGCTCTGTATAATCTTACATTTGGTATCAGAGCAATCTGATTACCTCTACCTTGTTTGTTTCTCTGATTTTGCAAAAGAATTTCAAAATCGTTGTTACAAATCCTGATTATTAGATATGTCTTTAGAGTTGTCTCTAATTTTGTATTATTATATTTAGAGCTATGTGACTTTAGTTCTCTAATTTTGAATATTATATGTTAAATTTTTTATATTTATTGTATGAAATCTTTGAGTTTCTTTAAATATATATATATATATATATAAGCATATGAAATTTAAATTTATTGCTTAATGTTCAGCAATAAATCTTGTAAACAATTTTGATTTACTATCTAGTGATTAATATAATTTTATTTGATTGATATTAACCACAAAAATATTAATTAAATAATATTAGATATTATATTTTGGATCACTTAAAAACTATAGACATTAAATAAGGATAAATGTCTAAGTGATCTATAATTTTATTTGATTAAAGTTTAGCCACAATATCTTTAATTGAATAAAATTTTAAAGTTAAGGATCACATAAAGAAAATATTTAGACAAATTGAGATTAATTACATATGATATGATAACTTCATTTCTTTATTATTATATTGCATAATTAATTAAGATAAAATACTAAATACTTTTCATAATTACCCACAGAAATAATGAATGAGAGTTTAATAGTTTTATGATAAATATAAAATATCATGCTTGTGAATTGATAATTTTATCGTCAAGTGTGAATCTAATTGAATTAAAAAATTTGCTCACATGCAATTTTTATGTCAATAGATTCAATTTTATATTATTTGCCTCAAATTTATGTTAAGTATATATGTATATTCTTGCAATTATGCATCATGCAAATTTCTCTGATATTTGTGATATTTCCGAACTAAATGATGAGAACTATAAGATTTGGAAGAAGAGAATTCTCCTGCACTTAGGGTATATGGTTATTGATTATGCTATCAGAAAAGATGGGCCACCTATTAATGAAATCAACACTCAAGATGAGACTGATCTTCTTGAACAATGAGAATGCTCTAACCATTTGAGTGTTATGTTCACTAAGACTAAAATCTCTGTTGGTATTCGTGGTTCTGTCGAACAGTATAACAATGTCAAGAAATTAACGAAGGCTATTGATGAATAATTTAAGACTTTAGATGTAATGACCCCGTAGGTCATTTTTGAGAAATTTTAGAAAATTATTATTTTACTCTTTTCGATAGTTGCTCAAAGTCATTTTCGATCTATTTATGAACTTAATTTTGGAATTTTATTGAAAAGTTGTGAAATGTTGAAATTTTGAGTTTTTAAAGGCTTGAATTGCTAAAATATGATTTTTGATACCAATCGAAGCTACGAGTCTCAGAATAAAATTCTATCTATTCCATCAGCTTTGGAATGTGGAATTTGGTCTAGAAGATTAACGAAATTTGGGTTGGGACTATATCGTGGATTTGGGGTCATGAGTTAGAAATTGTTGAAATTTTGATCCTAGAGTTAACTTTGGTGAACATTCGAAATGGAATTTTGAATATTCCGTAGGATTAGAGACGTGATTTTAGGCTTAGGAGTGGTCTTGGTTGAATTTATTGAGGTCCCGAGCTTGCTTTACTATTTTAAGGTCCTAAGTTAAAAAAGTTGAGTTTAGGTATAAAGAGAGGTCCGAGAGGGTATTTTAGTCATAAAAGTATTTTTTGGAAATCCGACAGTTCCATTGGTTCTGTAACATGTTTTATAATCAATTTGCACTATTGGTTCATGTTTATAGAGTTTCGGATGAGTTTCAAAGGTCAAAAATATTTTTTGAAGGTTGTTGTGCATAATATTTTGAAGGTTCCTGTGCATACTTGTAGCGACGAAACAATAGACCTTTAGGGACGACAAATGGGTTTTAGCGATGAAATCTATCTACACTCATTTCATATTTTTGACATTTTGGGAGCTAGGTAAGTCCATTTGAGGTGATGTTTGATGCCTTTTTCTCCAATAATCATTGGGTACGTAGTCCTAACCTTATTTTACTTGTTTTCCAAGAAAATCCCTTTCATATTTCGTGATTTCTATTCACAAAGTGGAGGTTTTAAACCCCAAAGTAAAGAAATAAAAAATTATTGATTTGAAGGTCGATTTGGAATGGGTTCTTTTTGATTTTTGGGATTTAAGGTCCTTGTATTGTGGGTAAATTGATTTTAACAAAGATTTTTCAAACTCTCTGGTTTAAATAGTGTTTCAAATGTGGGTTTTGGAGTTTCTTTCCCAAGTTAAAAAATTCATAATTCTTTGATTTGGAGCTCGATAACTTCTCGATTTTAATGGATTTTTAAACTTCGAACTCCTTTTTACTAGTAGAACATGATTTTTAAATAAATTTTTTATTTTGACAGACTTAATTTCAGAGAGATTTTTGGATAATTTTAACTTCGATTCCTAATCTCCGCAATATGGGTATCGTTGGGCTCCTTTTGATGAGTATTTTATATTATTTATAGTGGAAAATTAATTTGGAGTTGGAATTTGAGTGGAGTTATTCGATTAGAGGTGCTCAGGTGCGGTTTTGACTATCGAGGTATGTTTGGCTATCCCTTTTTCATATTGGGGTTTGGAAATTGGTTATTATTATGTTGTAGAGTATGTGATGGGATAATATCATGAATGGATTGATGTTGTATTGTGACGTCTATGAGGGAAACTTTACTTTTTGTGCTTGTTCATGAAATTTCTCCATATTGGTGATTTTAGACCTATATTTTTGAAAACTAAAATGCTTCTGAAAAGTGAGATGATTTGCAAAATGAGATACTTTTTGAAATAATTTGAGAAATGAGATACTTGTGAAATGATTTGCAAAATAAAATACTCGCTGAAATGAATGCGCTGAGGCATGAAATGATTTGAAAAATGAGATACTTTATGAAATGAAATGCATTGACGCATGAAATATTTTGAGCAACAAAATACTTGAGGAGAATTGTGGTTTGTGGCATATTTTGAGAACTAAAGAGATTTTTCAAAGGGTTGTTGCTTGTTTTAAAAGAGTTTTCTTCCCATTAATTTTTAAGATGGTGTTTATCATAAAACTGGAGTTTTTAGAACTTGCTCACGATGAGGTTTGTATTTAGTTCATTGTACACCTCTAATTGTATTATTGACATACATTCATATCATGGAACATAGGAAATGAGATTGTGGCAACACCCTTTTATAAGAAAATGAAACACCTTTAAAACTCTTGACCATGAGTTAGGTGGCAAGGAGGATGAGATCTTGATATTATGAGTCCTTGACCATGAGCTAGGTGGCAAGGTCGTTGATTCATTATGATTGAGGTATATGGTCTAAGAGGCCCCCAGGGTCTTGTCTGGTAGCTCAGCTCAGCAAGTGTATAAGACAGACTATACGATAGTCTTGATTCCACCTGTACCACCCATGCATTGCATTTATTCCATCTCATTGTATTGCATGTTGTTGTTCCTTGACTTTGAACTAATCTGATGATGTTGATGTATGCCTATACTTGTGTGTTTACTTTATTCCTTCTATTCTATATAAATTGATGGCACCGATGTTGGACTGATTTTTCTGTATGCAAGTGGGAGCATTCCTAGTTTATTGCATAGTTTAGTCAATTCCTAATACTAGTCGGTCAAACATACTGGGTACATGTGGATTGTACTCACCCCTACTTCTATATCCCTTTTTGGATGTAGATTTTAGCTAGGGTTGTCCTTGCTATAGCTGATTATTCTAGTAGAGATCCTATATCAAATTAAGTGGTGAGATCCAGTGCATTCGAACCACTACCAGTTCTATCATTATTTGTAGTCTTTACTTTTAATCAGAGTCTGAGTTACATATATATTATTTCAGACATTGTATTAGCTGCTCTTTATACTTATGAAACCAAGTTTTAGGATATTTCTCGTGTATTTTCTTACCTTTTATTTATGGTCTGACTTCCTTTTGGGAGTCTCATATGTGATTTTACTTTTCGACTTACACATCAGGTTAGGTTGGAATATGTGCTATCATGACCTTGATTTTTGGGTTGTGACTAATTAGTACCACAGCTAGGTTCACTAGTCTCATAAGTTAAAGAGTAGGGTGTCTAGTAGAGTCTTGCGAATTGGTACATAGATATCCATATCTATTTTGGGGAGGTTACAAGATACTTATTAGGAGAAAATCTCTTTCATTGATTTCTTTTGCGTGATTCATTCATATCAAAGTGTTGTCGACTTCTAATCTATTCCTTTCGCGTTAGAGGTAATAGCCAAAATTGGTAGGGCATCTCCAACTTAAGAATGATCTAGTGAGGCCCCACCTAAGCTTGACTATGAGTATGAAGGTTAGTTTGAGAAAAGGAGCTCCAAGAGGTTTGTTAGATTGATATCCCCCAGATTTGATGGTATAGAGGAGGATGGAGCACATGACCTTTTGATTGAGTATCAAGATCAATTGGTCAACTTAGGCATTTTAGAGGCATATGGAGTGGCTTATGCCTTTTATCAGTTTGCGGGTATGGCTAAGGAATGGTGGAGGTCAGTTATTGATTTTACACTCTCTAATACCCCTATAATCAGTTTAGATCAGTTCACTGAGATATCACTTTAGAGGTTTGTACCATGTAATTTTTGTGACCAGTATAGGGATGAGTTTGAAATATTAAAGCAGTTTGAAATATAAGTATGAGGCGTGTTTACATGAGTTGTCATATATGCTATGTTGAGTATTCCTATGGAGTATGAGCTAGTCCATAAGTTGGTGAAATAATTTATAGTTATCTTCTAGAAGGTACAACCTCACTGTGGTATCAAATAATTCATTTAAGAGTATTATTAATCATGCTAGGATGATTCAGAGTAACAAACATTCTAGACATGGTGGCTCTAGGAGGTTTTCTTATTTGATTCAGTTTGGTGGTAACTTGTAGAGAGGTAGAGACTGTCTGGGTTCGGGCACCTATGGTTATCAAGGCAGGCCAGCACACACAAGTATTCAAAAGACAGAAGGTATAGGGGAACCTAGATCTGGACAGACTAGCCATGAAGGTTTTTAGGGTTTAAGGAAGAATGTTGGTGTTTCAGGTTACCTTTCATGGGTTCTGGTCCTCGAGGATTCTTAGTGTATGATGAGGATGATGTGGTCAAAATCAAAATTAGAACTTGTACCTTGCCTTCATAGAGTGGGTGTATATCAAGAAAGGTTATAATACGACTACTATGACATATCTATGTTCACTTGGTTAGGGTTAAGGGATATGTTAGTTTTGCTATTGATCTATTTGCAAAGGGGCGCACATTGCTTTGTATGAGATAAGACTAATTTTGTAATGTATCGTAGTTATTCAATGGGAAGATAAGTGTGATCTATTTGGGTGCGACATTCTCGGTGGATATGATATGTCTTAATAGTAGATCTAGTAGGCTTTTTGATGTGGTACTAGTAATATATAAGGGCAAATACATCAGTTGTCAAGTGCGAATACTAAATACTAAAGAGTTATTAGTTGTTCCTTCTACTCAGGTAATGAGGCTTGATATTGTTGTCAGATATAGAAAAGACAACTGGTTGTTACTACGGGTGCTTGGGTAAGCAGTTGTTATAAAAAAGAATTATAGTGGTAGATCTTGATATGGTATTCATGTGTTTAAGTGCGAATTTTACTTTGTAGATCTATATGGGAACTGACGATTTTGTTATAAGCTTGGACAAGTATATTCCTATTAAAGTAACGAGCTTAAGGACTAAAAATGTTTTCAATAGGTTTACTTATGTGAAGGCAATTGAGAATGTTATGCCTGTAGACATTGGTTATTTCATTAACTTTCGCAGGGATATCTTGGGTTTGAAGATCATATCAATTCTAAGATAAGTTTTGTAGGGGTGACGTGGGTTTGTTTATATTGTTTAGGTTATCATAATCGGGTCATAGGTGCGTTCTATGGGTTAAATATTAATGGGTAAGATTTGAGAAGGAAATCTATAGGTTTTAGGTTCAAGTAAGAGAATACATTCTGTTATGGTTTTGAATTCGATAACTTATGACTTGAACCTCTAATAAAGCATATGGTGAGATCAATGAGAAAGTGGTTGATGATAAACTAAGTTATTCAATTTCTAAGAATCTTTCAGGTATAAGTTAATGCGGGTTGAAAAAAGGATTGGTTTATGGTGAGCTAATTAGAATTTAGCTTTTCATCGTAAGTTTATATTGGTGGTAGCAGGATTTGTCAAGGTATTTATTGGCAAGATAGTGAAGACAATTAACCTTATTGATTATTGAGCATTTGAATGATTTGTGTCAGGTGTTGGTTAGAGATGTATTACTTTTGATTGTGAAGAAGCTTAATAAAGTTTTAATTTGAAGAGTGAGTTTAAGTAAAAGTTAATCTATTACCAAATTTCAGTCAAAGAATGATAATGATGAATAAGCTCAGGAAAAGGACAAGGAAAAGGACAAGAGACATGGAATCAAAGAGTTCATACACTTAGGGTTGGATCATAAGTATGACCTTTCAACTTAAGTTTAGATGTGGCAATGCCAAGCGGGTCAATTCGACACCAGTTAATGAGAGGTTATCAACTACTCTTCTGAATATTTGGTCTTGATTTAGGTGAGAAGCATCAATGTATGAGAGATTTTTTGTTTGAAGGTTGATGGGATTATTCAGTCCTGCTACGTGACTTATGGGAGCACTAAAACAAGGAATTGCAGATCTATATGGACATTGAGGATTTTGAGCTGGGTTGATACTACTTTGTTGATGGAAGTCATGTAGACTATTATGATAAACTACATGGGTGCTTGGTAGTGGATATAGGTCATGTATTTATGGTACACGAAACTCTTGGGGTGTTCAAAGGTTTCTTTGGGTTTTGGCACGATGGTACAAGCTTTTGAATAGAGGCTTAGGCATGTCATGTGAATAGTTTCATGTGGTTTATATTGGTTTCTGATTCAATAGTTTTAGCTGGTTGGAAAATCACCATCAGATTTGAAATTAGTGTTATTGGTCTTGGGTAGGTCTAATTTCAAACATGGGATTCTTAGAGTTGGCTTGAGGCAGATAGTAATTCATCATTTGAGAAAATGAGGATTTATAATTTAGAGTTACTAGTAGTGACAACGTAATTTCCAAGGCATTTGGTACCAATAATGGTTTTGGTAGCATGAGTAAAGGATTAGTAAGGAAATGATATTTTGTTAAAATCAGATTTGTCAGTTTTAGTTGATGGATTATAGTGAATACGCTGAGTTTTAATAAGTTAAGTATATTTCGAGCTGTGTTGGTAATTAAATCAGACATCACGTTCAAAGAGACGTCAAATATATAAGAATCAGATAATTTGAGTTTTGACTGTAAACACCAGAAAAGGGAGTATTTTGTGTAAGACAAAAGAGATTTTTTGATAATTAGGGTATACTAGTACTCTGCAAGTATGAATTCTTATTGAGAGGACTTACATGAGGTTTATCATGGAGAATTGCACTCTTGATAGTATTGGTAGTTATCTCATCGTTGAGGACTTGTTTTAGCTATATGTGATTGACTTTGAGGACTATTGGGCCTAGCTTTGCCATTTCAAGGAGTTGTCTACAATCATTGCTACTGTTCTAGCATCCTAACAATGTTACTAGAGGTTTATATGCTTGGGAGTATCACTCACTGGTTGGTTAACTGATCATCACCTTCTTTGGGTAAGATTAGTTGGGTGATCAAATTTTTGGAGCTTAAACTCGGGGGAGGGCTACATTAAGAGAATGGATTTTGGTTGAGACTTGCGATGGTTTGTATATTACAAGTGATTTATGGTCAGTTTAGATTTGGTTCATGGGTTAGTTCCTGACCTGATAATTACTCCTGGGTTGCAGATTGTGTTTTTCAATATTGGTCCAGAAATCTGATTCTTGATAGTGTATCTAGATGGTGTGGTCCTCGAAAGTGAGTTCCCTTGGAAGAAAAAAAATTGACTTTGAGAATTACACCTCAGATTCTTGGTAATGTCAGTAAGATTCTTTCCTTTACATTATGTTGGAGGGCGAACTTGGTTTTTAGTGGTGGATGATGTAATGAACCCAAGGTTATTTTTGAGAAATTTTGGAAAATTACCATTTTACCACTTCTGATAGTTGCTCAGTCATGTTGTATCTTTTTAGGAACTTAGTTTTTTGAAATTTTATTAAAAAGTTGTGAAATGTTGAAGCTTTGTGTTTTTGAAGGCTTAAATTGCTAAAAAGTGATTTTTTGATACCAATCAAAGCTACGAGACACAAAATGAAATTCTATCAGTTCTATCATTTTCAGAATGTGGAATTTGGTCTAGGAGTGTTGACGGAATCAAGTTCGGGACTATATCGTGGATTTCAGGCCTTGAGTTAGAAATTGTTGAAATTTTGATCCTAGAGTTAACTTTGGCCAACATTCAGAGTTTCGATCCTCGAAATGGAATTCCTATTATTCCGTTGGATTCGGGAGGTGATTTTAGGCCTACGGGTGGTCTTTGTTGAATATTTTTTAGGTCCTGAGCTTGGTTTGTTATTTTGAGGTCTTAAGGTGGAAAAGTTGAGTTTAGGCCTAAAGAGAGGTCCAAGAGGGTATTTTGGTCATAAAAATATTTTTTTTGGGAAATCCAACAATTTCGTAATATGTTTTATAATCTTTCCATTATTCGTTCATGTTTATTGGATTCTGGATTAGTTTCGCTGTTCAAAAATATATTTTGAAGGTTATTGTGCATACTTTTAGCGACGGAAAAATAGTCTTTTAGCTATGACAAATGGGTTTTAGCGATAAAATTGTTGAGTTAAAAATCTATCCGAAATCTTTTCGTATTTTTGACATTTTAGGGAGCTAGGAAAATTCATTTGAGGTGATTTTTGATGAGTTTTTCTCTATTAATTATTGGGTACGTATTCCTAATCTTATTTTACTTGTTTCCCAAGAATATCCATTTCATATTCATGATTCACATTCACAAAGTGGAGGTTTTAAACCCCAAAGTAGAGAAATAAAAAATTATTGATTTGAAGGTCGATTTGAATGGGTTTTCATTGATTTTAGGGATTTAAAGTCCTTGTATTGTGGGTAAACTGATTTTGACACAGTGTTTTCAAAATCTCTCATTCTAAATCGCGTTTCAAATGTGGGTTTTTGAGTTTCTTCCCCAAGTTGAAAAATTAGTACGTTTTTTATTTGGAGCTCGATATCTACTCAATTTTAATGGGTTTTAAAACTATGAACTCCTTCTTAGTAGTAGAACATAATTTTTAAATAAATTTCTTATTTTGACAAACTCGATTTCGGAGAGATTTTTGTATGAGTTTAACTCTGATTCCTAATCTTAGCAATATAGGTATCATTGGGCGCCTTTTAATGGGTATTTTACATTCTTGATAGTGGAGAATTAATTTGGAGTTGGAATATAAGTGGAATTCTCCGGTTAGAGGTGTTCTAGTGTGGTTTTGACTATCGAGGCAGGTTTGGCCATCCCTCTTAGAGATTGGGGTTGGGAAATTGGTTATTCTTATGTTGTAGACTATGGGTTGGGATAGTATCATGATTGGATTGATATTGTATTGTGATGACTGTGAGGGGAACTTTACTTATTGTTGTGCTTGTTCATGAAGTTGCTCCACATTGGTGATTTCAGACCTATCTTTTGAAAACTAAAATGCTTCTGAAAATTAAGCTGATTTGCAAAATGAGATACTTTGTGAAATGATTTGCAAAATGGATACTTTGTGAAATGAATGCGCTGAGGCATGAAATGATTTGAAAAAATAGATACTTTGTGAAATAAAATGCGTTGAGGCATGATATATTTTGAGCAACAAAATACTTGAGGAGAGTTGTGGTTTGTGGCATATTTTGAGAACTAAAGAGATTTTTCAAAAGACTGTTGCTTGTTTTAAAAGAGTTTTCTTCCCATTGATTTTTAAGAGGGTGTTTATCATAAAACTGGAGTTTTGAGAACTTGTTCACTTTGAGGTTTGTATTGAGTTTATTGTACTCCTCTAATTGTATTATTGACATACAATCATCCTCATATATTCATATAATGGAATATGGGAAGTAATATTGTGGCAACACCTTTTTGTAAGAAAAAGAAACACCTTTAACAATCCTTGACCACGAGTTAGGTGGAAAGGTGAATGAGATATTGATATCATGAGTCCTTCACCATGAGCTAGGTGGCAAGGTAGTTGATACAATGTGATTGAGGTATATTGTTTGTGAATCCCCCATGGGTCCTGTCTAGTAGATTAGCTTTGCAGGTGTACATGACAGGCTGTACGACATTCTTGATTCCACTAGTACCACCCATGCATTCCATTCATGTTGTTGTGCCTTGATTTTTGAACTTATCTGATGATATTGATGAATGCCCGGACTTGTGTTTTAACTTTATTCATTCTATTTCATATAAATTGATGGCACTGATGCTGGAATAATTTTCCTATATGCAGGTGAAAGAATTCCTAGTTTATTGTATAGTTTAGTCAACTCCCAATACCCAGTCAGTCAAACCTACTTGATACATGTGGATTGCACTCACCCCTACTTCTGTGTCCTTTTTTGGATACAAAATTTAGCTAGGTTTATCCTCACAATAGTTGATTATTCTAGCAGAGATCCTATATCAGATTAGGTAGGGAGATCCAGTGCATTCGGACCATTACTTGTTTTATCTTTATTTGTAGTCTTTACTTTTAATCAGAGACTGAGTTATATATACTTTTTCAAACATTTTATTAGGTGCCCTCCATACTTATGACACCAAGTTTTGAGATATTTCTTATGAATTTTCTCACCTTTCATTTGTGGCCTGGCTTCCCTTTGGGAGTCTCACATGTGATTTTACTTTTCAGCTTACACATCATGTTGGGTTTGAATGTGTGCCATCATGACCTTAATTTTTGGATTATGACAAATTAGTATGAAATCCAGGTTCACCGATCTCATAAGTTAAAGAGCAGGGTTCCTAGTAGAGTCTCATGGATTAGTATGTAGATGTCCATATCTATTTTCGGGAGGCTATAAGATACTTATTAGGAGAAAATATCTTTTATTAATTTCTTTCCTGTGATTTATTCATATCAAAGTGCTGTAGTTTTGTAATCTATTCATTCCACATTAGAGGTTATAGCCAGAATTAGGAGGGTAGCTCCATCTTAAGAATGATCTAGTGAGGTCCCACCTGAGTTTGACTATGAGTACAAAGATTAGTTTAAGCAAAGGAGCTCCAAGAGGTTTGTTAGATTGACATCCCCTAGATTTGATGGTATAGCAGAGGATGGAGAACATGACTTTTTGACTAACTGTCAGGATCGATTGGTCAACTTAGGAATTTTAAAGGCATAAGGAGTGGCCTATGCCTCTTATTAGTTTGTGGGTGTTGATAAGGAGAGGTGGAGGTCAGTTATTTCTCTTAGACTTGTCGGTACCCCTATGATGAGTTGAGATCAGTTCACTGAGACATCACTTGAGAGATTTGTACCATGCAGTTTTTGTGATCAGTACAGGGATGAGTATGAAATGTTAAATCAGGGTTCTATGATAATATCTGAGTATGAGGCCTGTTTACATGAGTTGTCATATATGCAATGTTGAGTATTCCTCTGGAGTATGATTTGGTCCATAAGTTGGTGAAAGAATTTGATAGTTATCTTTTCGGAAGGTACAACCTTACTGTGTTATCAAATGATTCATTTTAGAGTATTATTGATCATACTAGGATGATTGAGAGTAACAAACATTCTAGATGGGGTGGGGCTAGGAATATTTGTCGTTAGATTTAGTTTGGTGGTCATCAGTATAGAGGTAGAGAGTGTCTAGGTTGAAGAACCTAGGGTTATCAGGGTAGTCCAGCACATACAACTATTCAAAGAACATAAGGTATAGCAGAATCTAGATCTGGCTAGACTAGCCATGAAGGTTTATCGGGTTCAAGGGAAGTATGTTGTTGTTTCAGGTTACCTTCCACAAGTTCTGACCTTGAGGCTTCCTAGTGTAGGATGAGGATGATGTGGTGACAATAAAAATTAGAACTTCTACCGTGGCTTTATGGAGTGGGTTTATATCAAGAAAGGCTATAATACGACCACTATGACATATCTATGTTTACTTGGTTAGGGTTGAGGGATGTTTTACTTCTTCTATTGATCTATTTGCAAAGGGTTGTACATTATTTAGTTGGATATATGGATAATTATTTAATGTATTACAGTTATTCAATGCGAAGATAAGTGGGAGCTATCTGGGTGCTACATTCTCGGTTGGTATGATATGTCCTAGTGGTGAATCTAGTAGGCTTTCTGATGTGGTACTAGTAATATATGAGGACAGAGACATCAGTTGTCAAGTGAGAATGCTAAAATCTAAGTAGTCATTAGTTATTCCACCCACTAAGGTAATGAGGCTTGATACTGTCGTCCCATATGGAAAAGACAAGTGGTTGTTACTACGGATGCTTGGGTAAGTAGTTGTTATAAGAAGAATTATAGTGGTGGATCTTGGTATGGTATTCATATGTTTCAGTGTGAATTTTACTTTGGTGAACTATATGGGGACTATTGATTTTGTTATAAGCTAGGACAAATGTACTGCTATTGAAGTCACGAACTTAAGGACCAAGAAGGTTTTCAATAGGTTTACTTATGTGAAGGCAATTGAGAATGTTGTGCATGTAGAAATTGGTTATTCCATTAAATTTGGCTAGGATATCTTTGGTTTGAATATTATATCAATTTTAAAATCAGTTTTACAGGGTGACACGACTTTGTTTATATTGTTCAAGTTATGATAATCACGTCACAGGTGTGTCAGATGGGTTAATAATTGTTGGGAAAGATTTGAGAAGAAAATCTATATGTGTTCAACTCAAGTAAGAAAATACGTTCTATTATAGTTTTGAATTCGATAACTAGTACGAGTTGAACCTCTAATAAAGAATATGGTTAGATCAATGAGAAAGTGGTTGATAAAAAACTAAGTTATGCCATTTCTAAGAATCTTCAAGGTATGAGTTAATACGGGTTGAAAATGGGATTGGTTTACAGTGTGCCAACTGGAATTCAATTTTTCATCGTAAGTTTATATTGGTGGTTGTAAGATTTGTCAAGGTATGGATTGGCAAGATAGTGAAGACAATTAGCCTAATTGATTATTGAGCATTTGAAAGACTTGTGCTGGGTGTTGGTTAGAGATATATTACTTCTGATTGTGAAGAAGCTTAATGAAGTTTTAATTTGAAGAGTGAGTATAAGTAAAAGTTATTTTGTTTCCAAATTTTAGTCAAAGAATGATAATGATGAGCAGGCTTAGGAAACAGACAATAGACATGGGCATCAAGGAATTGCAGATCTATATGAAAATTGAGGATTTCAAGCTGGGTTGATACTACTTTGTTGATGGAAGTCATGTAGACTATTATCATAAACTACATGGGTGCTTGGTGGTGAATATAGGTATGTATTTATGGTACAAGAAACTCTTGGGGTGTTCAAAGGTTTCTGTGGGTTTTGGCACGCTGGTACGATCTTTTGAATAGAGGCTGAGGCATGTCATGTGAATAGTTTCATGTTGTTTATATTGGTTTCTTATTCAATTGTTATAGCTCGTTGGATAAGCACCATAAGATTTGAAATTAGTGTTATTGGCCTTGGGTAGGGCTAGTTTCCAACATGGGATGCTAAGAGTTGGCTTGAGGCAGATAGTAATTCACCATTTGAGAATATAAGGAGTCATAATTTAGAGTTACTAATAGTGAAAACATAATTTCAAAGGCATTTGGTACCAATAATGGTTTTGGTGGCATGAGTAAAGGATTAGTAAAGTCATGATATTTTGTTGAAATTAGATTTGTCAGTTTCAGTTGTTGGATTATGGTGAATATGTTGAGTTTTAATAATTTAAGTATGTTTCGAGCTGTGTTAGTAATTAAATCAGATATCACGTACAAAGAGACGTGAAATATATAGAAATCAGATAATTAGAAGAGTTTTGACTGTAAACACCAGAAAGGGAGTATTTTGTGTAAGACAAAAGAGATTTTTTGATAATTAGGGTGTACTAGTACTCTGCAAGTATGAATTCTTATTGAGAGTGCTTGCATGAGGTTTATCATGGAGAATTGCACTCTCAATAGTATTTCCAGTTATCTTGTCGCTAAGGACTTGTTCTAGCTATATGTGATTGACTTTGAGGACTATTAGGCCTAGTTTTGCCATTTCAAGGAGTTGTCTATAATCATTGCTACTATTCTAGCATCCTGACAATGTTACTAGAGGTTTATATGCTTGGGAGTATCATTCACTTTTTGGTTACCTGATCATCACCTTTTTTGGGTAAGATTAGTTGGGTTATCAAATTTTTGGAACTTAAACTCGGGGGAGGGCTACGTTAAGAGAATGGATCTTAGCTGAGACTTGCAATGGTTTGTATATTACAAGTGATTTATGGTCGGTTTAGATTTGGTTCATGGGTTAGTTCGTGACTTGGTAATTACTCTTGGGTTGTAGATTGTTTTTTTCAATATTGGTTCAGAAATCCGATTCTTGATAGTGTATCCAGATGGTATGGTCCTCGGAAATGAGTTGTCTTGGAAGAAAACAAACTAACTAGGAGAATTGTACCTCAGATTCTTGGTAACGTCGGCAAGATTCTTTCCTTTACTTTATGTTCAAGGATGAACATGGTTTTTAGTGGTGGATGATGTAATGAACCCAAATGTTATTTTTGAGAAATTTTAGAAAATTACCATTTTACCCCTTCTGATAGTTGCTCAAAGTCATGTTCGATCTATTTAGGAACTTAGGTTTTTTTGAAATTTTATTGAAAAGATGTGAAATGTTGAAGTTTTGAGTTTTTGAAGGCTTAAATTGATAAAAAGTGATTTTTTAATATCAATCAAATCTACGAGACTCATAATGAAATTCTGTTAGTTCCATCAGTTTTAGAATGTGGAACTTGGTCTAGGAGAGTTGACGGAATCAGGTTTGATACTGTATCCTGGTTTTGAGGCCTTGAGTTAAAAAAAATTAAAATTTTAATCGTAGAGTTAACTTTGGTCAACATTTGGAGTTTCGATATTCGGAATGGAATTTCAAATATTTCGTTCGATTCAAGAAGTGATTTTAGGCCTAGGAGTTATTTTGATTGAATATTTTGAGGTCCCGAGCTTGATATGTTATTTTGAGGTCCTAAGTTGGAAAAAGTTGAGTTTAGGCCTAATTAGAGGTCCAAGAGGGTATTTTGGTCATAAAAATCTAGTTTTGGAAATCTAGCGGATCCATTGGTTCCGTAAGATATTGTATAATCCATTTGCACTATTGGTTCGTGTTTATAGGGTTCTGGATGAGTTCCGAAGGTCAAAAATATATTTTGAAGGATGTTGTGCATACTTTTACCAACGGATAAATAGACCTTTAGCGACAAAGAATGGGCTTTAGCCGCAAAATCACTGAGTTAAAAATCTATCCGAACTCATTTCGTATTTTTGACTTTTTTGGAGCTAGGAAGGTCCATTTGAGATGATTTTTGATGTACTTTTTTCGATAATAATTGGGTATGTATTCCAAACCATATTTTACTCGTTTTCCAGGAATATCCCTTTCATATTTCATGATTCCTATTCACAAAGTGGAGGTTTTAAACCCAAAAATAGAGAAATACAAAATTATTGATTTAAATGCCGATTTGGAATGGATTTTCATTAATTTTTGGGATTTAAGGTCCTTGTATTGTGGGTAAACTGATTTAGACAAATATTTTTCAAAATCTATCATTTTAATTCACGTTTCAAATGTGGGTTTTGGAGTTTCTTTCCCAAGTTGAAAAATTTGTAATTCTTTGATTTGGAGGACCATAACTACTCGATTTTAATGGGTTTTTTTAAATACGAACTTCTTTTTACTAGTAGAACATGTTTTTCAAATAAATTTCTTATTTTGACATATTGGATTTCGGAGAGATTTTTGGATGATTTTTACTCCGCTTCCTAATCTTAGCAATATGGATATCGTTGGGCTTCTGTTGATGAGTATATTACATTCTTGATAGTAGGAAATCTATTTGGAGTTGGAATTTGAGTGGAATTCTCCGGTTAGAGGTGTTCGGTGTGGTTTCGACTATCGAGGTAGGTTTGGCTATCCCATTTTGAGATTGGGGTTGGGAAATTGGTTATTCTTATGTTGTAGACTATGAGATGGGATTGTATCATGCTTGGATTGATGTTATATTATGATTCCTATGAGGGAAACTTTACTTGTTGTTGTGCTTGTTCATGAAATTGCTCTATATTGGTGATTTGAAACCTATCTTTTGAAAAATAAAATGCTTCTAAAAAGTGAAATGATTTGCAAAATGAGATACTTTGTGAAATGATTTGAGAAATGAGATATTGTGAAATGATTTGCAAAATGGGATACTTTGTGAAATATAATGCACTGAGGCATGAAATGATTTAATAATGAGATACTTTGTGAAATGAAATGCGTTGAGGAATGAGATATTTTGAGCAACAAAATACTTAGGAGAATTGTGGTTTGTGGTATATTTTGAGAACTAAAAAGATTTTTCAAGGACTATTGCTTGTTTTAAAAGAGTTTTCTTATCATAAAACTGGAGTTTTGAGAACTTGTTCATTTTGAGGTTTGTATTGAGTTGGTTGTACTCCTCTAATTATGGTATTGACACACATTCATCCTCGTACATTCATATAATAGAACATGGGAAGTGAGATTGTGGAAACACCTTTTGTTAAGAAAATAAAACACCTTTAAAAACCCTTGACCAAAAGCTAGGTGGCAAGGAGGATGATATATTTATATAATGAGTCCTTGAATACGAGATAGGTGGTAAGGTAGTTGATACATTGTGATATGGTATATGGTCTATGAGGCGCCACGGTAGCTCAGCTCGATAGGTGTATACGACAGGCTGTGCGACAATCTTGATTCCACTAGTACCACCCATGCATTGCATTCAACCCATCTCATTGCATTGCATGTTGTTGTTCCTTGATTTTTGAACTTATCTGATGTAATGACCTCCAAGGTCATTTTAGTGATTTTACATGAATTTACCATTTTACTTCTTTCCATAGCTTCTTTATATCTCTTATGTGATGTTGGGATGGGTGGAACACTCCCCAAGGTGTTCGATAGAATTTTAAGGTGATTTGGAAAATTTTTGATACTTAAGGCTTGATAGAGTTGAGTTTAGTCAACATCTAGAGATTCAAGCATTGTATGAGAATTGTGACAGTTCCATCAGCTCCGGAAGGTCCATTTTAGTATAGAAGAAAGGTCCAAAATGGTCTATTTTTGATTGGATTTTGGAGTCTTCGTTTTGAGTTTGTGAGATTAGACGCTTTAACATTGAAGTTTTGGCCAAGTTTAAATTCAGTCAACATTTTTAGTAAATGCATTGGATTAAAATTTTGTCAGCATGATTAGCTCCAGAATGCCAAAATTGGTTTAGAATGACTTTTGGTTTGGTTCTCGACGTGCTCGAAATGGTTTGAGGCCCTTTCCCTATTTTGGAACCTTTATAACTTTAAACGATGACTTCGGTCATAAATTATGATAAATGAACTCATAATGGAATTCTGTCGGTTCCATCAGCTTTAGGATGGCCAAATTACGCTAGTAGCATGGTAAGCATGAGTATCAAGGATATCAATATGAGTTTTGGGCCATTTGGTACTTTTAACTTTGAAAGTTAGCCTATGAGTGACTTTGGTCTTCATTCTTGGAAATCACATCTGGATGGAAATTCTAATAGTGTGGTTAGTTAAATAATGTCGAGTTTGATCTAAAATGACCCTTTGCTCACTTACAAAGGCTTCCGATCTAATCCTAAGGCTCGTTGTATAAAATGACATTTAGGTATGCGACCTACATTTTGGTAAAATTACCTCATATGGAGATTTTGAATGCGCCATTGAGTTTGGAACATCATATTTGATGGGGTAACATATCTAGTTTGCACACATGGGATTCTAAATGAATCCAGAACACCCCATCGGGGAATTGGGCATGCCGAGATCTTTTTGCATAGCAGGGAGCTGGTTCCGTCGCTAAAGCAATTTCTGGTCACTAAAGCGAGTGCCACTAAAATGGCTAGGAGTTCGCTAAAGTGAACCTGCACCTGGGGTCGGGGGTTGCTAAAGAGACACACCATCGCTTAAGTGACTGGTTGCTTAAGCGACTTGATGTTGCTAAATCGATGCCCGCCTGTTTGAGGATGTCACTTAAGCGAACACTGGAAGTTTGCTTAAGTGACATCAAAGGCTTATTTTTTGTCCATTTTTCTAGTTTGAGCCCTAACTTTCAAAAGTCATTTTTCTCTCTATACTTAGGCGATTCAAAAGGCTAAGTTGTATGGATTTTTAAGGGGAATCCATTGGTACGTTCATAATTGGGAGCAAAGGCTTCCTTTAAGGAAAATTATCCCTTTTCCTTGCAATTTTGTGGTTCTTGTACTAGGTTGAAGACCTTGGTGTTTGTTGATGTTGTAATTGTTAGGTTGTATGAATTGTGCTTCCTTTTGGACCAAAAGCTAGGCTTAGCATCTAAGGCCTATTCACAGAGTAAATTACGTAAGTTACGGGATCGGGACCCATAAATCCTGATTTTTTATCTCTATCAGGCCTATTGTATATTTTTCATCATATTTATATATATATACCCTAGACCGACTTTTCATTTGTTATATTCTTTTTTCTTATGCGTTCTTATGTTATTAATTATTTAATTATATTGAGGTTTTACTTTCGCTTGACTTGGGTTAGGCTTGCTTACTTGATGGTTATAGTAGGCATTATCATGGCCCAGATTCGGGTCGTGACATCTAATGATGTTGATGTACGCCTGGAATTGTATGTTTACTTTATTTCTTCCATTCTATATAAATCGACGGCACCGATGCTGAACTGATTTTTCTGTATGCAAGTGAAAGTGTTTTGAGTTTATTGCATAGTTTTAGTCAATTTCTAATACTAGTCGGTCAAACCTACTGGGTACATATGGATTATACTCACTGCTATTTCTGTGACCCCTTTTGGCCGCATATTTTAGCCAGGGTTATTATCGTGATAACTGATTATTCTAGTAGAGATCGTATACCAGATTGGGTGGTGAGATCTAGTGCAATCGGACCACTACCGGTTCTATCTTTATTTGTAGTCTTTACTTTTAATTAGAGACTGAGTTATATATATTAATCAGATATTTTATTCGATTCTCTTTATACTTACCACACCAAGTTTTGGGATTTTCTTGTGTATTTTCTTACCTTCGTTTATGGCCTGACTTCCCTTTGAGAGTCTCATATGTGATTTTACTTTTAGGCTTACATATTAGGTTGGGTTGGGATGTGTGCCATTATGACCTCAATTTTTGGATTATTACATCAGATAATCCACTTGCCATCACCTTATTTATGAAATTCTCATCAATGAGTCGCACTAGTGTGAGAGTTGTACATGAGCACATTATGAAAATGCGAGACTTAGAGGCTCAACTAAAGATTCTTGAAGTCGAAATGTCTGAGACTTTTCTTGTGCACTGTATTTCTAACAGTCTGCCTACGCAGTATTGTCCATTTAAGATATCTTATAACACATAAAGAAAAATGGTCTATTAATGAACTTATGGCCATGTGTGTTCAAGAGGAACACACAAGATGGAAACAGGAGAAAGTGCATTCATGACTACTCAAGGAAAAAAAATGACCAATCAAGCCAATAAGAAGTGGAAAGGAAAGGCACCATTTGAAACTGACATTAAGAAAGAACCCAAGTGTCACTTATGTAGAAAGAAGGGGCACATAAGAAGGGATTGTATCAAGTTTCAACAATGGCTTGTTAAGAAAGGTACTTCAATCTCTCTTGTTTGTTATGAATTTAATATGATTGATGTTAATCATAACACATGGTGTATTGATTCAGCTTCTACAATCCATATTACGAATTCCTTGCAGGGTTTAGGAAACCTGCAGAAGCCAATGGGATCTGAGCGAAGTATCTATTCTAGAAACAAGATGCAGTCGCATGTGCAAGCTATTGGGACATGCAATTTAGTTCTTAATATTGGTTTTTTTAGAGTTAGAAAAGACCTTTTGTGTTCCTAATCTTTCTAGGAATTCAATTTCAGTATCAAGATTTGTACCTTTGGGATATTCCTTCTTTTTAGAAGGTTATTCCAAACTATTTTATAAATCTTAAGTTGTTGGATATGGTATATTGTCTGGTGGTCTTATCTCTTAATTTACAAAATGATTACACTCATACTGTTATGCATGTCCAAGATGCCACTAAATGATGCGTTATGAATAAAGATTCCTCTATGTTATGGCAATGGAGATTGAGACATATCTTCATAGATAGAATTAAGAGATTAGTAGATGATGGAGTACTTAGTACTTTAAAATTTTACTGATTTCGATACTTATGTGGACTACATTAAAGGCAAGCAGACCAACAAGTCAAAGAAAGGTGCCAATAGGAGTTCAATTGTATTAGAAAATCATACATTCAGATATAACTTTCATGGATGTGGCCACAACTTTCATGGGCCATAACTTCCATGGATATTGCTATAACTTCTATGGATGTGGTTCGTAACTTCCATAACTTCCAAGGAAGTTTACAACTATATCCACTATTGCCACACCCCGATAGGGAACCCTAGGTGTGACTGACACTCGAAGACCATTGCTGGTCTCCAAGCTAATCACTTGGTGAAATCACACATCATTCATTCAACGGAAGACTTAAAACAATAGAAAAGAGGACAATCAAGTGGGCTAACCAAATCAATAACTTAAGAAAGAATAACGTATTTAAAACAAATCTCAACTCAACTCCATGTCAAAGAATAGTTTCAAAAACTAAAATAATAACTCAACACTACCACTACCTATCTATGAAGCATCTATCACTATTCAGAAGGTGCCAATGATAAGTCCATGGCTACCCAAAAGGAAAATATCAAAAGTAAAACAAAATAATATGATTCATTCCAAGCAAGGAGATATCACCATTTTCAGGAAAGGAAAATAAATATTCAACGTAGCGCCTGTTGATGATATCTAGCACTTGTATCTGAAACATAAAATATTGTAGACAAAAGGCATCAGTACATGAAATGTGTGAGTATTTAAAATAGTTGAAAGGAGAAACTATAAACAATACTGACCTCAATTTGATCAATAAACTCAAGGAACTAAACTCAAAAATATGCAAATTAGAATTTTATCAAAGTTTTTCAAATCGACTCAATCATCAATAATCTTAATCAAACAATTCTATCAGGCATGATCATATCCAATTTGGGAGTTTTTATATCCAACCACCATCACCTATGAGCCGGTGATTGTCATGATCCAAGACTAGGTCTAGACGTGACACGGCAAATGAAGAATCCAAAAGTACCTCAAACAAGCCTCTTAGCATTCATTTAGCCTTTCATAGGTAATGATAAAAAAATAAGCAAAAAACATAATAGTAAATCTTCAACTTACATATGTCCAATAATACCTTTAACTTTTAGATTTACCGGGGCTAAGACAAAGTCCTAGCTCACCCTCAATCAAAATAGAATGAATTTCCATAGTAAGTGTTTAGAGGTCTCAACATATCATAAGCTAGAAAGACAAAAAAATATTGATCATAAAATATGGGAACTCACCAAAAGTAGCCCTCAAATGAAATCTCAACTAGCCAGATGGAGGAGAAAGAGGAGGAGTACCGATCCGTACACATGGTGATATATATAGGCAAAAGAGTATGCGTTAGTACTTTGAATGTACTAAGTATGTAAGCATGCATGAACATTGAGGAAACATTAAAATATTTATGTAATATGAAACATAATTCAATTCATACATAATCAATCATATAGATATTCTTTAAAATATTCATTTCATGGAAAAATGACTATCACCGACATTTAAGACCATGTGAGCTATTACATGAAATCCAACATAATCTCCTACATTGGCCGGGGAGACTACTTGTTAGGTAGAACTCTATCAACTTTATTCATTTATTTGACTTTAACTTTAAGGGCTATTTATGGATCCATTAGACTAAGCCTACTATGTTGACACATAGTTAATGAGACAAAGGATTACTACTAGAATTTCCTTACTGAATCCCACCTCAATGACCCATTCGGTTCTAAGTAAATCCCACAGAGTAGTTTAATACTTTAAAATAGTCATAGCATATAACTTGAGAATTCAAAATATTATATTCAGTAGAATAACTCATTAAAACCTTTGGTAATTCAAATATGCAAGAATTGTCCTTATTGCATAAAGAATCCATCATTCATATCATTTCATCATTCTTTCATTTCATAAACTCCCTTTTGATCATATATATTGCTTTCATAAACATTCATTTGGAGTCAAAGCTTTCAAGTCAAACTTCATTGAAAACATAGTAAAACTATGTGGGTTCAAATCACTTCAACTTTCAAATATAAATGTAAATGAAATTATACATAAATACTTTGAAATCCATCAATTAAAAATCATACTTTGAATAACCCACCATGAATTTCAAGAATCTTTAAAGAGATAAATAGAGAAAATACTTGCAAGCCATCAATTCATACATATGAAACTATTTTATATCAAAATAGACCAATAATCATTAGTTTAACCATGATTTATGCTATTAAGTAGAAATAAGAATTGCCCAGAAGAAAATCTTCTTTGAAATCAAGAGATTTAGTATAAAGAGATTTAGACTCCATGGATGGAAGAACCCATGGATAAACACCCATATACCTTAGAGTAAAGCTTAAAGAAAATAAACATAATTTCTCATATAATCAAAATAATTTAGGCATGAGAGTGGAAAGAATACTCTCATTGAAGCCTTACATACACTAATATGAGATAGGTAATTAAACTTCAAATACTTAATAATCTATACATTTGGAATCATGATATGACATACCATAAAGTTTCATATTTAAATTAAATAGAAGACTTTGATAATTTATTTGGGCTTCATTGATGAAAGGATCCATGAATCAATACCCACATACAATAGAGTAAAATTTGAAAAGAATTGGGTAAATAGACATAATACATCATATAATCAAAATAATTTAGGCATGAGAGTGGAAGGAATACTCTCATTGAAACCTTACATACACTAATAAAAGATAGGTAATTATACTTCACATACTTAATAATCTATACATTTGGAATCATGATATGAATATCCATAAAGTTTCATACTTGAATTAAATAGAAGACTTTGATAATTTATTTGAGCTTCATGGATGATAGGATCTATGAATCAATACCCACATACCTTAGAGTAAACCTTGAAAATAATTGGGTAAATAAACATAATTTATTATATAATCAAAATAATTTAGGCACGAGAGTGGAAAGAATACTCTTATTGAAGCCTTACATACCTGGAATTTAAAACTTTACTCAGGATCGAAGGACTTAAAAACCACTCTTGAATCCTAAAATTTTCTCTCCCCAGAGCATTTTGTGTACTACCCGGAGTATATGAATTACCGGAATAGTATTTCTACACTACTAAGAACTAAAAATATATTTTGAGAATGAGTAAAGGAGTGTATAGAGAGAAGAGTTTCTTGAGAAAGCTTGATGAACAAAATGATAAAATAAGATGGGTATTTATAGGTGTGAAGGAGGGACCTAACAATAATAAAAAAAATTATAAAGAAAAATCTAAAACTTTAGTGGAAGATTGTGAGGTCATGGGTGATATCAAATGGATCTAGATCTTTCCATGGTAGGCGAGATGAATCTTCTTTTAACGAAATACCCTTTTTCAGAGCTGCGTTTGATAAAGAAAACTTCCTCATTAGGATTTGGCTCCATATGGATTATTTATCTAGAAGTCTACTTTTATGTCATTCAAGAATTAACTGATTTAGAGCATTCTACAGTGAAATATGATTTTTCTTCTACAAATACTCCATTTCATTACAGCACTATGTCTTGCAATAATTAATTTATTTGACCTACTTAAACTCCAAAACATAAAATATGGTCTCACAAAAGTTGTAGGTAATGATGTTCGAGTTATTCAATAATTTAAATCACCTAATTTGGTCCATCCTATTAAAATTTATATCCAAAATACAAAAGTTATATCATTTTCATCGAAAATTGGAACATCATAACAACGTTTCTTTTTAGGGGGTGTTATAGTGATGTAAACAAAGAAATGTTGTTATCACATCCATTCGATACTGTACCAGGGTAAGAAACAAATAACTATCATTGGATCCATAATGAATCAATGTCCATAATTTTGGGACTTAAGAGGTTTAACCCTCCATCCAACGTTGGCTACGTAGTTTATGAAATTTGAGTAGTAGCTATATTCTTACCCAATTCAGTGTTTAATACTCCTCCCGATACTCAAAATACTTATAAGACTAATAAATCAATTTATGCAAGTCATTCCATCTAGACACATTGAACTCTAATCAACTCAATCTCATCTCAATCATTAATGCTTTCATTTAAGACATGCTTTAAACTCAATCATATATTCTCATCATTATTCCTCAAAACGATCATTTATGTTAAGGAAGTATTCTTGTTTCAAAGTAGTAAAATGCTTAAAGACATCAAACTTGACTCATGCTTAATTCAACCTCTTTCAAGACATTCACAATCATGCTTTCAAACTCAATCAATGCAGTAACTAATAAATGCAACTCAATTAGGGGTCATGTAAATGAAGACATAAACACATACCTCAAATACTCAATTCAGTGACGCTATCAATACATGATTAATTAGATATATATATAAGGAGTTAATGGAATTACAAATACCTCAAGAAACTGAAATCATAGAAACATTCAAAACTCCTATCGAGCCTCAATTCAGCTAAAAAAAGATGTAGGATACGTGACTGAACTTAGTCCAACGTTATGATAGGCTTACATGCTTAGGAAATCAAAAGACAATCGAACTTGAAGGGTGGAAGTGAACGCTTGAACCTTATTCTCTTTCTCTTCTCCAATCCTTCATCTCAAATAATCTAAGTGTTTTTGAGGGTATATGCGTATAGGTATTGTTAAGGGACCCAAAATGTTAGGATTTTGATTTGAGAAGGGTGGAAAAAGGCCAAACAACCCTTCAATTATAGCTTACTTTGGCCATCTACGGGTCTTTCTACGAATCATAGAAGACTAACCATAGAACTAGACTAGAATCTGTACACTGTCTCTATGACTCAGGTTTACGAATCATAGAAAGAGTTACTGGTCATAAAGACCCCTCATCCTGGTAACTTTCCTAAACCCTGAAAACCCAACTCTCTGAATCTCTTTTATGAGTTCTTTCTATGACTCATAATCATTTCTACGATTCGTCCTGTTGTATCGTAATGAAAGTACTAAGGCTAGTATTTTTCAGAAATAGACAATGACTCTACAACTTATTTCTACGAGTCATAAACATTCTTATGAGTTGGAGAGTATCTAGTAGACTCTTTCATAGTTAGCCAATTTTTTCCCTTTTAGTGCCAACCCTACGAGTCCCTCATACAATCTGTAGAATCTTCTATGAGTTGTAGGTTGACTCATATCAACAGTTAGAGTCCATTTTCTCATGGTCTTCGAGCTTAGTTTAGGCTAGAATAACATAATGTGTTACAATATCTCTTCCTTGGAATCATTCGTCCTCCAATGAAGACCAAGCTAAGGGTTTACTCAAGGCATGAAAAAAATCAAGAACTCAAATACTTAAACACTCAAACATTCAAACAATCAATATTTTAGACTCACAACTACTCATCATATACTCAAAATTGGAAAGAATATCATCTTAGAGATAGGGAAATAAATATTACCATCAATATTGTTATTAAGAGGCGTGGACAGATAAGTGTATCTAGCCTTCATATCCTTTTTATCTTCCCATATAGCCTCTTCAACAAATTGATTTCACCATAGAACTTTGATGGATGCAACCTCTTTGGTTCTCAACTTGCAAACCGAATGATCAAGGATTTCGATCGGAATCGCTTTGTAAGTCCAACTCTCTTTCACCTAAATGCCCTTAGTCGGAACAACAAGTGAAGGATATTGCAACACTTATTAAGCATAGATATGTGAAATACAGGATGAATAAGTGCTAACTCTTATGGTAATTCCAACTCATAGGACACATTGCCAACCCTCTTCACAATCTGATAAGGGACAATATAATAGGGACTAAGCTTCCCCTTCTTTTTAATACTCATCACAGCCATCATGGGTGAAACCTTGAAATATACCCATTATGCACTTCAAACTCCTAATATCAGTGTAGGATTTCTGGCGACTCTGAGCAGTCCTCAACCTTTCTTGGATGATTTTCACCTTCTTCATGGCTTGGTGAACTAATTCTGATCCAATCAACTGAGCTTCACCAATCTCAAATAAATTAATTGGTGATCTACATCTCCTCATATACAAAGATTCTTAAGGAGACATTTGAATACTCAAATGTAAGAAATTATTATACATAAACTCAATAAGTGGTAAATGTTCATCCCAATTAACTTTAAATTCGATGACATAGGATCTCAACATGTCCTCTAAAATCTGAATCATACGATATACCTAGCCGTCTGCCTACAATGGAATGCAGTGCTAAGATTCACTCTTGAACCCAAAACTTTCTAGAATGACTTCTAGAATTGAGCAGTGAATTGTGATTCCCTATCTGAGATGATAAACAAAGGAGCCCCATGAAGTCTAAAAATCTCTTGAAGATATAATCTAGCAATCTCCTCTATGGTATCAAAGTCTTAACCTGTAAGAAATGAGGTGATTTGGTCATCCTATCCACAATTACCCAAACAAAGTCATGTTGTCAGCGCGAAAGTGGAAAACCGATTATGAAGTCCATATTGATCATCTCCCACTTTCATTCTAGAATTTTAATTTTTGAGTCACTCCACAAGACTTTCGTGCTCAGCTTAGACTTGTTGGCATTTTGGGCACATTGATATGAACTCTTCTATATCTCTCTTCATTCCATTCCATCAATATACATCTCTCAAATCATGGTACATTTTTTTAGAATCTAGATGGATGAAATACTTGGAGCTATGGGCCTCAACCATGATTCTATCTCGAATGCCATCAATACTTGGAACAAACAATCTCCCTTGATACCTCAACAATCCATCTCACCCTTTGGCAAAAATCCTTTACGTTCTTCTTCTGAACGTCATCTTTTAATTGGAGGAAAATGGGATCTTGATCTTTCTTTTCTTTCATTTCAGCAACTAGAGATGATTCAACCCAATTATGTACAACAGCACCACCCACACTAGAGTTAATAAGTTGAACTCCCAAACATGCAAGTCTATGCACCTCTTTAGCCAATTCCTTCTTTCTCTCCTCTACATGGGCAGTGCTCTCCATAGATAACCCACTAAGAGTATTAGCAACCACATTAGCTTTACATGGGTAGTAGAGAATGCTTATATCATAATCTTTGAGCAACTCAAGCCATCTTTTCTGCCTCAAGGTCAACTCTTTCTAAGTAAACACATATTGTAGGATCTTGTGGTCAGTGAACACATCAACATGCACGCTATAGAGGTAATGATACACTATCTTGAGAGTGAACACCACAGCTACCAACTCAAAGTCGTGACTCGAGAGTTCCTCTTATGAATCTTAAGCTGCCTTAAAATATATGTAATTCCTTTTCCTTATGCATCAACATACACTCCAATCCAACTTTGGATGCATCAGAATAGATCACAAAACTTTTGTTTCCCTCGTGTAGGGACAAAATGGAAGCAATAGTTAATCTTGTTTTTAATTCCTGAAAACTCATCTCACAAGCATCTGACCATTGGACTTTATACTTCTTCTAAGTCAGCTTAGTCAATGGATAGGATATAGATGAAAACCCCTCAACAAATCTTGGTAGTAGCTGGCAAAACCTAAGAAATTTCTTATGTTGGTTGGGGATGTGGGCCTTGACCAGTTCTTAACCGCTTCAATATTTTGCGAATCAACTTATGTACCCTGGCCATATACCACTTGGCTTAAGAATTTCGTAGAAGCAAGCCAAAATTCATAATTTGGAAACCCAGCACACAACTCCCTATCCTTGAGAGTCTAAAGAATAATTTTTAGGTGACTAACATGATCCTCCTCATTCCTCGAATATATCAGTATGTCATCAATAAACACAATCACAAAATGTCCAAATACTATTTGAACACTTGATTCATCAAGTCCATAAATGTTGTAGGAGCATTAGTCAAACCAAAGGATATAAAAGGAAATTTGAAGTGACCATATTGGGTATGGAAAGTGGTCTTTGGGATATCACATTCTCTCACTTTCAACTAATGATAGCCTGATATGAGGTCTATATATGAGAAAAAAGTAGCACCCTAAAGTTGGCCAAATAGATCATTTATTCTAGGAAGGGGATAATTGCACTTTATGGTGACCTTATTCAGTTGATGGTAGTCAATGCACATTCTGAGGGAGCCATCTTTCTTTTGCACTAATATGATAGGATTTCCCCAAGGTGAGACACTCGGCCTAATGAATTTCTTATTTAGGAGGTCTTTTAGCTATTTTTTCAATTCTTTCAACTCGGAGGAGCCATTCTTTATGGCAGAATAAACATACATTGTGTATCAAGAAATTTATCAATCTTAAAGTCTATCTCATACTACAATGTGGCTTTTATTTCAAACTTGGAGCCATACTAGCTTGGGATTGAGAAACTTGAGCTCTGAAATTCTAGTGGCTCTGCAACTTTTGATCATACCTGTAGCTAGGGGCAGGTGTACTTGTTATCAATGGAGCATAGTTAGAAGACCTCTTATAAAAGAGACCTGTTGCACTTATCCCATCTCTGCTCATTCTCATGCCGAACTAATTTTCTTTCTTGCTCAAGTGATCTTCTCTATCTTTCTTCTTATCATCCTCAACTTGCTGAGCATACTCCATCAACATATATAGGTTGATGAACCTAACAACCTACTTTGCCCAAACTGGAGACAAACATCCACATCTTAGACCTGACATCTAGAATCATCTCCGAAGCATATCTAGATAGTTAGATGAACCTAAGGTTGTACTCATTCATGGTCAGTCTCTCTTGTTTCAAATTCATGAACTTTTCAACTTTCACTTCCCTCAATTCTCTAGAAAAGAAGTGATCCATGAATGCTTCGTTGAACTCATCCCAAATAGTAGGCTCAACATCCTCACCATCACTCTCCTCCTACTAGTTATACCAGACATTAGCAATATTCTTAAGTTGATAGAAAACAAACTCAACCCCCTCAACCTCAGTAGCATGCCTTACTTTTAGTATCTTCCACATCTCATCGATAAAGTTTTGGGGATCCTCTTCCACCTTAGACAATATAAAGACTGGTGGGTGCATCCTCAAGAAATCTCTAATCCTCACTGAAGTTGATGGCTCTTGAGAGCTAGAACTAGGAGCCAGTGAACTCTGGTTACCCATTTGGGCTGCTACCAACTGAGTGAGCATAGCAATGGCCCCTATAAATTAAGCCTTCGAAGTAGGAACTACCTGAGTAGTAGGAATCTGAGTTTCCTCCATAAATTGGGTAGGTCGACCCCTAGTTCTCACTCTAGAAGATGGGGGCATCTCAAACTGTGGTGTATCAGTGCTGGCAGTGGACCTCTGACAGGCAGTATATTTAGGAGGTATTATCTACAAATGCATAAACAAATGTTTAGGGAGGAACTTTCAGAGTTAAAACTCTTTCGCATAAACTCAGATTATGAAGAAGTGAAACAAATACCTAATTTTCTATAGCCTCCTTATTATAAATGTAGTGCATAACACACCCATAAGCAAAACTCTACTCAACACGGATTTAGAGACTCCCTAGGACTCTTGAACTTTGATTTCTAATACAAGGTTTGTCATGCCTCGAGAGGGTACCCTAGGTGTGGTCGGTACTCGATTACCATTGATGATACCCAAACAAATCCCTTGGTCAAATTAAACATTCATTCATTCAGTGAAAGACTTAAAACAACAGAAAAGGGGATAATCAAGTGGGCTAACCAAATCAACAACTCACAAAAGAATAACATATTTAAAATAAATCTCAACTCAACTCCATGTCAAAGGTTTTAAAAAAGTAAAATAATAATTCAATAGTACCACTATCTGTCTATGAGCATCAATCACTATTCAGAAGGTGCCAATGACAAGTCCATGATGATATCAAAAGTAAAATAAAATAATATGACTCATTCACAGCAAAGACGTCTCACCACTATCAGGAAAGGAAAATAGATAATTAACGGAGCATCTATTGATGATATCTAGAACTTGTATCTGAAACATGAAATAATGTAGGCCAAAAAGGCATCAACACATGGATTGTACGAGTATGTAAAATAACTGAAAGGAGAAGTTATAAACAATACTAACCTCAATCTAATCAATAAACTCGAAGAACTCAACTCAAAATATATGCAAATTAGAATTCAGTAATGTTTTTCAAATTGACTCAATAATCTACAATCTTAATCAAGCAATTCTATCATGCACGATCATATCCAATTTGGGAGTTTTCTAACCAACAACCATCACTTATGAGCTGGTGATGTACAATGAAGAAGTGTTGTTACCACACCCATTTGATACTTTGCTAGTGTAAGGGGAGAACAACTATCATTGGATCCACAACCAAAAAAAGTCCATAGTTTTGGGACATAAGAGGTTTAACCCTCCATCCTACGCTGGCAACGTAGTTTATTTGATTCAAGTAGTAACTATACTCTTACCCAATTCAGTGATCAATATTTCTCCCAAGACTCAATATGCTCATAAGTCAAATCTATTAATTTATGCAAGTCATTCCATGTAGACACATTGACATTTAATCAACTCGATCTCATTCAATGATTAATGCTTTTATTTAAGACATGCTTTTAACTCAATCATACATTCTCATCATTCTTCCTCAAAACAATTATTTATGTTATGAAAGTCTTCATGTTTCAAAGTAGTAAAATGCTTAAAGACATCAAACTTGACTCGTGCTTAATTAATCCTCTTTTAAGACATTCACAATCATGTTTTCAAAACCAATTAATGTAGTACCTATTAAATGCAACTCAATTAGGGGTTATGTGAATGAAGACATTAACGCATTCCTCAAATACTCAATTTAGTGACGCTATCAAGACATGATCATTTAGATATATATAAGAACTTAATATAATTACAAATACCTCAAGAAACTCAAATCATAGACACATTCAAAACTCTTATCGAGCCTCAATTCGGCTCAAAGAAGATCTAAGGAATGTGGATGAACTTAATCCAACGTTCTTATAGGCTTACATACTTGGGAAATAAAAAGACAATCGAACTTGAAGGGTGGAAGTGAATGCTTGTACCTTAGTCTCTTTCTCTTCTCCAATTCTTGATCTCAAATAATCTAAATGTTTTTGAGGGTATATGAGTATAGGTACTGTTAAGAGACCCAAAATAGTCCCAAAATGTTAGGATTTTGATTTGGGAAGGGTGGGAAAAGACCAAACTATCCTTCAATTATCGCTTACTCTAGCCATCTATGGGTCATTCTATGAGTCGTAGAGGAGGACCAATCTTAGAACTGGACTAGAATCTATATACTGGATCTACGACTCAGGTCTTCGAATCATAGAAAAAGTTATTGGTCAAAAAGACCCCTCATCCTAGCAACTTTCTAAAACCCTGAACACTAGAGTCTCTGAATCTCTTTAATGACTCCTTTTTATGACTTGTAACCATTCATACGATTTGTCCTATTGTATCTTACTAAAATTAGTAAGGCTTGTATTTTTTAGAAATAGATAATGACTCTATGATATATTTTTTTGAGTCATCAACATTCTTAAGAGTCGTATGGTGACTCGTAAACTCTTTCACAATTAGCCAATTTTTTCCCTTTTAGTGCCAACCCTAAGAGTCCCTCATAAAATTCGTATAATCCTCTACTAGTTGTAGGTTGATTCATATCAACAGGTACAATCCATTTTTCTTCATTTTTCTCATAGTCCTCGAACTTAGTTTAGGCTAGAATAACATGATGTTTTACAATATCTCCTCTTTGGAATCATTCGTCCTCAAATGAAGACCAAGCTAAAGGTTTGCTCAAGGCACGAACACAATCAAGAACTCAAATACTCAGACACTCAAACATTCAAACAATGAACAAGTTGGACGCACAAATACTCATCATATACTCAAATTCAGAATGAATATCAACTCAGAGATAGGGAAAGAAATATTACCATCCATATCTTCATTAATAGGCATGGACAGCTAATGGTATCTAGCCTTCATATGCCTTTTAGTTTCCCATTTAGCCTCCTCAACAAATTGATTTCACATTAGAACTTTGACGGATGCAGCCTCTTTGGTTCTCAACTTGCAAACCGAACGATGAAGGATTTGGACCGGAATTTCTTCATAAGTCAAACTCTCTTTCACCCAAATGCCCTCAGTCGGAACAACAAGTGAAGGATCTTGCAATACTTCTTAAGCATAGAGATGTGAAACACAAGGTGAATAACTTCTAACTCTTATGGAAATTCCAACTCATAGGACACATTGCCAACCCTCTTCACAATATGATAAGGGACAATGTAGCAGGGACTAAACTTCCATTTATTTTTAAATCTCATCACACCCATCATGGATGAAACCTTGAAATATACCCAATCAAGCACTTCAAACTCCTAATCTCTCTTCCTAACATCAGTGTAGGATTTCTAGCGACTCTGAGCAGTCTGCAACCTTTCTTGGATGATTTTCACCTTCTCCATGGCCCGGTGAACTAATTCTGGTCTAATAAACTCAGCTTCTCCAATTTAAAACCAATCGATTGGTGATCTTTATCTCCTCCTAGACAGAGCTTTGTAAGGAGATATTTGAATACTCGAATGTAAGAAATTATTATACATAAACTCAATAAGTGGTAAATATTCATCCCAATTAACTTTGAAGTCAATGACACAGTCTCTCAACATGGTCTCTAAATTTTGAATTGTACAATGTGCCTGGCCATCTGTTTGTAGATGGAAAAAAGTTTTAAGGATCACCCTTGAATCCAAACCTTTCTAGAATGATTTCCAAAATTGAGCAGTGAATTAAGATTCCCTATCTGAGATGATAAGCAAAGAAACCCCATGAAGTCTGAAAATCTCTCAAAGATACAATCTAGCATACTCTTCTGTGGTATCAAAGTCTTAATCGGTAAGAAATGGATTGTTTTGGTCATCCTATCCACAATTACCCAAATAAAGTCATATTCTCAACGCGATCGTCACAAATCCATTATGAAGTCCATATTGATCATCTTCCACTTTCATTCTGGAATTTTAATTTCTGAGCCACTATACAAGGTCTTTGGTGCTCAACTTTGACTTGTTGGCAGTTTACACACTTAGACATGAACTCTACTATATCTCTCTTCATTCAACTCGACTAATACACTTCTCTCAAATCATGGTACATTTTGGTAGAATCTAGATGGATGGAATACTTGGAGATATAGGCCTTTGCCATGATTCTTTATTGAATGCCATCAACACTTGGAACAAGCAATCTCCCTTGATACCTCAACACTCCATCTCCCCATTTGGAAAAATGTATAATGTTTTTCTTGTGAATGTCATCTTTCAATTGGAGGAGAATGAGATCTTTATCATTATTTTCTTTCATTTTAGCAACTAGAGATGATTTAACCCCATTCTGTACTTTAGCACCACCCTTACTAGAGTCAATAAGTTAAACTCCCAAATATGCAAATCTATACACCTCTTTAGCCAACTCCTTCTTTCCCTCCTTCACATGGGCAGTGCTCCCCATAGATAACCCACTAAGAGCATCAACAACTACATTATCTTTACCTGGGTATTAGAGAATGCTCATATCATCATATTTCAACAACTCAAGCTATCTCCTCTGCCTTAGGCTCATCTCTTTTTGAGTAAACACATATTGTAGGATCTTGTGGTTAGTGAAATCATCAACATGCGTGCTATAGAGGTAATGATACCAAATATTGAGAGCTAGCACCACAGCTGCCAACTCAAGGTCATGAGTCTGGTAGTTCCTCACTTGAATCTTAAGCTGTCTAGAAATATATGTAATACATTTTCCTTCTGCATCAATATACATTCCAATCCAACTCTGAATGTATCACAATAGATCACAAAACCTTTGTTTCCCTCGGGTAGGGACAAAACTGAAGCAATAGTTAATCTTATTTTTAATTCCTGAAAACTCTTCTTATAAGCATCTGACCATTGGAATTTAGACTTCTTCTAAGTTAGCATAGTCAATGGATATGATATAGATTAAAACCCCTCAAAAAATCTACGGTAGTAGCCGGCCAAACATATGAAATTCCTTATGTTAGTCGGGGATATGGGCCTTGACTAGTTCTTAACCACTTCAATAATCAGCGAATCAACTTTTGTACCCTTACCAGATACCACTAGGCCTAAGAATGCCATAGAAGCAAGCCAAAATTCACACTTTGAAAACTTAGCATACAACTTCCTATCCTTCAGAGTTTGAAGAACAATTCTGAGGTTATTATCATGCTTTTCCTCATTCCTCAAATAGATTAGTATTTCATCGATAAACACAATGACAAAATATCTAAATACTTTTTGAACACTTGATTCATCAATTCCATAAATATTATAGGAGCGTTAGTCAAACCAAAGGATATAAGAAGAAACTTGAAGTGACCATATCGGGTACAAAAAATGGTCTTTGGGATATTATACTCTCTTACTTTCAACTGACGATAGCCTGATATGAGGTCTATCTATGAGAAATAAGTAGTACCCTAAAGTTGGCCAAAAAAATCATCTATTCTAGGAAGGCAACACTTGTTCTTTATGGTAACCTTGTTCAATTGATGGTGGTCATTGCTGATTCAGAGGGAACCTCAACATCTACACCATCACTCTCCTCCCAATAGTTAGACCAAACATTACCTATATTCTTAAGCTGATATGAAACCAACTCAACCCCCTCAACCTTAGTAAAATGCATTGCTTTTAGTATTTTCCACATCTCATCGATAAAGTTTTGGGGATCCTCTTCCACCTTAGACCCTATAAAGATCGGTGGGTTTATCCTCAAGAAATCTCTAATCCTTACTGAAGCTGATGGCTCTTGAGAGCTAGAAATAGAACTGGTGAACTCTGGTTACCCATATGGACTACTACCAATTGAGTAAGCATAGTAATGGTTCCACTAAATTCGGCCTTCGAAGTAGAAGCTGGCTGAGTAGTAGATTTTTGGGTTTCCTCCGTAGATCAAGTAGGTCGACCCTTATTTCTCACTCTAAAAGGCTGGGGAATCTCAAACTATGGAATCTCAGTGCTTGTAGTGCTGCTCTGACTGGCAGTACATTTACGAGGCATTATCTACAAACGTATGACTAGGGAGGAACTTTCAGAGTTAAACTCTTTTGCACTAACTTAGAATATGAAGAACTAAAACAAATACCTAATGTCTTATAGGCTTCTGATTATAAGTGTGGCGCATGACACACCCATAAGCAAAACTCTATTCCATACGGCTTCATAGACTCCCTAGGACTCTTGAACTATAGGATCTGATACCATTTTTGTCATGCCTCGAGAGAGTACCCTAGGCATGGCCGGGACTCAAAAACCATTGCTGGTCCCAAACCAAACCACTTGGTCAAATTACACATTTATTCATTCACTGAAAGACTTAAACAACATAAAAGGGGATGTATGAGTATGTAAAATAGATGAAAGGATAAACTATCAACAATAATGTTACGACCCAACCCCGTAGGCCGCAAATGGGGTCCGACCTGGACCCTCGTCTACCTAATTGTCAAATATAAGAACTATACACCAGAACCCCCGTGGGTAATAGCATATTTAAATACATATAGCCTTTTTCATTTACATCACGTTATGAAAGGGCATGTGAGCCGACCGGGATGCCTTAGGATAATAACATTTACAATATGCCATATAGGTACCACTGAAACAAAGTCGTAACCAACCCACATACATATGTCTACAGACCTCTAATAATAGCAATGGTAACATATGCTGGGACAGGTCCCCCATCGTACCCGTGACTAAGCAAAAGCAAGCATATACACCAAGGATTAATACCAAAACTAGGCTCTGATACAATGGAGCTTCTTCCAAACTGGCCGAGCGGAATCCTAAGCTTGCGGACTCCCAAACCTGTGTTTGTACCTGCGGGCATGAAACACAGCCCTCCAAAGAAAGAGGGGTTAGTACGATATATGTACTGATTATGTAAAGTATAAAACATCATAAGGAAATTACAGTTTCCATAAGGACACAGGGGACAAGTATAACATTTAATAGTGTGCTGTACTTGCACCTTATAAAATAAGGTCATGTATAATATTATCACATACCATATCCAGCCGGCTCGGGGGTACGGTGTTACAAATGTTCTATTAGGTCATCATATGTATGTATGTGCCGTATCCGGCCCTCTAGTAAGGGACTCGGTAAACAATCATACTATAATAATAGTCATACCATCATATCATACCTAGCCTTTTATGGGACTCAGTCGTACCTGACCCTCTATAGGTTTCGATGAATGGTCATATCATTATATATCATACCCGTCCCTTTATAGGACTCGGTCATACTCGACCTTTTATGGGACTCGGTGAAAGATGTATTAACAGCATACACGAGTAAAGTAGTGAGGAACCATATGCAATTTAACTCATCATCTGAGACTCAATCAAACAGCCTAGTTAACCGTCACATTAAGACCAGAGCAATAATCATTTCAAGTACCTTATAAGATATCATTAGGGGTCATATCTACCGGAGTCTTAGGAATATTAGATGTATGTCCAGTCAAGGCTAAATAGCTCAAAGAATAAGAGACGTTCGTCATCGAAGAAACCTTAAGAGTAGGAGCTTACATTCAGGTAATATTCAGCATATAGGAGACTCAAAAACTTTACGTTTAGACGTGACTAAGAGTCATGGATCATGTCTTTGCATATAGAAAGCTCGAGGGTGATAGCTCAACTACCTTAAAAGCCTTAGTATTTAGAAGTGAACACGGGTCACGTGTTATACTCGGGGCTTAAATCTGGAACTACCTCCACACTCATATCATTTCTCATTTCATTTACCTTTAAGACATCCTAAAGGAAATGAGCAATAGGCTCTACATATATTACCTTTATCATATAAAGGCCTTAAAAAGGCAATAACTCAACTATTACAAGAGTTCTACCATCATGAAGTGGATAAAAATTATGAACTGTACTCAGAAATTTACGAATGAAATTATCCCCATGTTTTATATACAAACCATTCATAAATTATATCTAAGATATGACAAAAGAAAGAAGAATACTTTATATACCTGTAGTAGCTCGATTGTAGTCCAGCTTGTTTGGTTTCACCTTCAACCTATTTAACATGAGAGTAATATCAAGATTACTAACTTTTAACTTTCTAGATTCCAAATTTATACTCAAGTAACTATAGGCACTATTTCCTTACTCACCTTTCTCGACTAGTCTATTGGCTAGCTCCGAAGTTAACGAAAATTGGCCAGCGTCTCCCCTATTACTTGCCCTATTCAAATTTCCAATTTTAACCTCTAACCTTATCAGCCATATAAACAAAAACAAGAAGCATCCATAAACCATCAAATCATTACCATATCACGTAACACGAAGTCAAACTTTCTCCACATAAGTTCTCTCAAACCCTAGTAATCATTATCTCAAGGAAGGGCATTTTAGTCACAAAAAAAAAATGGGGTGGGACCCACCTCCGGACCTCGAAAAATTTCGTTCGAAAGATGGAATCGTAGATTATGTCGATACGAACACAACGAAAGTTACCTCACCCTCAGATTCCATCTACATCTCCTCAAATTTGGAAAAGACTGAAGTGATCACTGTTCATTGTTCTAGTGAGGAGCTGCTGTAAGCTGAAAAAATCATATCCTTGAGAAATCGTGGATTGCTAAAGGTTATAAACAATATTGGAGATGATTCTTCATCCCATATGCCAACCACGGTGCAAAATTCACAAACAAATTTAGTCCTAATTAAGAGAAATGCAGAGGCGGATCAGCTCAGCATCGCCGCCAATGTGCCACCACTGCGCCTTCAATTTCCAGCCACCTCCGGTGATATTCTAGCCCTCACACCACCTGGGCTTTGTTCGCAAGGACAAGGCGCCCCGCTAGGAACACAAATCTCTGGCGAAATCAACTCCGGCGAACAAATTGTTGTCGGCGCCGGAGCTCCGGCAAGCCATAACGCACAAGATGAATGCCAAAATGTTCCTCAAGCTTTTATCAATCTCCCCAGCCATGTGCGCCATCTCGAATCACTGCCACACTCTTCGAATTTATCCTTGAGCTCTGACAACAATGGAGTCGCCGGAGCTCCGGCGAGCCAATTCATCCAAGACCAATACCAAAAGGTGCGTAACAGTGTGGATAAGGTTTCTAACTATAACACATTGGCAAGAGACCAATTCCAAAAGACTCATCAAGGTGTTATGAAGCTTCCAAGCTATATAGAGTGCCTCGAATCACCATCAACAAGCTTAAATTCAAAAAGTCGTCAAGACTTGCATCTCCCTGAAGAACACTGTCACAGTGTTGTTCGATCTGAAGCTGTGGCTGTTGTATTGGATCATGTTCAAAATTACCAACAAGGAAATAGAATGCTAATATTGGAAGGCATTGAAGAAAATGGTCATGCCCCAAAAGAAATTTCGAAGGGGAACTTCACTGATAAGCAATGGAACAGTGCTCCTACTGTGGCTCATCCAGGTAAATCTTCTAACTATTTCAACCAATATCTAGTAAAAAGTGCTGATCATAGTAACAATGTTGTTCAAATGCATAGTGACACTGTCAAACCTCATGAACTTAGCTTACTTGATAATAATGTACAAAAAGGAAATTTAGCTAATGCTACTACTGTTAAGCCTACTAATTTGCATCTTGCTGTGACCAAGAATAATGAGGAAATTCAGAATTCTACTCACAATGTTGATGTTGATCTTGTTGCTAAGCACAAGGAGCAGGGGAACATAATACTTGGTAATGTTGAAAAAAAAAACAACCTGCCCAGTTGAACAAGGGGCTTAATGTGAAATCTCAACCTGTCCATAGACCTTATGTTCCTAATAGCAATCCTATGAAAGTGTCAAATAATTTTGATGCTATTAAATCTACTAACAAGCCTGCTGCTCTGAATACTGGAAGCAACCTAGGTTCCAGAAACTCAAACCAACTTAGAGCTCTAAGTTTTAATACTCCTACTCCTAATAATCATGTGGTGCTTCCCAATACTAATTTACCTGCCAAACAAACCAAGCACCCCAATACTAATACTCCAACCCCTCCTAATCCTGTCATCCACCAAACTCTGGCTACTAAGTTGAGAGCCCAAGAAGCTATGAAAACAGACATTATTGATATTACACCTCCCAAAATTACCACAAAGCAAGGCTATCCAGCTGTAGTATTTACAGAAGAAGATTTCCTGGTGAAATTGGCTAGTGATTGTAAGTATACTCTAATAGGAAAATTCACAAATACTATGCCTAAGATGGAAACCATTAGAAAGGAATTCATCTTGAAAACAGAGCTCAGAGGAGGAGTGAAACTTACCCATTTTAACTCTAGGCATCTGTACATAGACTTGGACAATGAGTATGATCACTCTACTGTATGGTCCAAAGGAAGAATGTGCATAAATGGCCAACTTATGAGACTCCAGCTGTGGACCCCCAACTTCAAGCCTGAAGAAGAAACATCTCTAGTTCCTATATGGGCTATATTACCTGAATTACCTTTGCACTGTTATCGTCTTGAAGTGGTAACCCCATTACTATCCCCAATTAGAAAGGTGTTGTTCTTGGATTTGGCAACCTACAAGAAAACAAGGGGTAGTGTTGCAAAAGTCAAAGTACAAATTGACCTTACAAAACAAAGACCACAGCATGTATGGATGGGTTATGTTGAAGATGAAAATGGAGCAGGAAGGTGGCAGTCTATCCAATATGGGGGGGTGCCAGATTACTGTCAACACTGCAAACATCAAGGTCACACCATTCATGTTTGTACTGTGAAAAGAAGGGATGAAGATAATAAGAAAAAGCAAGTTCAAGAAGAAGAAGCAAGAAACAAAGATAAGTCCAGCAATGAAAAGAATAAGGAACAACAGAACAAGGAGCTAAAACACCAAGAAGACAAATAAAATAAGGAACAACAAAATACTAGCAAAGCTGAAGCTGAAAAAAGAGACCAAGAACATGCAGGTTGGCAAATTCAAAGGAGGAAAGGCAAAAAAGATGGACAACACAACCAACAACAACCACAACAACATAAAACACAAGTATCTATGACAAAAGGGGAAAGTTCAGTACCACCCCAGCATATTATCAGCAGCAGCAAAGAAGGAAAATCTCAACAGCAGGCAGGTATGCTTAATAAATCTAACTTTAATACTTGTAATATCCAAGCTTGTAATGTAGACTCTGGAGTCCAGAGCCTACTCCCCACTCCCCATACAATATTGGATCCCAGCCCCCATAATCCCATACAACAGGTATTACATGTTAATGAAGATAGCAGACCTGCAGAAAAATAAAAAGAGCAAAATTTTACTGCCAGGTGTGCACCAAATACTGGTTTGAATAATGTGGAAAGCAACAAAGCCAATGGAAAAATCCCAGGTATTGACTTAATGCTCCCACACCCCTATGGCTCCCCCAATTACTTTAATATCTTAAATAGTATTAATGTTGTGGCTAAAGAAGTCTGTGGAGGTCAGGTTGGAGGAATACAGGAGCAAATCACTAATCTGCAGGAAGGGGAAACCAAGGGGAGGGAAAGTCTATTGGTTGACCATAGGAAAGACCCTAGAGCGCCTTCACCACTATTCCAGCAGATATAAGGTCCAACATGCCATTGCAACAAGTTGATGTTCAACAATTTTCAGAGGATAGTGATAAGGGAGGTGTTGAATCTCCAAAAATTAGTGAACAAAACACAGGTGCAGTGATTCAGCTACTGAACAATAAATATACTCTTTCTTTGAGTAAAAAGAAGAAGGAGGCACTGAAGAAAAAGATAGAAAAAAAAAGTAAAAAATCTCTGTCTAAAAAGACACAACACAGAGTGAACTATGTGTTGGTTGATGAACAAGCAGGGATTCATGCTACACCTCTTCAAATTCAATCCATCTCTACTGAATTGTGTGTGCTTAATAAGAGAGCCATATCAGATGACTTGGAGGATGAATATAGACCTATTCAATCTGAAGATGAAGAGGACCTAGATCAAAGGGAACAAACTCATGATGAGGATGAGGAAACTAGTGCCTCTCCTATTAGAGCACTGGATGATATCACAGATTCTACAACTCAGGATGAAGTGTTACAGGTTACTGAGAAGCAGGGTTTATCACCCAGGGGTCAGCAAGCAAAGAAGAAGAAGAAAAAACAGAAACGAGACATCTCCACCAGTTCAGATAATGCTACTTGTAAGAGTGGCATCAACACAAGGTCCAAATCCCTGAAACTTTGATGATGAATACAATATGCTAGAATGCAAGGAGTATTGATACTCAAGGTGCCTTGGATAGACTCCAAAAACTCAAGGATTATCACAAATTAACTATGTTGGCAATCCTGGAACCATTTGCTAATCAATCACATCTCAACCACTACAGAATTCAGCTGAGAATGGACAGTGCCATTCATAATCCCAATAACAAGATTTGGTTGTTTTGGACTAAGGATGTGGACTGCTCTATTGTAGACCAAGATGAACAACAGTGTACTTGTGAAATCAAACATGTGGCTAATCCTAATTCTCATATTATTACATTTGTTTATGCCAAGTGTAAGGATTACCTGAGAAGAACTCTTTGGGATAAAATGCTGCAGTATGCTGACACAGACAAGCCATGGTGCATTATTGGAGACTTTAATGTGATCACTGATATTGATGAAAAACTAGGAGGACAACCATACAACATGAACAAAAGCTTAGAGTTCATAAGTGTAATTGAGGCATGTGGTCTCACTGATCTGGGATTCCATGGGCAGAAATTTACATGGTGCAACAACAGGGACATGGAAGTTAGAATTTGGAAGAGATTGGACAGGGCCATGGTGAATGATAGGTGGTTAGAGATGATGCCCATGACTACTGTGGCTCATCTTGCTTCAACAGGTTCAGATCACTCCCCCCTATTACTTAAATGTAAGGAGACTCACAGTAATCCTATCAAATACTTCAAGTTCCTCAACTGTTGGGTGGATAATGAGACTTTCTAGTACACTATTAGAGTCTATTGGGAAAGACCAGTAGAGGGTAATCCAATGAGAATATTCCACTTGAAACTTAAGAGGGTGGCTAACACCCTTAGTAGCTGGTCAAGGCAACAGTATGGGGACATATATGAAGCTGTCAAAGAGTTTGAAGAGAAGGTAAAGCAAGCTGAAGTTGATCTCATCCAAGACAAGTCCGAGGATAACAAGATCAAGCTGAATCTTGTGAATGCTCAGTACATTAAATACTTGAACACTGAACAATCCATCCTTAAACAAAAAACTAAGCTTCAGTGGTTTAAGGAGGGAGATGCCAATTCCAAGTACTTTTATGCTATTATTAGAGGAAGGAAAAGAAGATTATTCATCCATCAGATTACTGATAAACAGGATAATACTATTCAAGGTGATCAGAATATAGCTACTGCTACATGTGACTACTTTGAGAAGATCTTTACTGGTAAGGATGATGCTATCAATGAAGATATCCTCAGATGTATCCCCAAATCCATCACAGATAATCAAAACCAGGCTCTTAATGCTATGCCAACTAAAGAGGAGCTGAAAGAAGCTGTATTTTCCCTCAGTGATGTATCTGCTGCAGGTCCAGATGGTTTTAATGGCAAGTTCTTCCAAACTTGTTGGGATATCATCAGTGAAGACTTATTCAATTTGGTGAAATACTTTTTTTGTGGGCATTCTATTCCCAAGTTCATCTCACATGCTTGTTTGGTCCTACTCCCAAAAGTAGATCATCCTAATAAGTTATCAGATTTCAGGCCTATATCACTAAGTAACTTCACCAATAAAGTTATTTCAAAGATCCTATGTCTCAGACTTGCTCCTATTCTTCCTCAACTGATCTTTGAAAATCAGTCAGGTTTTGTTAAGGAAAGAAGTATATCTGAAAACATTATGTTGGCACAGGAAATCACTCATAGCATTAAAAAACCAAAGCTTAGAGATAATGTTGTGATCAAATTAGACATGGCCAAAGCCTATGACAGGGTGTCCTGGGCATTTATATGTCTAGTCATGAGAAGGTTTGGATTTGGAGAAGTATTTATTGACATGGTTTGGAGACTTATGGCTAATAACTGGTATTCAGTTATTGTGAATGGAGGTAGGCATGGTTTATTTCACTCTACAAGAGGCCTCAAACAGGGAGATCCACTATCCCCAGCCCTATTTATTTTAGGTGCTGAGGTACTATCAAGAATGCTCAATAATCTTCATCAACACTATTTGTACAAAGGTTTCCACATGGAGAAGAAAGGTCCATTGATTAATCATTTGAGCTTTGCTGATGATATAATCATTTTCACTTCAACATGTAGTTACTCTCTCAAGCTGATCATGAAGACACTGGAAGTGTATGAGCAGACTTCAGGCCAGCTTATTAACACACAAAAGAGTCAGTGCATGATCTCTCTGAATACTGATCTTGAGATCACTGAAAGGGTCACTTCTACCACTGGTTTCAAAACAACTCATGGCCCTATTACTTACTTGGGTTGCCCCTTATATATTGGATGTCAAAGGATCATATACTTTACTAGTATGGTGTCCAAAGTAACATCCATAATTAGAGGATGGAATACCAAAATTCTCAGTTATAGGGGGAGAGCTACTCTTGTGAAGTATGTGTTGTAGTCCCTCCCAATTCATCTCTTATCTGCTGTGATTCAGACTTCCACTACACTCAAACAAATAAAATCCCTAATAGCAGACTTCTTTTGGGGATGGGACAAAGAAAAAAGAAAATACCATTGGGCATCATGGGAGACCCTCAGCTACCCAACAGATGAAGGAGGTGTTGGCATGAAAAATCTGAAAGATGTCTGCCTAGCAATGCAATATAAACAATGGTGGATTTTCAGGTCTAAGAAGACTCTATGGGGGAGCTTTCTGAGGGCCAAGTATTGCCAAAGGGCAAATCTAGTAATCAAGAAATGGGACACTGGTCAATCAATTATGTGGAAACACATGATGACAAACAAAGCTGAGATTGAGCCTCATATACAGTGGCACCTTAACTCAGGCTCTTGCAGTTTTTGGTGGGATGATTGGCTAGGAATTGCCCCCCTAGCTTATCATAAAGACTGTCTACCTAGACTTAACAATACCACTGTCTCCAAGTTCCTGAAGAATGGAGAATGGGATAAAGAGAAGGTGAGGCAACATGCACCACAGTATCTGATACAGAAGATTCTTAGTTTTTCCTTCAAGTATCAACCTAACATCCCAGATACAGCCTACTGGAAGCTGACCTCAGATGGAAACTTCACTTGTGCTTCAGCTTGGAACAAGATTAGGCCAAAAAGGAACAAAACCATGACTGACACTTATGTATGGCATAAGAATATACCTTTTAAGATATCCTTTCTAGTTTGGAGAACTCTCAGCAGCAAGTTGCCCACTAATGAAAGTATTGATAAATTTGGTCATGCACCTGTTCAGTGCTCTTGTTGCTACAGGTCAGGATGGGATAATTTAGATCATATATTCATCTCAGGACACATGGCTAGACATATATGGAATTATTTCTCTGATTGTTGGGGTATACATCACAGCAGCAGTCCCATGAGGAGCACTCTGATGAAATGGTGGTTGGTTAAACCAAATAATGAAGTCCATAAACTATTAATGCAAGCTACCCCCATATTCATCTGTTGGAATCTATGGAAGAACAGATGTGCTAGCAAATATGGAGGAAAAAAGTCAAGCAGTACTAGAGTGAAGTTCTCAGTTATCAAAGAACTTTACATGCTGATCTTCACAGCTTTCCCTTACCTTAGCTGGCCAAGTGACTGGAAGGAGCTAATAATTATGGTGGAAAGCTGCAGTCAGGAGCTGAAAATCACCCAAGTTAGTTGGCACAAACCAACTTACAATGTGGTTAAATTTAACACTGATGGAAGTGCTTTGAATAATCCTGGGAAAATTGGAGCTGGGGGCATCCTAAGAGACCACAAAGGAAACATCCTTTATGCATTTGCTGCACCACTTGGAGTTGGTTCTACCAACCAAGCTGAGGTACAGGCTGCACTTCTGGGCATCACTTGGTGCATTCAACATGGCTACAGCAGGGTCCTACTGGAGGTTGACTCTGAATTACTTGTGAAATGGCTAAAACAAGAGATTACACCACCCTGGAATATCAGGAATTACATCACAGACCTGCAGGAGCTGATCATAATGCTGGATTTCTTTCAATGCAAGCACATCTATAGGGAAGCTAACTTTGTTGCAGATACACTTTCCAAGCATAGCCACAGTGTAGACAGCATGGTTCAATTCTACAATGCTCAACAGCTTCCTAAGGAAACAAGAGGATACTACATCATAGACAAAATGGGGATGCCAAATTTTAGGAGGATAAAACTGAAGAGGATCAAACAACCTCCTTGAATTGTATACCATTAATAGTAGTACAGAACTCTCTATGTATAAATTCATAGTTAGGAGTTTTGTAAAGGGGAGAGTCTCCCTTGTTTATTGCCTTCCTAGAGCAATCAACCTACCCCTAGAGGTAAGGATTAGAGTAGATAGTTTCTTTTTTCTTTTCATGCTTGATTGTGTAGGTACCAGCAGAATTGGAAAAAGGGAACAAACAACTGCAAGCCAGGTGAGGTTTGCTTCTTGGCACAACAGCTGCAAAATGAACCAATGGATAACTTGGAGATGGCCTTGGAGCTGCAAGAATGCTGTAGAGATGCAACACAGGAATCAGCAAAGGGAATTTTCCTTTTGTTTGTTTATCTAGTGCAGGTATCATGAAGCTTTGAGCCTGGTATTGGAGTTTCAGCAGCTGATATTGGAATTCTTGGACCAACAACCTACCATAGACCTGCAGCATCTCAGCAACATCACTTGCACATGCTACTCTACAGCAGCAACAGGATCCTGCATAGGGAATCCTTTGTACTGCAAATTCAGCTTGCCTCTTACCTTCCTCAACAACAACACCCTCCAGCAACAGATCCACCAACTTGGAACACTCAGGGAACACCTACAAGTCATTAGTAGTAGTTACTATAACTTGCAGAATTGTTTATATGTGTGTTTTTCTGTTTCTGTTGGTGGGTGCAGGTACCTTAAGGAGCTGATCCTGATCACAACTAAGGGTCCCCTCTTGGAAGTAACTTGCAACAACATGCATTTTAACCTCCTTTACTATGAAAGTAATTTGGAGCTACAAAAGAACCTGCAGCAGCCTGGGCATCTATCCTCCTTGTTTGTCTTCTTGTCACTTGTCTCTACAGGTTCAAGTTACCTCAAAAAAAGAGAAGCAACAACCTGGCATGCTAGGACTTCACCAAATAGTCAGCCTCTCATTCAGGCCAACACCCTCCCTGCAACATCTGTACCTAAGCTTCAGCAGGGTAAGATGTGTAGGGTGAGTTGCAGCATGTGGACCTGCACCATGGCCTCAAAACTTTGCAGGATTGCAGCACATACTATTTTGACAAGGCCCAAGAAGTTTCAGCCCAAATGGATAATTCGAGACATTAGGCGAGCGACCTTGAAAAAATCAGCTGCCTTAAGCATAAAGAGAAAGCATTTTGCTGTTTGGAACTTCCAACTTGGGCAAAAAGCCTTCAAATTTTTCAGGTGTAAAGAAAAGGCTATAAGTGCAGACCTCATAAAGTTTCAACTCAAACGGATAATTGGAGACGTTAGTCGAGCGACTTGGACAAAGTTAACAGTCTCCAAAGCACACTTTCAGGTCTTTTCCTTTTTGCTAGCTTGTGTAAATCCTTTCTTGCCTGGGTTTGCTTGTTGTATTATTGCAGGTTGCTAGAGTGATACATCAACATGCCTTAACAACAAATACATAGAGGTCATCACAGATACAACCATCAAATCAAAAATCCCCACTAAGAGGACTTCATATGGCCCCTACTGGTTATTCTGTTTGGTTGGATGTTTGTATTCTATTGATGGTCTATATGTAGACACAATAGCATCAGGGGAACCTTGGCAAATAAAAGGCAATAACATGGAGACAGCAGCCTACCATATTAGGAATTCATCAACACATCAGCCCTCCTTCCAGGCCAATTTCTCTTATGAAATACCTGCAGCAACAATTCATCACAAGAATCTTGCAGCTTTTTGCTTTTTGTCTTTGGAAGTAACAAGGAGCTGCATACAGGTCTGCAACAGCTTCCATACTTGTTTGGGTCCTTTGCTACTTGTGCAGGTCTACAAAGCCTCAAACAAAGGAAGTGACCCACATGCAGGGGCCTCATCTATTCCCTTCAGCATTCCTTATATTCCGGATGCACTCCTTCCATTCATCCAGATGGAAGACCCTCTCTGGAAATGCTATAGGGGCTTCAATAATCTGGGGCTTCTATGGAGCAGCACACTCAGCTTGCCATCCACATTATCTATTATCAACACACCCCAGCAACAACTCCACCAACCTACAACAGACAAGGAACAAATACAAGTTAATAGTTACAGCAGTGTAGTTTATTGGTTTTGTTTATCTGTGCAGGTACTCCAAGACTCCTTTGGAGGCAACAAGAAACTATCTACAGGTTTGCAACAACCCCCACAACTATCAAACTTGTTTGGTTCCTTGTTTGTTTGTTTGTGCAGGTAAACAAAGTCACAGACAAAGGGACATAACAACCACATTTGCAAGGGCCTCACATATTCCCATCAACTCTCCATGCATACCTGTTGCATTCATTAAACACCTGCAGCAGCCCCCTTCCATACAAGTCCTTTGGAACTCCTTGACTATTTTCATTGATGAGAAGACAAGAAGACGGAGCTCCAACAAACACATTGCTGATTATACAACATCCACCTGGAACTCTTTGCTTGTTTACTTGCTGATGTGCAGGCATATCAAACAACAACAATGGACCCTTCCAAAGTGCAAGGCACCTTCAGTCAAACATTTAAGCCAGGGCTGCAGCCTTGGAACTCTTCCCAAGCAAGCTGGCTGCTATGGCTACATCTACTTCCTATCATTTCATCCCCCTTAGCTGCGATTGTTGTTGCTGTAAATTTCCTTGGACCTACTTGGTACGACATGTCTAAAAAGAGCAAAGATGAAAAGAATTTGCCCAACCCATGCGAGATAAAAGGTTCGTATACTTGTTCTTCCTCAATGTAGCTATGCCTGAGTCGTAGCATATTTGAATAGGACTAGTGTAGGCTACTTTCTTGTTTTCTCATGGAAGGGGAGAGTCTCCCTCATATATGCTTTATTAGTCGATTTGTACCAGGAGGAGTCCTCTCATAGGTTTAATGCTTTCTAGTTATAGTTAGCCCCCTTTTTTGTTTTGGGGATGAGTTAGCCGACCTTAGTAGGTTAGCCGACTTATGAACAACATAGGGTTGGAGGTAAGGTTTTATGTCCCCCTCCTTGTATTTTTACTTTTGTTATATATGTTAAGGCTTGGGGGTGTTGCTCAACCCCTGACTGTGCACGAGAGGTGGGAGCCTCGTGTAGGGTCTGTTCCCATAAAAAAAAAAAAAATATCACGTAACACGAGTTCCACATAACTCACCCAAAACTATAATGCTAAAGTAGGGTTTTAGCTCTTTATTTCATAAAATTTTTAACCATACGAAATAGAGTATTAAGAGTATGCAACCAGTGGATTATATACTCATATTTAACCATTTTACAGCCCTTCCACATAGATAAACCACCTATAAATACAACACCATGCTAACGGCAACACTAGCCAAACTTTAACTTGCTAGAATAGCGTCGAAAGAGTCCCTACATGACCTGCAACATCCTTCAGCCATAACGTGCATATTTTCACATTTCCAACTCATATTTATACACCCACAACATGAATAAACACTTGAAAAAATGTGGGAGAAGAGAATCGAGCCATACCTTAATAAACAACTTCCCCAAACTTGCTGAAAATTGACTTTGAGAGCTTTCAATGTGGCTGAAAAGTTGGTGGCTGCTCATTTCACTCTTTCAGTTCCCCAACTATTAATTCACGTTGTTAACACCTTTATATAGTTGAATAATACCTTAGATATTTAATTGACGGAATGAAATTGAGGGCCTCACCTTGCTGTCATGGCCATTTCTCTCTTGCTCTTATTCTATTCAAGTTGCTCTCACTAGTTCTAAGTAACAAGCTGAAATATGTCTAAGTACGAAGCTGAAGATAATAGCCCATAGTCATGAATTAGGGTTTTATACCCTTCCTTTATGAGTGACACATGACAGTCCCTAGGGGTGACACGTGGTAGCCCCTAGGGCGCCACCTCATCCATGCATCCAATCCAAAGCTGCCATATGGTAGTGTAGGGCCCACCCCAAGTAGCTATGTCACCTACTTAGTCCAAGTAGGTGCATCACCTAATTTTCATCTACTTGTTGTTTTCATAAGTTTAGAATCTATTTTTTGCTCTTTTTCGTGGGTTCGTGGCCTCGTCTCACTTTAAGAACCCATATAATCTTTGCTACTTAAGCTCAACGTGTACTCAAGTAGCTTAATTTTATAAGACATCCAAGTTTGTAGCTTACGCAAGTAGGTTGAGTACCCTGACTCCTTATTTGGCCTCCAACTCCTTCCAAAGCCTTCTAGACCTATTTCCAACCGTCACTACTCACGTAGAACTTTATAGATAACGCGGACCACATAGAAATATTTTAGAAAACAAATATGATCCAATGTACTAAGGTGCGGGGTATAATATCCTTCTACCCTTTAGAACATTCTCCTCGAGTATTAATTAAGCATTTAGGTGCTCACGGCATACCTTCCAGCGTTTAAGTAGTATGCTTAGCCTGTTCATCAGTTTTGAGGGTGACAGGCGGTACTAAGACCTACCTGTGTTCCCAATTTCTTCTTGGATGGTTATTCAAGCACTAGCTGTAATTTAAACCCCTCTACTCGAGACAATAGTTATGGGGACCTCATGTATTACTCCTCAACTTGTTTAGAAGATTTTAACTGGTACTTTACCTATCATTAACTGGTATAATTCTGAAGGAATTTGGCATATAAGTTGGACATCTTTTAGTAACCAGCTAATTCTTCTCTTCTAACTTAAACCATTTCACCATTCTCTTATCCTAACTTGTAACATTCTAGATACATTCTCGTGTTGTTCTTTACATTTACTAGGATATGGTAAGGTACTTAACTTAGCCTAAGAAATACCTTAGCGTCGTCTCGCTCGTCTTCATGTTTTACCTTGCCTTCCCCTTTCTTCTCTTATGATCAGTATTAGGATAGATCCTTGGTCCAACCATGGCCATGTCCTGTTCTTCCCGTAGTACTAATTCCCTCTCGGTAGTTGACTCAACCCATATTTACACCTTTCTGCAACATATCCAAAATATCCTAACTCCTTTTATCATGCACTTTCTTACTTGGCCCTATACTTAACATATACAATCATAGGTTGTCTAACCATTCTGATACACTTGTATAAGGTGGACATAGTCTTTTAATCTCCTAGTTCATTTTGCTGTATTTATCTTCTTCATATTGAAACTCGCTCATCCCCACCTTGTCGCACTTCTTTATTTTCCCCTATTCACTCTTTGCTCTTCTCATCTCCTACCATAGGAGGTTTTCTATTCCTTTTCCTTGGTTATTTATCTATCGCAACATCATTTGCAACCAACTCTATAGCCATTATTTTGGCTTTTTATCTAGTATGAGGTCATTATCCTTTGTAGTGTCTCTTGAGTTATTAGATGTCCTTTCCTTATTATGCCCTTTTATTTTTATCCACAACCACCTTCTAATGTTATGCCATTCAAGGTCTTATCAAAAACTTCTTAACACTGCCTTACGTACCATTCTGACTTCTATCCAATCATTGGTGGCTTCCAGACTTCCCTAACTTTGTTTAGCAAGGGATCTTATTGAAATGTAAGCATCCATCTCAAATATGTTGCCATATCAATTGCCTCTACCTTACCCTTGCAGTTTTCTCATTTGCTTCCCCCTTTTAGAAGGTACTTATACCTTTATCTGCTTATACCTTGCTCTATATCTTTATGTCCAATCTCAAATTCGTCCAATCTCTTCCCCAAATAAAAAATGTGCCCCTTACTGGCAACATGGATAGTACCTCTTACAGCTTTAGTTCAACATAATAGGGGTACTTGGTATCAACTTCCAAGACATATTAAGAATCTATGTTTCATTCCCTTTTTTTTCTAAGAAAATTTCGGCAGAGTTTCCTCTATACTACTTACTATCCCAAAACCTGCACGTAGAAAACACCAACAATGCCTCACAAGGCCAACATATATATATATATATATATATATATATATATATATATTCATATCATCTCATAGCCACATAGGGCTTTCAATATCATCCCATATTGATGCCATACAAGGCTTTCAATATCAACAATGGTATGAAAATGATGGACTTACCTCATGTGTCCAACTCAACCTGCATCTATTATATTTTCTAGTCTACTTTCCTTTCAATTTTCAACTTTACATATCAATCGTATTTCAATACCTTACTTGGCACATATCTTTTGTGCCTTGGCTTACCTATGTGCTTTATAACTTCTAATATCATCAGTCATTTTCTTCTATTGAGGTTGTCCTTCTGCCGAAATCAGAGGTTAGCATAATGAATTTCACTTCTTATGACTCGACTATATTGCACGATCTTAGATATGAAAGAAAGGTAACATCTTAAATGTCCTGTATATTCCTGTTTATAGATGTGGCATACAACACATCGATAATCAAGACTCTACTAGACACGGTCTGTAGATACTCCAAGGACGAACCGCTCTGATACTATTTCTATCACGACCCAACCCCGTAGGCTGCGACTGGGGCCCAACCTGGACCCCCATCTACATAACTGTCAAATATAAGAACTATACACCAGAACCTTCATAGGTGATAGCATATTTAAATACATATAGCCTTTTTCATTTACATCATATTTTGAAAGGGCACGTGAGCCGACCGAGTTGCCTCAACATAATAACATTTACAATATGCCTTATTGGTACCACTGAAACAAAGTCATAACCAACCCACATACATATGTCTACAGACCTTTAATAATAGCAATAATAATATATGGCGGGACAGGGCACCCGCCGTACCCGTGACTAAGAAAAAGCAAGCATATACACCAAGGATTAATACCTAAACTAGGCTCAGATACAATAGAGCTTCTTCCAAACTGGCTGAGTAGAATCCTAAGCTGGCGGAATCCTAAACCTGTGTTTGTACCTGCGGGCATGAAATGCAATCCCCCAAAGAAAGGGGGATCAGTACGATATATGTACTAAGTATGTAAAGTATAAAACATCATAAGGAAATTACAGTTTCCATAAGGACACAGGGGACAAGTATAACATTTAACAGTATGCTGTACTTGCACCTTATAAAATAAGGTCATGTATAATATTATCACATACCATATCCAGCCGGCTCGGGGGTACGGTGTTACAAATGTTCTATTAGGTCATCATATGCATGTATGTGCCGTATCCGGCCCTCTAGTGAGGGACTCGGTAAACAATCATACTATAATAATAGTCATACCATCATATATCGTATCCATCCCTTTATGGGACTCGGTCATACCCGACCCTCTATGGGACTCGGTGAATGCTCATATCATCATATATCATACCCGGCCCTTTATGGGACTTGGTCATACCTGGCCCTTCGTGGGGCTCGGTGAATAAGCATATCATCATATATCGTACCCAGCCCTTTATGGGACTCGGTCATACCCAACCCTTCATAGGACTCAGTGAAAGATGTATTAATAGCGTGCACAAGTAGAGTAGTGAGGAACTATATGCAATTTAATTCATCATCTAAGACTCAATCAAACAGCCAAGTAATCCGTCACTTGAAGACCAGAGCAATAATCATCTCAAGTACCCTACGAAATATCGTTAGGGGTCATATCTACTGGAGTCTCAGGAATATTAGACATATGTCCAGTCAAGGCTAAACAACTCATAGAATAAGAGACATTCGTCATCGTAGAGACCTTAAGAGTAGGAGCTTATATATTCCGGTAATATTTAGAGGCTTAAATCTAGAACTACCTCCACACTCATATCATAGCTGATTTCATTTACCTTTAAGACATCCCAAAAGAAAGGAGCAATAGGCTCTACATATATTACCTTTATCATATAAAAGCCTTAAATAGGCAATAACTCAACAATTACAGGAGTTCTACCATCACGAAGTGGATAAGAATTATGAACTGTACTCGGAGCTTTACAAATGGAATTATCCCCATGTTTCATATACAAACCATTCATAACTTATATCTAAGATATGCCAAAAGAAAGAAAAATAGTTTCACATACCTGTAGTAGCTCGATTGTAATCCAGCTTGTTTGGTTTCTCCTTCAACCTATTTAACATGAGAGTAATACCAAGATTACTAACTTTTAACTTTAGAGATTCCAAATTTATACTCAAGTATCTATAGGCACCATTTCCTTACTCACCTTCCTCGACTAGTCTATTGGCTAGCTCCGAAGTTAACAAAAATCGGGCAACGTCTCCCCTATTACTTTTCCTATCCAAATTTCTAATTTTAACCTATAAAATTAGAAGCCATATAAAAAAAGAAGAAGAATACATAAACCATCAAATCATTACCATATCACGTAACACGAGTTCCACACAACTCACCCAAAACTATGACGCTAAAGTAGGGTTTTAGCTCATTATTTCGCAAAATATTTAACCATACGAAATGGAGTATTATGATGCTGCAACCAGCGCCCTATATACTCATATTTAACAATGTTCCATCCCTGCAACATAAATAAACTACCTCCAAATACAACACCATGCTAACGACAACACTAGCCAAACTTTAACTTGCTAGAATAGCGTCAAAACAGTCCCTACATGACCTGCAACATCCTTCAGCCGTAGCATGCATATTTTCACGTTTCCAACTCATATGTATACACCCAAAACATTTCTAAACACTTTTCCAAATGTGGTAGAAGAGAATCGAGCCATACCTTAACAAACAACTTCCCCAAACTTGTTGAAAATTGACTTTTAGAGCTCTCAACTTGGCTGAAAAGTTGGTGGCTGCTTGTTGCACTCTTTCGATGACCCAACTATTAATTCACGTTGTTAATACCTTTATCTAGTTGAAGAATACCTTAGATATTTAATTGACGGAATGAAATTGAGGGCCTCACCTTGCTACCATGGCCGTTTCTCTCTTGCTCTTGTTTTCTTCAAGTTTCTCTCACTAGTTCTAAGTAACAAGCTGAAAATATGTCTAAGTAAAAAGCTGAAAATAAGAGCCCTTAGTCATGACTTAGGGTTTTATACCCTTTCTTTAGGAGTGACACATGATAGTCCCTAGGGGTGACACGTGGCAGCCCCTAGGGCGCCACCTCATCCATGCATCCAATCCAAAGCTGCCATGTAGTAGTGTGGGCCCCACCCCAAGTAGCTGTGTCACCTACTTAGTCCAAGTAGGTGCATCACCTAATTTTCATCTACTTGCTTTTTTCATAAATTTAGAATCTAGTTTTTGCTCTTTTTCGTGGGTTCGTGGCCTCGTCTCACTTTAAGAACCCATATAATCTTTGCTACTTAAGCTCAATGTGTACTCAAGTAGCTTAATTTTATAAGACATCCAAGTTTGTAGCTTACGCAAGTAGGTTGAGTACTATGACTCCTTATTTGGCCTCCAACTCCTTCCAAAGCCTTCTAGACCTATTTCCAACCGTTACTACTCACGTAGAACTTTATAGATAACGCGGACCACATAGCAATATTTTAGAAAAAAAATATGCTCCAATGTACCAATGTGCGGGGTATAACAAATAATCACCTCAATTCAATAAAATCAAAGAACTCAACTCAAAATATATGTAAATTAGAATTTAACAATATTCTTCAAATCAACTCAATCATTTATAATCTCAATCAAATTTTTTATCATGCACGATCATATCCTATTTGGGAGTTTCTCTAACCGATAACCACCACCTATGAGCCAGTGATGTACTATGAAGTGGTGTTGTATCCACATCCGTCCGATACTTTGAATCCATAATTAATCAAAGTCCATTATTTTGGGACTTCAGAGGTTTAACCCTCCATCCTACGTTGGCTACATAGTTTATGGAATTCGAGTACTAACTATACTCTTATGCAATTCGGTGCTCAATACTTCTTCGAAGACTCAATATACTCATAACTCAAATAAATCAATTTATACTAGCCTTTTGTACCCCGAAAATGCTTAAGCTAAGACCTGAGCCATTCTTCTTATGCGTATAGGCCCAAACCCGATGACTCCTAATTGCATATATGTTTCAGGATTGATTCCTTATTATTTCAAGTGTATTTGAGGTGAATTGGGGTCAAGAGAAACCTTTAGTACTAAGTCAAGTTTAAAGATCTTTTACCGATTAAGTTTTCGTATAAGATCTTATAAGGATCAAATTTAAATGACCATATATCTCCTAATATTAAGAGTTAGGTGGCCCATTACTATCAAATGAAATATCTACGTGTTCTCTTTCCAATGATGCAATGTTGCCTCATTTGGAGTTCGGAGTGAAAAGTTATGACTATGTTACTTGAGATTCTCCATCTTGGCAGAAGTCTGCGATGGTTTCACGATGTGGAGAGGACACATACTCCACTGCCTAAGCCGAACGATGCCCCTTTTATTTTTTTAAGGGTATTTTTGTCCTATAACCATTTATGGAGTTATTTTAATATCCCTAAACATGTAGAAATCACTTTTTCCTCATTAAAAACCCTCTAATTCACTACTAAACATTAACGCTCAAGAATTTTTAAGAAAGCATCAAGTTAGGTTTCTTTTTCAAGATTCTTCAACAAGGTAAGTCCTTCTTCATTGATTTCAAGATTTCCAAACCAAACTTCTTTATCTATCCATTAATCGCTAAGAGAAATGTTAAATCCTAACCATAGGGTTTCCAAGAAAACAAATACTAAACTTTCAAGAAAGGATCTTTTGATTGTTCTTCTTCTAGTTCATATTTTTCATCAAGATTTGTGGAGCTTTTAAGGTATGTAAGGCTACCCATAACGTGGATTGAAGCATATATTATGAAATTCTTTGATGAGTTTCTTGAATTGAGTCTTGTTGAGAGTGTGGGTTTGTGCTTGTATCTATATGAAACCTAATTGAGATTTCATTATACATTATGCATTGACAGAGTTTTAAAGAATGAGTTGTGAACGTTTTTCATTAAATACTTTATGCATTTATTTTGAGTTTAAAGAATACGAAGTTTCATGTTTGATTGAGAAAATGTTTGAGTATGAGTTGAGAAATCTCCTGAGTAGCATCTTGAGCATGAGCATTCTAAGTATAAACGAGTTGAGCAATATTTCATTAAAATGTCTATTTTAAAATTAAGTTGAGAAGTCAAATTATATTTTCATTTTAAATACATTCTTTGGGTTGAGATGAGTTGAATTTTGAGCTAAGTCCAAGAGAGACTAAATGAGTATTTTGAGTATTTTACTAACTTGATGTATATGAGCATAATATAATATTTTGGGAGTAGTATTGAGAACCAATATTGGTTGATCCCATAAACTATGTAGCTTGCGTAGGATAGAGGTCAAGCCTCTATAGTCCCAAAAGAGGACTTTTATATTGGATCCATTGAGTTTAAGCGTCCTTTTCCCTGGCAAGGTATTGGGCGGCTACGGCAATTGTAGCTCTTAAGAGTTATATCTTTACTAGCTCATAAGTGATAATTGCCGGTTAGAGAACCTCCCAAAGAATAAATTGTCATACTTTCATATATTGAGTTATATTATATCTCCTACTCCATTTTTTTTAAATTAATTGTATTATTTTACTTCATGCTTTATAGAGTTGAGTCATTTCAGAGTGAGTCCCATGAGTTCAGCTGAGTTGATTTGAGTTTGTTTGAGTAAGTTTCATTTCAGTTATTTTACATATTCGTACATTCTATGTACTGATGCCATTTGACCTGCATCATTTTCTGATGCAGACACAACTATTAGAGATCATCAACAGGTGCACCATTGAGGATCTTCTTCTCTAGTTTTAGTGAGACCTCTTTGTATTCCGATGAGCTCCTTTCTTTCCATTCATTCTTTTTTTATTTAGTAGTTCTTTGAGATAGCCAGAGACTTGTCTCAACACCTTCTTATGAGTTAGTTAAAGGCTTCATAGACATAGTAGAGTTGACTAGAAGGATTCTTTTAGAATTTATTTTTAAACCATATTTTTACTATTGAGTTTATGACATTCAGTATATTACACTTTGAGATTTTAAATCTATTATTTACTTATTAATGAAGGTGTTTTAAATGCCCACTTGAGTTAAATGTATATTGAGTTAAGTCTTCTGTGGAATGATTGAACAACTGTTCAAACCAAGTTATTTGCTTGGGGCCAACAATGGTCTCTAAATCCCGGCCACACCTAGGGTACCCTCTCGAGGCATGACAAACTTGGTATCATAGCATATAGTTGAATTATATTAGGGTGTCTATGAAGCCCCGTCAGTTGAATTTTGTTTATGGTTGTGAGGGCCCCTCTTCTATAAATGAGGGACAATTGACATTTAAGAAATGTTTTCCTTCTTTCAAATTCTACATCGTGCGACAAATTTGTTCTCTAAGAAACTTATTAGGATTTGTGCATTTCTTAGATTCGTTAAACTATCCCTCATACTCAAGGTAGTTGGAAATGTAAAACTCAGATCCTTATTGATGAGTTACTCTTCGATAATGTTTTTCGAAGTGTAAAGAGACTGCAACAGGCTTGAAATGAGCTGATTTGTGTGCATAAGTCCATTGATTTGAAACAATGCACCCTTATTCATATGAATTATGCGTTGACCGAGAGAAAAATTTATTCCCATAGTCCATTCTCTAAAATATTGCTTCAGATGTTATCCTCAAGAGGAAAGTTATACTCTAAATGAATAGTTTCACCATCCGATGGAATGTGATTTGAGACATGGTAAACTATGATTCATAGAATGATCCTAGAGCTGGAAATATCGAGTAAGATGAGAAGAAATTGAATAGTGAGAATGGTGGTTGATTAAGGTATGTACCTAGAGTTAGGTATCTATAAGGTATGTAATGGTGTTATAAGTCAAATCCCTTTTGTTTTGACTAAAATATAGTAAGTATCATCTAGCTTTCATGATAGAAGGTAAAAGAATAGTTGTTAGTTAGGACGAGTTAGAGTATACTTAAACCTAGAAAGGATTTTATTGTTGATGTGTCATTATGTTAGTCAATACCAATTATAGGTTGAATGAAAGTGAGAAGTAGTTATGAGTTGATAGATCTAAGTTAGGCTTATGATTTTGAAGGAAGAGCCCTAGGATATCATAGAATTATGAGCCTAATTAGGAAAGGATGTATAATATATGGTGTATAGTACTTAGGTTGAGAAAGAAAAGATGATGATACATTATAATTAGCCAGACTATGAGGTAGATATTGAGTACTTGTCATTAGGTCTTAGTGAATGAGTGTTTCTTAATTTCACGTAGCAGTTGTAAGTAAATATAGTATGCAAAAAGTGTGTGGTTAGTACTAGACCCGAAGCTTGAATTTGAGATGAGTGTTGTGAAGAAAAAGGGATGGTGTTACAAGAGTGATAGTGCTAGTTCTAAGGTTTTCACTAGTAGTCTTGGCATACCATATGTCAGAAATCAATAAATTGACTTGCAAGAAGTGTGAAGCTATGAGTGTGGTGTATGTGACTCTTAGATAAAAATTATGAAATGTGGCTAAGTTATTAGGTAAGAAGAGGCTTAAGATGTATATCCGAGATAATACATAGTTGTATAAGGCTCTAAGTTTATGATTTTCTATTGATGCCTAGTTAGTATCTGTTAGTTGCCAATGGGGAGAAGGTTGAGGTAAGAGTTATATCTTATATAGTATCCATACGAGTTGGGTCGAAGGGGTTATATATAGATGATGATGAGTCTCATATTATAGTTCAAGTTTCCTTTAACTAAGTTAGGAATATGTGAACCTAGAAGATGAGTATTATCAGGATAATGAGAAGAGGTTAGATCATAAGAGTTAGAGAAATTAGATATGTACACCAATAAGAGCAACAAGTATAGTATAATGGAAGAGTTTAAGTGTACTTGTACATAGCGATACTCAACCGTGTGGAGCAGTGTGCTTATAGTTATGTGTGGAGAATCAATCCATATGCTCAGAGTAGTGACCTTTGAGTTAATGGGTGATGATGAGGTAATAAAACAAAGTGGGTCTTGAGTTTTATTTAACAAGTGATGAGTTTAGTTGACTAGGATGACACATCAGTGTGTTTGCATCTCTTATATTCCTAATTCTTCTTCCAAGGTGGTACTCTATTCTTGCTATGTGTATGAGCACCATGCCCATGGACTAGACCCATGCACCCCTCCATCTTGATGCATATCCATGCTGAGTTCAAGAATGAGAATTGATAATTTCATTCAGCAATCCTGATTGTCTCATGAATCTAAGAGTTTGAACCCTATGTTACTTGAGACATGATTTTAGTTTCACAATATGTACAGAGTTCCACAAACTCGTGATAGACCCTAAAAACTATAGAAATCATATTAGTTATGGATGTTCCTAGATCATACTTTCTTGAATGAATCGTGTTTATGACCTTTTAGTCTAAACCTTTCTTAAGTGATTCTTCTTTTTTAGTATTGATAGTGATGTTAATGATAGTAGATGAGTTGTGGAAGATAAGAGAGAGTAGATGTTCCTTATAGTGAAAGTTGTGGTGTGCTGATTCCACTTGAGGTTATAGACATGGAGGAAAAGCAAGATGGATCTTGTTGTGTGCAATAGATAGGTAAGAGTATATTGGTGTGCCTTTGGTAAGAGTTAATGCAAATGTGGATGTAGAGATACTAAGATAGACATGAGAGTTCTTTGGTGATGTTAACTTCAAAAAAGCCATAAAAAGATTAGAATAAGAGGCTTGAATGAGTGGTTGTCGTTATATGAGTGATTGCAGTAGGCTAATGATGTCCTCTTGTAAAGTTTTCAAGTAAATGTATTGGGATGGTTATAGAGCTAGGCTTTAATGTAGTATTGATGGAATATAGATGAATGCACGTTGCATTAGGTGCTTCTTGATTTGGACCTGAGGTTGGTTAAATGTAATGGTAAAGAGTAGTAGACTTAAGGTGAGGTTATCTATAAAGGTGTAGAATATGAAGTTTGTAGTCCAAATTAACATAATTATATTATGTGTCGTACCCTGTGACTTAGCATTAGACTTAAATATAGTAAGAGCATGGAGTTAGACTTGGAGTCCTAGGCCTTGGTGAAGGTAGTCATATATATCATTGTGGGAGTTATGAGTTGCAACCGAGAAAGAGTTGTATATGGAAAGAAGAGAATTTAAGCTCAAAAGCTATCGGTCATGTCGCTTATTTCATATTTGTCGTACTTTTATACTAGGCTCATAAGCCTCTTTCCCGAAGTTATGAGAAATTTTGATGAAAATGTTGGAGATTATAGCCCTCCTCTCATTTTTGCTTCAGTGTCGATGTTGAAGGAAATGTTCCTATTCCTATCTCTAAGATAGTACCTTCTTGAGTTTGAGTAATTGAGTGATTCATTTATGAACTTGAGTCTTTGAGTTCCTATATTGCATTCGTGCGTTCCAATGACGATATTGATGGTGATATTTGTTTTCCTATCTTAGAGTTGACGTTCATTAAGAGTTTAAGAATATGATGAATATTCTTGAGGCCGAGTAATAATGGATTAATTGTTAAAGTGTTTGAGTTTCTGAGTTCTTGATTTAAGCTAGTTTCTTGTGCAATTTCCAATCTTCCTCATCAATCGAGGACGAATGATCCCAAGGGGAGATAATGTTATACCACGAAATTTTTTAAGCTAAGACCTGAGCCATTCTTCTTATGCGTATAGGCCCTAACCCAATGACTTGTAATTGCATATATATTTTAGGATTAATTCTTAAGTATTTCCAATGTATTTGAGGTGAATTGGGGTCATGAGAAACCTCTATTACTAAGTCGAGTTCAAATATCCTTTATCGATTAAGTTTTTGTATAAGATGTTATAAGGGTCAACTTTAAACGACCATATCTCTCATAATATTAACAGTTAGGTGTCCGTTACCTATCAAATTAAATATCTATGTGCCATCTATCCAACGCCAACACTCATGCCTCATTTCAAGTTTGAAATAAATTGTTATGACTTTTTTACTGGAGACGCTCCATCCTGGCAGTTGTCCACGATGGCTCTGCGATGCGGAGAGGACACAAACTCTACTACCTAAGCCGAATGACGCCCTCTTTTTTATTTTAAGGGTATTTTTGTCCTATAACCCTTTGAGGAGTTATTTCAATGTCCCTAAACATGTAGAAATCAGTTTTTCCTCATTAAAAATCCTCTCATTCACTCCTAAACATTAACGCTCAAGAATTTTCAAGAAAACATCAAGTTAGGGTTCTTTTTCAAGATTCTTCAACAAGGTAAGTCCTTCTTCATAGATTTCAAGCTTTTGAAACCAATATTCTTCATCTATTCATGAATCTCTAAGAGAAATCTTATATCCTAACCATAGGGTTTCCAAGAAAACGAATCCAAGAATTTCAAGAAACTGTGTCTTGATTGTTCTTCTTGAAATTCAGATTTTTCATCAAGATTTGTGGAGCTTTTTAAGGTATGTAAGTCTACCCATAACGTGGATTGAGTTCATCAACGTTCCCTACATCTTTTTTTTCTTAATTGAGATGAGTTCCAAAGTTCCATGAATCGAGTTCTTAAATTATCTATCATTCCTATTCAGTTTGTATATAAATTTCCTTGTGTTATTGTGCATGTATTATGATATTCTTTGATGAGTTTCTTGTATTGAGTCTTGTTGAGAGTGTGGATTCGTGTTTGTATCTATATGAACCCTAATTGAGATTTCATTATACATTATGCTTTGACAGAGTTTTAAAGAAAGAATTGTGAACATTTTTCATTAAATACTTTATGCATTTATTTTGAGTTTAAAGAATAATAAATTTCAGGTTTGATTGGGAAAGTGTTTGAGTACGAGTTGAGAAATATCCTGAATAGCATTTTGAGCATGAACATTCTAAGTATAAACGAATTGAGCAATATTTCATTAAAACCTCTATTTTTAAATTAAGTTGAGAAGTTAAATTATATTTTTATTTTAAATGCATTCTTTAGGTTGAGATGAGTTTAGTTTTGAGCTAAGTCCAGAAAAGACTAAATGAATATTTTGAGTATTTTACACACTTGATGTATATGAGCATAATAAAATATTTTGGGAGTAGTATTGAGAACCACTATGGGGTGATTCCATAAAGTACGTAGCTAGCGTAGGATAGAGGCGAAGTCTCTCTTGTCCCAAAAGAGGACCTTTATATTGGCTCCATCGATTTTGAGCGTCCTTTTCCCTACAAGGTATTAGAAAGCTGTGACAATGACAACTCTTAAGACATAACTGATGGTTGTCGGTTAGAGAACTTCTCAAAGAGTAAATTTTCATACCTTCATATATAGAGTTATATTATATCTCATATTGCATATTATTTAAATCAATTGTATTATTTTACTTCATGCTTTATTGAGTTGATTCATTTCAGATTGAGTTCCATGAGTTGAGTTAATTGAGTTGAGTATCATTGTGTAAGTTTCGTTTCTGCTATTTACATACTCGTACATTCGATGTACTAACTCCATTATGCCTGCATCATCATAGGTAGTAGAGATAATCAATAGGCGCACCGTTGAGGATCTTCTTCTCTAGTTTTGGTGAGACCTCTTTGCATTCGGAAGAGCTCTTTTTTTCCAGTCATTCCTTTATTATTTTGTAGTTATTTAAGGTAGACGGGGACTAGTCTCGGTACCTTCTTATAAGTCAGTTAGTGGCTTCATAGACAGAGTAAGTTGAGTAGAAGGATTCTTTCAAATTTTATTTTTAAACCATAATTTTATTATTGAGTTTATGAAATTGAGTATATTATACTTTGAGTATTTTAAATCTATTATTTACTTGTTGATGAGGGTGTTTTAAATGGCCACTTGAGTTAAATTTATATTGAGTTGAGTCTTCCTCTGAATGATTAAAGGAGTGATCAGACCAAGTCATTAATTTGGGGCCAGCAATGGTCTCCGAGAGCCGGCCACGCCTAGGGTACCCTCTTGGGGCATGAGAAAGTCATTCCATCTAGCCTCATTGGACTCTAATCAACTCAATCCAATATCAATCGTTAATGCTTTCATTTAAGAAATAATTTCAACTCAATAATACATTCTCATCATTCTTCCTCAAAATGATGATTTATACTAAAGAAGTATTTATGTTTCAAAGTAGTAAAATGCTTAAAGGCATCAAACTTGACTCATGCTTAATTCATCCTCTCTCAATACATTCACAATCATGCTTTCAAACCCAATCATTGTAGTAAATATTAAATGCAACTCAATTAGGGTTCGTGTGAATAAAGACATGAACACATACCTTAAATACTCAATTTAGTGACACTATCAGTTCTACGATCGTAGAAAGAGTTACAGTCATAAGAACCCCTCCTCCTGGCAACTTTCCAAAACCCTAAAAACCTGAGTCTCTAAATCTCTTCTACGATTCCTTTCTATGACTCATAACCATTCCTACGAGTCATCTTGATCATAATAAAAGTACTGGTGCTTGTATTTTTCAAAAATAGACAATTACTCTATGAGCCGTCAACATTCTTACGAGTCGTAGGGTGACTTGTAGACTCTCTCACACTTAGCAATTTTTTCCCTTTTAATGCCAACCTTGCAAGTCCATCCTACGATCCATAGACTCCTCTATGATTCGTAGGTTGACTCGTACCAACCAATACAGTCTATTTTTCTCAATTTTTCTCATGGTCCTTGAGCTTAGTATAGGATAGAATAACACGGGGTGTTACAACTATCTCCACTACTAGTCTAGTATCTCCACTACTCTTCAACTACTCCACTCCCACTAACTTTGTCCTAATGATAACTAACATTTCTCACTGCTGTTCTCGAGGGTAGAACAACTATTAATAGGACATATTTGATTAAAGGTCCCTAAGCACAAATTCTCCTTCTAAATTTCACACCATCTTGAGTGATGTTTGACTGCTTAGAAGATTTACCGGTTGGAAAACCAACGTGAAAAACTTTTACTATTCATAACAATGGTTGTAGGTATGCCGATCTTTTATTTTCGTTGCACTATTTCTATGTATAATTTTACAGATTCCTCTGTATAATCTTACACAATGTTCTTTTGGGACAATGTAACACCCCTCAAAATGCTAACAAATATCTTAACAATGCCTTAGAAATAGGCCGCTCAAGTAATGCATTATCTTTAATATTTTTGGAAAATCCAAGTGCGGAATAGTCTCAGTGGATTTTTAGGACCTATAGATCGAAAGATAGATTTCTAAAAGAAGTGCGCAAACCAGTAAGGTCCACGGCAAGTCTGCATTGCGGACTTGCTTGGCTCCGCATTGTGGACCTAGCAATACATTTTTGGCGTAATTTAGTTTTTAGTAAGGCACTTTAGACTTTTTCCTAAATTTTTAGCTAATGAACCTAGATGTTTTTAGGACCTAATTCAACTCTATAAATTAACCTAAACCCCTAATTCTATTCATTCTTCTACAATTTACCTACTCAAATATGTCTCTCTCTACAAAAGACTCTCAAGGACTCTATTGAAGACTTCAAGTAAATTAACTCAAGCTCTCCATGAAATCTCTCAAGTTCTTCCAAATTAATCGGTTTTCTCACGTAAGGTATGTGAGTATTAATTCATAGATCCTTTCATCTATGAAGCCCAATCAATTTCTCAAAATTTTCTATCAAATTAAAGTATGATATTTTATGGGTTTTATTATCTCTATTACTATTGTATGAATTATGATTTAAAGTATGATCATTAGTCTATTTTGATATAAATTGATGGTTATTGCATTAAATTGAAGAGTTTTTCCATGAATTCTCCAATTTCGATTTCTAGGGTTCATGATAAAAATTATGAGTACTTTCAATTATACTCCTAATGATATTATCTATATGGATTATGTATGGACTTATATAAAGTTTATGATCATGCATATTTTCAAGTCAATTTAAGGATTTTCAAGTCAATTGATCATGCATTCATGTCTTACCCTAATTTTAAGTATAAGTTATGATCATGAATTTTAAGGTTATATTCTATGAGAAGTTTTATTTAATGATTTCAGAGGTATTATTATGAATCTCATTGCAAGAGATTATGCATCCAAGTTTGACCCTAATTTCCAAGTATGAATTATATCTATGTATGTATGATTTATAATGTGGAAGGACAATACCCACATTTTACTTATGTTATGAAAATGAGCTACTCTATGATTTTCAAACCTATGATAATGGCTATGATATATAAAATTATGATTTCTATGCTATGTATGTATTCCTTATTATTTGACTTGGCACTGAATGTGGACTTGAGATGGGAACTCAAAATATGGGGTCCTTATATAAAGTATTTTGTCACATAACTACGTGCTACCATAGGTATAAAAGGGATTAGAGGCGAATAACCAAATCTCTACGAGGTGATTACTAGAAATATTAAGGCTTGGAGGTGAGTACCCGAGTCTAAAAACTAGGGGTGAGTACCCAGTTTACACGACTACTTAGTGGATCCACTTAGACATGTAGGAGTCTACCTTGGCAAGTGAAGAGGTTAAGAAATAAAGACGTTTCTGTAAAAAAAAATGAGAAATCAACATGTAGAGTGTCCTACGTGGGAAGTGGAATAAGACATGATGAAGCGCTACATGGGAAGTGGAATCAGACATGATGAAACGTTATACGTATCTCTTTCCTTTCACTCGAGCCTAAAGGTACTAAGTTGTTCATGATCAAATCGATTAAAACTCCTACGTTTGAGTTCCATATGTCATTCATGATTAATGAAAATGTTTTTTCTCAAAGATTATGTTTTATGTTAAGTATGAAGTTTACATGTTCTATGCATTTTTCAAAGTGTCCTCATGTCCATGTTGTGTTTCTAAATCCTTTTTTCATGTCTTTCCTATATTAGTTGAATCTCATTCGAGGACGAAGGTTTCCAAGGAAGAGATATTGTAACACCCCTCAAAATGCTAACAAGTTCTTTAAGAATGCCTTGGGAATAGGCCGCTCAAGTAACGCATTATCCTTAATCTTTTTGGAAAATCCAAGTTCAGAATATTGATCAAGGGATCAAAACCTACAGGAAAATAGTATCTATAGATTTTAGGACCTGTAGAATGAAAGATAAATTTCTCAACAAACTGTGTGAACCAGTAAGGTCCACGACAAGTCCGCATCGTGGAGTTGTTTTTCTCCGCGTCGCGGACTTGACAATGCATTTTTGGCCGAATTTAGTTTTTAGTAAGGGCACTTTAGACTTTTTCCTAAATTGTTAGCTAATGAACCTAGATATTTTTAGAACCTAATACAACTTTATAAATTAACCTAAACCCCTAATTCTATTCATTCTTCTATAATTCACCTACTCAAATATTTCTCTCTCAATAAAAGACTCTCAAGGACTCCATTGAAGACTTCAAGTAAATTCACTCAAGCTCTTCTTAAAAACTCTCAAGTTCTTCAAAATTAATTGGTGTTCTCACTTAAGGGATTTAGGTATTGATTCATAGATCCTTTCATCTATGAAGCCCAATCAATTTCTCAAGATTTTCTATCAAATTAAAGTATGATATTTTATGGGTTTTATGATCTATATTCCTATTGCTTGAATTATGATTTAAAGTATGATCATTAGTGTATTTTGATATAAATTGATGGTCATTGCATTAAATTGAAGAGTTTTTCCATGAATTCTCCTATTTTGATTTCTAGGGTTTATGATGAAAATTATAAGAATTTTCAATCATACTCCTAATGATTTTATCTATATGGAGTATGTATGGGCTGATATAAAGTTTATGATCATGCATATTTTCAAGTCAATTTCATGATTTTCAAGTCAATTGATCATGCATTCATGTCTTACCCTAATTTCAAGTGTAAGCTATGATCATGAATTTTCAAGTTATATTATATGAGAAGTTTTATTTAATGATTTCAAAGATATTATTACAAATCTCATTCCAATAGATTATGCATCCAATTTTTACCCTAATTTCCAAGTATGAATTATGTCTATGTATGTACGATTTGTAAGGTGGAAGGACAATACCAGCATTTCACTTATGTTATGAAAATGAGCTACTCTATAATTTTCAAACCTATGATAATGGCTATGATATATAAAATTATGATTTATATGCTATGTATTTATTCCGTGAGATTTGACTTACCACCGAATGTGGACTTGAGGTGGGGATTCAAAATATGGGGTCCTTATATAAAGTCTCTTGTCACATAACTACATGCCACTGTAGGTATAAAAGGGATTGGAGACAAATACCCAAATCTCTATGAGGTGAGTTCCCAAAATATCAAAGCTTGGAGGTGAGTACTCGAGTCTAAGAACTAGGGGTCAGTACCTTGTTCACACGACCACTTAGTGGATCCACTCAGGCATGTAGGACTCTACCTTGGCAAGTAGTCTTACTCTTTCCTCCGATGTAGGGGTAACACTGGGATTCCATGTTATAGCTCGCATGGTCTTATTGTCAGTTATGGTTCCTATACCACCTATGTATGATCTCTTATATATTCTCTGAATTTGAATTATTTTTTTCAAATGCTTTGGTCAATATGACATTCTCATGACTTTACTTTTCTCATCTTATCATGTGTTTTACTTGACCATTGCATTCCATGATTTACGATGCATGTCACGCCCTCATACATATTACATTCCAACATACTAATGCATACTTTTTTCCAACATTATCTCATAATGTAGGAGTTGAGGATGAAGATCATATTTCTCTATGTGGCTAGTTAATCCTTCGTATCAGTGGTGTTTATGGTGAGTCCTCATTTATAGGAGACTAGTCATCGAGTTGGTTATTGTTTCAAAGACTTTTCCTATGTTTCATATTGAGGGTGATCTAGGGACATGTCTTAGCCCCCGCCCATGATCCTGTGTTGAGGCATCTAATTGGACAAATATTTTGAGTTTATGTTGTCATGTGACATTCCTCCTTTACTATTCATTGTTTAGACTCTTTTATGATATTTTTGCTTTTAGTTTACCTTGTATATGCTTATGATATGTACAAGATTTTTGGTTGGAGCCATTTGGAGTTTCGATCGCCGTGTTTTGATTAGGCCCTAGGTCGAGTCGTGACACAGAAGAAATAATTCATGATATGAATAAAACTAATAAAGAGAGCAATGTTCTAATCAAGAAGATATGAATAAGGCATATGATAGAATGTTTTGACAATTCATATGATTTTATATGAGGTGGATGGACTTTGATGAGAAATGGATTTACATAATATGGAATCAGATGTCTAACATGTGGTACCTAATTATTAAAATTTGACACAAGGCATGAATTTTTCAAGTAAAAAAGAGGAGTCAAAAAGGGAGATCTTCTGAATGTTTATCTGCTATATTGATAATCTATATAATGATCCTAAGTTCAATGGATTTAGTATTTAATCCAATAGATCCATAACCACTTTGCTTATACAGATGATTTATAATATTTTGTTTAGGAAAATCCTATTCTTTTAATCTTATTACTGACTTCTTGAAAAGATATGAAAACAACTCAGGTCAACTTATATATTATATTTTTAATAAGATTTTCTCTATAATGGATGACCATATTTCTCAACTTACTTAGGTTGTACTTTGATTGCAAAGAGGGATTGTTTTGTTGTTGATATGGCCACTAAAATACTCAAGATGTTGGGATCCTGCATAGCAAATAACTCACCACCGGAGGAAAAATAATATTGGTAAAATATATCCTAAATGATATTCTAGTGTATCATCTAAGATTGTTTGGTAATTTGTTATAGGCGTATATTATAATGAAAAATAGAAGTATCACCAGGTGGATTGGCACACATTTTGTTATCCAAGTGTAAGGAGAAATTGAAATTAGATTTCCAAATGCATGATATTTCTAAAAGGCAATAATTATGCACAATTCATGAAGGCAAAGTATTGTAAGAAAATTTACTGGACATTGGACAAGATTTGAGAGGCTCAGTTACTATGGAGAGGCCTCTACTTTAATAAAGACTAAAGTGTATGATTATAATGATAATTAGAGTAGGAATATGAACAATTTCATCCCTAAAAACATTCCTAATATAATTTAAGGAATTTTTTAATGACCCTTGAGGGGGTCAAGGGCTGAGCAACACCCCAGGCCTTAACATTAAAAAAAAATAAAAACAAAGTACAAGGAGAGGGACATAAACCTTACCTGCACCCTATGATGGTACATAAGCTAAAAACCTACTAAGGCAGTCTAACTTATCCCCAATACTATAAAAGAAATCCTAAAACTATGCACCTATGAGCGGACTCCTCTCGATACAAAGTATCTAGAAAAATCTAAATAAGAGAGACTCTACCCTTACAAATACAAGTAAAGAAAGATCCTAAACAAAAATAGACATATTCCTAGAAGCTATATCTATGAATATAGCTTACAGGAAGATGATAAGCAGGAATAAAATGACAAGTGGGAAACCTTCTCCAGTATAATCATCAGAACAACAACTATGGAGGTTGTTTAATCCTCTTAAGTTTTCTCCTTCTAAAACATGCCATGCCCATCATATCCATTCTGAAGTAGCCTTTACTCTTCTGTGGTAGTTGAGTGAAATTATACAACTGGTGAGTATTATTAATTTGGTAGGTGTATTTGGACAGTGTATCAATAGGGAAATTGGCTTCCCTGAAAACTTATTTGCATTGAAAGACATCCAACATTAGGATTAGCTCATGTAACTCCTTAATGAATAATACTCCAAGGTATGCAAGTCTCCTACTTAATCCATTTGATTAGAAGATCTGAGTCAGATTCCAATATAACTCTATGTAGCCATTTTTAATGCACCAACTGATTCCCAAAATAGCAGCTTGCACTTCAGCTTGGTTGTTTTAACCAACCCCTAAGGGAGTAGAAAATGCATAGAGTAAATTGACTCTATGATTTCTTAAAATACCACTTGTTCCTATCTTTCCTGTGTTCTCCAAAGCACTCCCATCAGTGTTTAGTTTCACAATGGAGGAGTGTCATTTAAACCAGTTTAATTAGAGAATCTTTATTTCATGTCTATAATTTTCCACCATAGCTATAAGATCTTTCCAATCACTAGGCGACTTAATATAAGGATATATTGTAATGAGCCGCATATAGAGGTCTTTGATAGTGGAGAATGTAACGCTAGCTGTGCTTCATTCCCCCCTTCCCCATACTTGCTTGAACACCTATTTTTCCATAGATTGCAAAAAATAAGAATAGGAGTGGATTGGATCATCACTTTATGCACCTCATTTTTAGGTTTAACCACCCACCATCTCATTAGTAAATTCCTCAATGGTATACAAGAGTGTTGAACTCCCTAGAAGATGGAAAAATATTTCCAAATATGGTTGGAATGGTGTACAAACACAAAAGTATGCTCAATATTGTCCCATCCAGGTGTAAAACAACAAGATCAAGCTGTTGGTTCCTATCCAAAAGAAATGTTGTTTTCATTGGTAGGTAACTTGGATCTAAGAGCTCTCCATAGTAAAAATGAGGTCTTGAAAGGAATATTTTTATGCCATATAGCTGCATCAGTTAGTTTCCTGATCTTTTTCTTCCTAACATGTTCCCATGTAGAAGCACAAGTGAACTTTTCATGGGAATTTAGGTTCCAATAATCTTAGTCAGGTACATTTCATTGATACTTGAAGAAGGTATTGAGAATCATATTAACTAGTTGTTGAGGAGCATGATGCCATAATTTTCCTTCATTCCAACCACCATTATCAATGAAATTAGACATTGTAATATTATATAATCTTGGGAGGTAACTATTGTAATAAGCTAAAGGACCTATCCCTAGCCAGTCATCCCTCCAAAAGCTGGAGCTTCCTGAGTTAATTGAACACTGAATGTGAGACTCAGCATCATGTTTATTAACCATCATATGTTTCCAAATGATTGACTGCCCATTACCATATTTCTTAATGACAGGATGTGCTCTTTGAAAATACTTGACCTTAAGAAAATCACCTTTAAGTGTCATTTTTGATTGAAAACCCACCAATTTTTATATTTCAGATATAAACAGACATCCTCCAAATTTTTAACTCCAATACCACCTTCTTCATAGGGAAAACTCAAAGTTTCCCAAGCATCCTAGTGATATTTCTTCTTCTCCTTATCCCATGCCCAAAAGAAATCAGCAATAAGTCTTTTTATCTGCTTGAGGGTAGTAGTAATAGGAGTCATAGGTAGTGTTGATGAACATTATTCAGCATTTTAGACAAAACTTCAGCCTCCATAATGAAAAGTGCAGGAGATAGGAGATCCCCTTGTTTCAGACCTCTTGTTCAATAGAAGAAACCATAACTTGTACCATTGATGATGACTGAGTACTAGTTTTGGACATTTTCCTCCAAACCATATTAATGAATATTTCCCCAAAACCCATCCTTCTCATTACTAGACATATAAATGACCACGAAACCTTCTCATAGTCTTTGGCCATGTCTAGCTTAATAACCATATTTTCTCCAAGCTTTGGGTTTTTAATGTTATGGATGATTTCCTGAGCCAACATGATATTTTCTGAGATATTCTTAGCTCAGAAAAATGTAGATTAGTTTTCAGAGATAATATGTGCTAAGATAGAAGCAATTTTGAGACAAAGTAACTTGGATATGACTTTACTGATGAAGTTACTAAGGGATATTTGCCTGAATTCAATAAGCTTGTTAGGATGGTCTACATTTGAGAGTAGAACCAAACATGCATGGGATATAAATTTGGGATTACAATGAAGAAATAAGAATAATAAATCAGCCTTAATAATTCATCACTAATAATGTACCAACATGACTGGTAAAACATTTCACTCATCCCATCAGACCTAGTGGCAGATGCAACACTCATTGAGAAGACAACATTTTTCAACCCATCTTTCATAGGTAAAGAGTGGAGACTTTGGTTTTGTTATTCAATAATCATTCTAGGGATATATTGGAGCACATTTTCAGATATCACTCTGTCTTCCACAGTAAAGATTTGATCAATATGAGTGCAAGCGATTTTTACAATATCCTCATCCCCTTGGATTGAATTACCCTGCTCATCCATAATCATAGTAAAAAAAAACTCCTTCTTCTCCCTCCTATAATGGCATGAAAATATTTAGTATTGGCTTCAACATTATTGAACCAATGCAGTTGAGTTTTTTGTTTGAGGATGGATTTCTCAATCTTTAAATATCTAATGTACTGTTTAATTATGTGATTGATCTTGGACCTATTTTCTGCATTATTGTCACATATGATGTCTTCTTCAGCTTTTCTAACTTTATCTTCAAAATCCTTGACTAAAGCAAAGATCTCACCATATTGTTGTCTTGACAACTTAGTCTCTAAGAAACCCTCTTGATCTTCTGATGGAATAGTCTCAAAGGAGTTCCTTCCATAGGTCTTTTCCAGTAAGTTTTTCACAACCCGACCTAGGACCTAGTCATAACAAGGTGATGGAAACCTTAAAGGGCACCAACTAAGACTCTTGTTTGTATCATAAACATACATAAGGTAAAGTAAAAGAGGAACACATCACAAGAGAGTCTAAACAATGAATAGTAAACAAAGTAAGTCAAATGATAGCATTCACTCGAAACGTTTGTCCAACTAGATTCCTCTACTCATGAATATGGGTGTGGGCTAACACATGTCCTTAGATCACCATCAATATAAAAAAATAGCAAAATTCTTTGGAAAATAAGAAATGAAAACTCAAAACTTGTCCTTAATAGATGAGGACTCACCAAGACTTTGCCGGAATAAGAAAGCTCCCTAGCCACATGGATGGATATGATCCTCAATCTCAACCCCAACATTATGAGACAATGTAGGCAAAAATATGCATTAGTATGTTTGAATGTAGTAAGTATGGGGGCATGGCATGCAATATAAATCATATGATGCACTATTCAATATTATACATGATAAAAGGATAAGTAAAGTCATGAGAAATACCATGATGATCGAAACATTTAAATGACATAGTTGAATATTATAAAATAACATAATACTCATATACATATGTGGGGTAGGAACCCTAACCGAAAATAAGTCCATGTGAGCTATAACATGAAATCTCGATATTTTCCCTACACCAAAAGAAAGGAGAATCTACTTGCCAATATAGACTGTACCCCGCTAAGCGGGTCATGTACATATGCTATATGTGGATCCACTACCTAGGACATGAAGGAAACCTATGGTGGCACATAGCTTATGGGACATGAGGCTGCTACTAAGGCTTTTGGTAGGGCTCCCACCTCAAGTTCACTCAATGCTAAGTTAAATGCCATGGAATACATGTATAGCATAGTAATCATAGTTAACATATCATAGACATGATCATAGGTTCATAATTCATAGAGTAGATCATTTCATAATATAAGTGCAATGTGTGTATTGTCATTTCACATTAAAATATAGTTGCATAATTCATGTCATAAGGCCTTAGGTCACCACATAGGGTCCTATGTCACCTTTTCCATAACTTGCATGAAAATCATACTTTGAAACATGATCATAATTTTTTATCATAATTCATATTTGAATTTAAAGTAAAAACTCATGTACATATTCAATTGATTGACAATCATAAGAATACCTTGAAACATAGGGTTCCATGATCAAAATTCATAAAATTCATCATAGAAAATAACGTCATGCATGGGCTATCATAATTCATCTTGAAATCATGTAATTTAAATAAAAACATACTCATAATTATCATAAATAATGATTAAATATGAGATTGAATCTGCCCAACATAATTCATCAAAATTGAAGTTCAAAGGTCGTGAGATTTCATGAGATTTTGAGATCTAAACCCTTGACTCCATGAGTCGAAAGGACTCATGAATCAATCCACACATACTGTGATTGAAATTGGACTTGAATTTGAGAAAGGAGACTTGATATTGAAGAAACCTTAATGGAAACTTGATGACTTCTTGAGGAACTTGAGACAGAAGTCTAGAATTTATTTGGGAATTAATGTAGGAAAATAAAGAGTTTAGGAGTATTTAGGATCCAATTCGTAATAAATATATTTCTTAAAAATATCAACATACATTATTAGAATCTAGGAAAAAGACCAAACTACCCCGCATTAAAATTCCATTCAGGCAACCCCATGACTTAAGTCTACGGGTCGTAGGGATGGTGATGAGTCATCATTATGACTCATCATGCAGGTCCTGAGAAAGGCCTGAAAATTGAGCCTCAATACTTTGTTGCGAGTCATCTCTACGACTCATCATAGACCTTACAAGTCATCAAAAGGATCCATCTTGCAGGTCTGAAAAACCTACAAGTTAAGGAGTCTATGAAGTTTTCATACAACTCATTTTTACTCGTAAACTCCTCTACGGATCATCCTATTGAGTTGTAGATGGAATTATGAGGGTGAAAGTTGGAGGACATTATATCTTCCATTGAAGACTCATAGTTTTCTTTACAAGTCGTAAATAGACACGTCAACCTAACTCTTGTCGTAGCTAATTTTCCTATTCCTAAACCTTTATCTACAACTTGCTTCTATGTCTCGTAAATATCCCTATGAGTCATAGACCCACTCTTAGGCTTGGGGTCAGTCAACTTTTCTTGAGATTTTTCTTTCGTTCAACTTTTCATCTTATGGGTCTTACAATATCTCTGGATTGGGAAAATTCGTCCTCGAATGTGATTCAAATCACGTAGGAAAGGCATGAAAAGAGGACTAGCAACCCAACATGAGCATAGGGACATAGAACATGTAAACTTCATACTTTACATAAAACATGGCCTTTTAAAAAAAATCACTTTCATGAATCATGCATGCATATGTATGACATATGGAACTTAAACGTAGGAGTTTAATCTATTCGATCATGAACAACTTAGTACCTTAGGCTTAAGTGGAAGTAAAGAGATACAAATAACTCTTTATCATGTCCGCTTCCGCTTTCCATGTAGCACCTTCTATTTGTTGATTTCTCCATAACCATTTGACCGATACAACATCTTTATTCCTTAGCCTATTCATTTGCCAGTCTAAGACTTCGACTGGGTAATCTTCATAAGTTAAATTCTCTTCAACGTTCATAATTTCAAAAGGCACAATGGAGTTTGGATCACCCATAAATTTTCTCAACATTGATACATGAAATACTAGATGAACCATAGACAACTAAAATGGCAAATCTAACCCATATGCCACTTTACCAATACGTATCACTATTCTATAGGGTCCTACATATCTAGGACTCAACTTTCCTTTCTTCCCGAACTGCGTTACACCTTTCATAGGTAAGACCTTCAAATAAACCCAATCATCCACATTAAATTCAAGATCTCTTCTCCTTGTGTCCGAATAGGACTTTTGATGACTTTAAGTTGTCTTCAACCTTTCTCTTATGATCCTAACTTTCAACATAGCATCAACCATGAAATCTGGACTAATCAATGCCATTTCACCCACTTCAAACCATCCTAGTGGAGTTCTACATCTTCTCCCATACAAGGCTTCAAAAGGAGCCATTTGGATGCTTGAGTGATAACTATTATTATAGGCAAACTCAATCAATGGAAAATGCTCATTCCAACTCCCTTTAAGATCAATTACACATGCCATTAACATATCCTCCAAAGTTTGAATCATTCTTTCGGTTTGTCCATCAGTTTGAGGAAGGAAACCAATACTTAGCTTAACTCTAGTACCACGACCCTTTTGAAATGAGTTCAAAAAATGTGAAGTGAATTGAGTATTTTTATCCGATATAATCGACAAAGGAACACCATGGAGTTTCATAAGTTCACAAATGTACAGCTTAGTATAGTCTTCGGCACCTTAAGAAATCTTAGTCGATAGAAAATGAACCGACTTATTCATCCAATATACAACAACCCAAATTGAATCATGTTGCCTTCTAGTATGAGGCAAACCTTCTATAAAGTCCATATTCACATATTTCCACTTCTAAGTAGAAATCTCTATGTCTTAAACTGAACCTCCCAATTTTTGATGCTCAACTTTAACTTGTTGACAATTAGGATACTTATCCACAAACTACACTATATCCTTTTTTGTGCCATTCCACCAATTCACTTCCCTCAGATCACGATACATCTTGGTGGATTCCGGATGAATTGAACACCGAGAACTATGGGCCTCATTCAATATCAACTCTTTTATTCCATCAACATCAGGAAGACATAACCGTCCTTGGTAACGTAGTACCCCACCTCCCCCTTGGGAGAAAGACTCAATGGATTTTTCAGCATCCGACTTCTTCCATTCAACCAATACCGGATCATTATCTTTTTTTGCCTCAACATTATCCGCAAGAGATAATTCTTAGCCATTATGTAAAAGAATACCTCCATTATTGGAATCAATCAAACACACACCTAAACGTGTCAATCTATAAACATATTTGACCAACTCCTTCTTTCCTTCCTCAACAAATGCAACACTATCCATAGACAACTAACTAAGAGAATCGGCTATAATGTTTGCCTTACCTGGATAGTATAACACACTCCTGTCATAATCCTTTAGGAGTTCAAGCCATCTCCTTTGCCTAAGGTTCAAGTCCCTTTGGCCGAAAAAATATTGCAAACTCTTATGGTTAGTGAACACATCAACATGCACTCCATAACCCTAGTGACGCCAAATTTTCAAAGCAAATACAACCGCTGCAAGTTTGAGATCTTGGGTATGATAGGTACTTTTATGTACCTTAAGTTGCCTAGAAGAATAGACGATCACCTTACCATATTGTATTAAGACACAACCCAAACCGACATGTGAGGCATAATAATAAACAACAAACCCATTCGAACCTTCGAGAAATGTCAAAATAAGAGGCGATGTAAGACGATCGTTCACTATTTGGAAACTCCTTTCACATTCATCCAACCAATGAAACCTCCCCTTCTATTGAGTTAGCCTAGTTAAGGGCAAAAAAAAAGTCAAAAACCCTTGAACAAACCTTCTATGGTATCCAGCTAAGCCCAAGAAAATCCTAATATCTGAAGGGGATAACGTTCTAGACATATTATTAAAAGCTTCCATTTTCTTTAGATCTACTTTAATCCCATCACCGGACACCACATGGAAAAGAAATGAAACTTCTCTTAGACAAAACACACACTTACAAAATTTGGTAAATAATTGCTTCTCTCTTAATATTTGTAACACAAATCTGAAGTGGCTCATATGATCTTCCTCATTTCAAGAATAAATAATGATGTCATCAATGAACACCACAATAAATATGTCCAAGTATGGCTTAAAATACTATTCATCAAATCCATGAAGATAGTTGGAGCATTAGTAAAACCAAACGACATTACTACAAACTCAAAATTACCATATCTTGTCTAAAATGCCATTTTGGGAATATCACACTACCTTACTTTTAATTTATGATAATCGGAACGGAGAGCAATCTTGGAGAAGTAACTTGCCCCTTGCAATTGATCAAATAAATCATCTATCCTGGGGATTGGATATTGGTACTTAATGGTGACCTTATTTAATTTCCAGTAATATATACACATTCGGAGTGACATGTCCTTATTTCTAACAAATAATACAGGAGCACCCCATGGTGAAATACTTGGCCTTATAAAACCCTTATCCAACAAATCTTTTAATTTCTCTTTGAACTCCTTAAGTACCGCCGGAGACGTATGGTAAGGAGCACTAGAACTAGGTTGGGCATCGGGAAGGAAATTTATTCCAAAGTCATTTTTCCTTTTGGGAGAAATAATGCCCAAATCATTTGGAAACACATCAGAAAAATCATTAACTAGAGGGACCGATTCAAGAGTGGGAGTTTTGACATCAATATCCCTAATTCGCACAAAATAATAAATGTACCCTTTGGAAATCACTTTTTGGGCCTTAAGACCTGATATAAATCGACCCTTAACCACCGAATCATTACCCTTCTATTTAAGAATAAGGTCATTAGGAAAGTGAAACAACCACACGAGTCCTACAATATATAGATGCATTAGCGACTTGTAACCAATCCATACCATGAATAATGTCAAAATCGGTTATGTCAAGTTAAACAAGATCGACATGGGATACTTCCTATAAGCTCTCTTGCCTAATACCGAATGACCATCAGGAGTATAAACTAAAAAATGTTCTAATAGCACCTCGGGGCATATATTAAATCTCATAGCCAGGTAAGGAGTAACAAAAGACAAGTTGGTACCATGATCAAGCACTGCATAAACATCTAAGTTAAAGACCCGTAACATATCCATAACCACATCGGGAGTCTCATCGATATTTTTCCTAGAATGAAAAGCATAGAATCTGTTATTATGTTGACCTCCCTTAGGTTGAGCTTGGGCATTTTGTTGGACTTGGCCTCCTTGAGGATGACCTTATCCCCCTTTGTTGGTAATATAAGGAAACTCGGATTGCTTATGCCCATATAGCCACATCACTAGCAAGCACCCATTCCCATCAAGCATTTTCCTCCATGAATCTTCCCACACTTTGCACACTTAGAAAAAGAAGAGCTACTGGAATTCACACCTCCTCCTCCATGAGCTTTAGGGTATGTCACCCATTCCTTAACAAACTTCTTCCCCAAACCTTGGTGTTACACCCCGTACTTTGGTACCTTAGAATGCTTCTTAAGCTTCTTAAGTTTCTAGGAAGGCTCTTAAGTTTCGTAGAAGTCATCATGTGATTTGGATAATCTATAATGCTATCAAATAATCCTAAGGAAAGGAGAAGGATATACTCTATAAGAGAGAAGATTAGAAATAGGGTTACAAGAATCCGGAAGAAGTTGGAGGTTAAGTAGTGAGTCGTAGGACTCAACTTAATTGCGAAAGCTATTACTTGGGACATTTTACATACTAAGCTACTTGAGTACACATCGAGATTAAATAGCAAGGAATACATAGGCTCTTGTAGTGAGACAAGATTATAAACCCATGGAAGAGAAATAAGGAGACGACGCGTCTACTCAAAGCAAGTAGGTGATGCGCCTACACAAAGTGAGTAGGTGATGAACCTACTTAGGGTTAGGTAGGTGATGCAGCAGCTTGGGTGGAAACCACGCTGCCACATGGCAGCCAAGGATTGGAGGCATGATTGAGGTGGCGCCCTAAGGGGCTGCCACATATCACACCTAGGGGAAGCCATATGTCACCTCCTAAGTAGGTGTATATATGTGTTATATGATGGAGTATATCTCATTTTCAGCACTTCTAACTTGAGAGAATTGAGAGAAAAATGTGACAGCAAGAAAGAGGTAGCCACGGGTTGCTCCAATTCAAGGTAAGCCCCAATTTCATTTCGTGAATTAATTATTTAAGGTATCTAATGGATACATGATGGGGTTTAATTTCATAAAATTACTATTTGGGGCAGCAAAGAAGGGACATGAACAGTTCGCAACTTTCAGCATATTAAGGAGTTTCCAAAGTTAATTTTCAACAAGTTTGGGAAGCTATTTGTAAGGTATGGCTTGGTTCCCTTCTCCAACATTTTGGTAAGGGTTTGGAAATGATATTAAGGTGTTAATAATGTAAATTTATGGTTTGTATAAGCACAAAAGGGATAGAAAACAGCCACAACAGTTCAGCCGCAATTAAGGAACTTCCAAGGCGAGTTTTGGCAAGCTTTGGCGAATTTTGGGTAACGTGAGGCCATTTCCTTAAAACTGGGGTTTACGGTGTTTTTATAGGGTGTATTACACACCTTGTATGCTTCTGTAAGTGTAAAAGTATCGTATAAATGTTTAACGTTCGAAGCAAACTAAATTGGAGTCGCTATAGTTATATTGTAGTCGAAGCAAGGTGTTATGCTTGTGGTGTCCTTCTGCAGGTGTGTGGTGTTGTGTTGGACGGCCTAAAATTATTCTAAAAGGGGTGTGTTAGCTTCTAGTTTCAGCCACCCAACCCTCCATTTCGTATAGTTAAAGGTTTTGCAAAATGGAAACTAGAAACCCCATTTTGGTATCGTGGTTTCAAGCGAGTCATTTGCAGTTTGTGTTGTATTATGTTGGTGTGAACTGCTTATACATGTGCTGCAGGTTGTTGTTTTTTTTCTTTGTTTATTGGGAGTGTAGTTGGAAATTCGGATAGGGCATATTATAGGGGAGGTGTTTCCCGATTTTCGTTAAATCCTTAACTAGTTAGGGAAGTAGTCGAGAAGGCGAACGAGGAGACCTAAGATGGGGAAAGGATAAGGGTTGTTGATAGTTGCATTACTTTCATGTTACCTAGGTTCAAGGAAGGACGAGGCGAATGGGATAAAGAGTAACCCGTAAGAGGTATGTAAAGCCTGTCTCTCTTTTCTTTTAGGCATGTCTTAGATTTAAGTCGCAAATGATATTTGTATGAAGCCTGGGGTAAATTTATTCATGAGCCCTAAACATGATTCATGATTCATAATTTGTGTTCACCGTTTAATGTTAAGACTCTTAAAGTAGTTAAGCTTACATTCCTCAAGTCTACTATATGCTAAAAAGTAGTGTATGTAAAGTTATTCTTCCTCTCTTTTGGCATGACTTAGATGTAAGTATTATGTATATGAAGTTTGAAGTTCTTCCACTCTTAAAACTCTAAGTGTGAGTTAAGGCTCTTGTTCACTTCCTACAGATTAGAACTCCTATAACAAGTTGAGTCATTACTTTTCAAGTCATTCATCTGATAGAAAGTGGTACATGTAAAGCTTGTCTTTTCCTACTTCTAGAAAGACTTGACTATAGGTACTATAGAACATGGATTTGGAGATAACTCCATTTATAGATTTTGGATGTAGGTCATGACTTGTACCAACTTCTGAATGATAACGGCCTTAAAGTAGTTAAACTACGACCCTTAAGCCTACTATAGGTTGAATAGTATTGGGATGTGTAAGCTCCTATATCCAGGGGCTCGTGAACATGCTTTATGGTGATAGCTAAGGGATGTTTGATATGTTAGGGAGTTTTACGTGCACGTATATACATTATGATATATATTGATCAGGACGAACGTACCTCGGCATAGTTTGATATGTAAGGATCAAGCCGTATGTTCCATAGCATATTGTGCTGTATACGGATCGAGCTATCATACCTAGGCATTATTACATGATATATGGATCAGGCCATCGTTCCTCGGTATTATTATACGATATATGGATCGAGCCATCGTACCTAGGCATTGTTACATGATATACAGATCGGGCTATCATTTCTCGAGATTATTATACGATATATGGATCGAGCGGTCGTACCTCGGCATTATTATACAATATATGGATCAGCCATCATTCCTCGACATTATTATATGATACACGGATCGGGCCGTCGTTCCTTGGCGTATAGTTTGTATATACATGGATTGGGCTATACGTTCCACAACGCTAATGGTATATATGTTCTTATGATGACAAAATGATGTAGTTATTACACAAGTCCCCAAACGGGCCGGATATAGTACCCGATGATAGCATGTATGCCTTTATTTTATAAAATGCAGGTATGGTAGATGGATAAATGTTATACTTGCCCACTGCATCCTTATTTCAGTTGTTGTCTTAGTTATCATGTTTTATGCTTTATATACTTAGTACATATATCGTACTGACCCCTTTCCTCGGGAGAGGGAGGGCTACATTTCATGCCGGCAGGTACAGATGTTTGTTTTGGAGATCCGCCAGCTTAGGGTCTCCATCCAGCAATGTTAGAAGTGCTCCACTATTCTAGAGCCTAACTTTTGGTACTAGTAATTTGATATATATATATATATATTTGTTTATTCAGGGGTATGACGAGGCCCTATCCCGCCATATGTTACCATTACTATTCTTAGAGGTCTGTAGATATGTGTATGTGGGTAATGTGTGAGTTTTGTGCGACTATGGTTATACGATGAGTTATAAATGTTATTATGCTATGGCAGCCTTGTTGGCTTGCTTGTCCTTTCATGACATGATACAAATGAAAGAGGCTACACGTGTATGAAAATTTTATCACCTATTGGGGTTCTTATGTATAGTTCTTATATATGATAGATACATATACAGGGGTCCAGGTCGGACCCCAGCTGCGGCCCACGGGATTGGGTCCTGATAGAAGTGGTATTAAAGCAGTTCGTCCTTGGAATGTCTACAGACCGTGTCTTGTAGATTCTTGTCTATCAATGTGTTATGCACCACATCCATAGACAGGAGGCTACAGGACATTTAGGATGTTACTTTCTTTCAAATCTAAGATCGTGCGATAGAGCCGAGTCATAGGGAATAAAATTCCTCATACTAACCTATGATTTTAACAGAAGGACAACATCAATAGAAGAAGTGATTGACGATGTTGGAAGTTACAAGGAATGCAGGTAAGCAAAGGCACCAAGGACCTATCTCAAGTAAGGTGTTGCAATACGATTGACATATAAAGTTGAAAACTGAAAAGAAGGTAAACAGGAAAGTACAATCGGTGCAGTTCAAGTGGACATACGAGGTAAGTCTATTTTCATACTGCTAATTATGGGTGCCCTGTGTGGATGCGATATGATATGATGTGAATATATACATGCGTGCCCTGTGAGGCAGTGTTGGCATTTCCTGCATGCAGGTGCTGAGATAGGGAGAAATACAAAGGAAACTCTACCCAAATTTTCCTAGAAATAAGAAGAGAATGAAATATAGGGCTGTAGTATGTCTGGAAAGGTTGTGCCCACAACAATGATGTGATTTTATTAAACTACGAGTGTGGCTGACCTCGAGAAATGAGTTAATTGCTAAATTGATGGCAATAGAAACTAGGAGTTCGATACTAGTATGGTAAAATGAAGTTGGAAAAGACTTATAATCCAAAGAAGAAAATTTAGAGAAGACTGATAGATCTAAATAGAATGATATTAAGGCACCAACTGAATGGGTACACAAGGATAAACTATGATGAGCTATAGTTGAAAGAAGTAACAGTATAGGTAAGAAAAGAGTACTAGGGAAAAAGAATTGTGACCAATTCGAAGTGTTAAGAAGAAAGCTTGTGAGACATTAAGGATAAGACTAACTAAGAAGGGTAAGTAATCCATAGTAAGAATCATGAAAAAGGATAAGTAATGTTATACTATGGGATTGGATGCACACAGTATACCATGTGAATATAACGAAGATCGTTATGAGAATAAGGAAATCTTAGTAAGGAAATAACTAAAAGGTATGATGTGGTCCATGTGATTGGAATAAAAAGATAGGTGTGGAACTGAAAAGCAAGCTATGGAACGAATAAGGAAGACTTATCAAGTTCTGTAGGAAAAGTTTCGAAGAAAGGTTATATGACGACAAAAAGGATAGCTAGTGCAAAGAAATAAAAATTAATATGGAATTGCTTGCGCACAACCAAAACAAATGGACGTGAGCTGGAGGAATAATAAGGAAGTTCTAACAGAGGCACCGAAGATAGACATAAATAACTAAATACTAGGACGGAACGAAAGAAGAATGTATAGTTATAGATTTAAAGGGATAGTACTACAACATGGTGTTAAGGTAGACCTATTATTGAGGCAAGCTCGATATGCTATTAAGAAAGTGAGTATTGGGCGCATGATAAGGATGAAATCTCATGGGGAATAAAGAAGTATTGTGTATACGTTACTCGAGTACCAATGTTCAAGACTGGAGTGGTACTGTATATATTGAGGATTCTAAGCACCTCATGATTGTATTAAGGTTTCGTACAGGGGTAACCTAATGTATAGGTGATGTAAAGGAAGATATGGAAATAGCACAGTATACTAAATAGGTTGGAAAGGACTCATATGCATTTGGAAAGTTAGAAATAAATAGACAATGACAGGGATACACTCTAAAGGTGGGAAGTGGACAAGAGAAGTAAAAGCATAAGAGAAAATCAACCGACGCTATCATATGTAAATAGGAATGCTTAAACTTCAAATGAGATCCCATAAGGGATGAATGTGATCATACCAGCACTAATGCACCGGATACCATCAGAACTCCGAAGTTAAGTGTGCTTGGGCAAGAGTAGTATTAGGATGGGTGACCCGTACCTATTTCCTACGTCTACAGGTAATCCTAACCTTTGGAACTCTGATATTGATTGCTCGATGAAGGTATATGTTACGGCAATGGGATAGAGGACCTCTCTATATAATCAGTATAAGGTCCGGAGGAAGGTTTTGGTTTACATTCGAGGATGAATGTTCTAAATAGGGGACGGATGTTACACCCCATACTTTGGTACCTTGGAACGCTTCTTAAGCTTCTTAAGTTTCTAGGAAGGCTCTTCAGTTTCTTAGAAGTCATCATATGAGTTGGATAATCTATAATACTATCAAATAAATTAAGGAAACGAGAAGGAGATACTCCATAAGAGAGAAGATTGGAAATAGGGTTACAAGAATCCAGAAGAAGTTGGAGGTTAAGTAGTGAGTCGTAGGACTCGACTTACTTGTGAAAGCTATTACTTGGGAAATTTTGCATAATAATCTACTTGAGTACACATCGAGCTTAAGTAGCAAAAAATACATAGGCTCTTGGAGTGAGATGAGCAGCTTGAGTGAACCCAATGCTGTCACACGGCAACCAAGGATTGGAGGCATGATTGAGGTGGCACCCTAGGGGGCTTCCATGTGTCACCTCCTTAGGAGGTATATATATGTGTTATATTCTGGAGTATATCTCATTTTCAGCACTTCTAACTTGAGAGAATTGAGAGAAAAACGTGAGAGCAAGAAAGAGGCAGCCACGGATTGCTCCAATTCAAGGTAATCCCCAATTTCATTCCGTGAATTAATTATTTATGGTATTCCATGGATACATGATAGGATTTAATGGATAGAAAAGAAGGGACACAAACAGTCCACGACTTTCAACATATTATAGAGTTTCTAAGGTTAATTTTCAACAAGTTTGGGAAGCCGTTTGTTAAGGTATGGCTTGGTTCCCTTATCGAATGTTTTGGTAAGGGTTTTGAAATTATATTAAGGTGTTAATAATGTAAATTTATGGTTTTTATCAGCACAAAACGGATAGCAAACAGCCACAACATTTCAGCCACAAATAAAGAACTTCCGAGGCGAGTTTTGGCAAGCTTTGGCAAATTTTGGGTAAGGTGAGACCTTTTCTTCGAATTGGGGTTTATGGTGTTGTTATATGGTGTATTACACACCTTGTATTCTTCTGTAAGTGTAAAAGTGTCATAGAAATATTTAGCGTTCGAAGCAAACTAAATTGGAGTTGCTATAGTTAAATTGTAGTCGAAGCAAGGTGTTGTGCTTGTTGTGTGCTGCTGCAGGTGTGTGGTGTCATGTTTCAGGGCCTAGAAGTATTCTAAAAGGGGTGTGTTATCTTCTGGTTGCATACACCCGACCCTCCATTTTGTATAGTTAAAGGTTTTGCAAAATGGAAACTAGAAACCCCATTTTGGTATCGTGGTTTCAAGCGAGTCATTTGCAGTTTGTGTTGTATTATGTTGGTGTGTACTGCTTATACATATGATGCAGGTTGTTGTTGTTTCTCGTCTTTGGTTATTTGGAGTGTAGTTCGAAATTCGGATAGGGCATATTATAGCGGAGGTGTTGGCCGATTTTTGTTAACTCCTTAACTAGTTAAGGAACTAGTCAAGAAGGCGAGCGTGGGGTTGAGTTCTATGAATACTCATATGTAACCTAAGATTCTGAAAGGCTAAGGGTTTTTTATACTTGCATTACTTTCATTTTACCTAGGTTTAAGGAACGACGAGGCAAATGGGATAAAGAGTAACCCGTAAGAGGTATGTAAAGCCTGTCTCTCTTTTCTTTTAGGCATGTCTTAGATTTAAGTGGCAAATAATATGTGTATGAAGCTTGGGGTAATTCTATTCATGAGCCCTGAACATGATTCATGATTCATGATTCATAATTCGTGTTCACTGTTGAATGTTAAGACTCTTAAAGTAGTTAAGCTTCCATTTCTCAAGTCTTCTATATGCTGAAAAGTACTGTATTCCTTTCTCTTGGCATGACTTAGATGTAAGTATTATGTATATGAAGTTTGAAGTTCTTCAACTCTTAAAACTCTGAGTGTTAGTTAAGGCTCTTGTTCACTTCCTACTAATTATAACTCATGTAACAAGTTGAGTCATTACTTTTCAAGACTTCCATGTAATAGAAAGTCGTACATGTAAAACTTGTCTTTTCCTACTTCTAGAAAGACTGGAATATAGGTACTATAGAACATGGATTTGGAGATAACTCCATTTATAGATTCTGGATGTAGTTCATGACTTGTACCAACTTCTGAATGATAACGGCCTTAAAGTAGTTAAACTACGACCCTTAAGCCTACTATAGGTTGAATAGTATTGGGATGTGTAAGCTTCTATATCGAGGGGCTCGTGAACATGCTTTATGGTGATAGCTAAGGGATGTTTGATATGTTAAGGAGTTTTACGTGCACGTATATACATTATGATATATATGGATCAGGACGAACGTACCTCAGCATAGTTTGATATGTAAGGATCAAGCCATATGTTCCACAACATATTGTGCTGTATACGGATCGGGCTATCATACCTCAAAATTGTTCTATGATATACGGATTGGGCCATCATTCCTCGGCATTATTATATGACATATGGATCAGGCTGTCGTACCTCGGCATTGCTACATGATATATAGATCGGGCCGTCGTTCCTCGGTATTATTATATGATATACAGATTGGGCCATCATTCCTCGGTGTGTACTTTGTATATACATGGATCGGGGTGTATGTTTCACATCGCTAATGGTATATATGTTCTTATGATGACAAAATGATGTAGTTATTACACAAGTCCCCAAATGGGCTGGATACAGTATGTGATTATAGCATATATGCCTTTATTTTATAAAATGTAGGTACGGTAGATGGCTAAATATTATACTTGCCCCATGCATCCTTATTTCAGTTGTTGTCTCAGTTATTATGTTTTATGCTTTATATACTCAATACATATATCGTACTGACCCCCTTTCCTCAGTGGGTTGCGTTTCATGCCCACAGGTACAAATGTTCATTTTACAGATCCGCCAGCTTAGGGTCTCCACTAAGCGATGTTGGAAGTGCTCCACTGTTCTAGAACCTAACTTTTGATACTGGTCAGTTGATATATATATATATATTTGTTTATTTTGGGGTACGGCGGGGTCCTATCCCACCATATGTTACCATTACTATTCTTAGAGGTCTGTAGATATATGTATGTGGGTAATGTGTGAGTTTTGTGCGACTATGGTTTTACGATAAGTTATATATGTTACTATCCTATGACAACCTTGTCGGCATTTTTGCCCTTTCATGACATGATACAAATAAAAAAGGCTACACGTGTATGAAAATTTTATCACCTATTGGGGTTCTTATGTATAGTTCTTATATCTGATAGATACATATACGGAGGTCCAGGTCGGACCCCAGTCACAGCCCACGAGGTTGGGTCGTGACACTTGGCCTTCTTGAGAGAGGCCACTACTACTGCCTCCGGTCCTAGTATAAGAGAACCCACCTTCATACCGGGCCCTCTTAGAATACCTCATCCTCATCTCCATGAGCTTTTCTCCTTCTATTTTTTTGGTGAAAGTTATGAGCCGAGATATGTCCATCTGCTTAAAAGCATAGTGGTACGACATTCCTTAGCAACTAAGTCAGACACCCCTAATATGAATTTACTCATTCGGGCACATTGATCAGCAACTAATGAAGGAGCATACTTAGAGAACTTAGTAAACTTAAGGGAATAGTCCCTTACCCTCATTTTGACTTGTAAAAAACTGATGAACTCCAACATCTTATCTTCCCTTAGTTTAAGAGGTAAAAAGGGATTAAGCAAAGCGAGTTTGAAGGTTTCCTATTTTGTGAGACCTTCATATACCCTTTCCACCTTCCATTGGGTACACCACACTTGTGCAAAAACCTTAAGTTTATAGGCCGCTAACTCTGCCTTTTATTTAGACGACACACCCATAATGTTCATTATCTTATAGACCTCATCTATGAACACTTGTGGATCATTATCAGACTTTGAGCAATAAAACTTGGGAGGGCTCATTCGTGCAAAGTACCTCATTCTTGAGGCTAGAGTAGGAAAATAAGGAGGAGCTACAACCCCTTGGTTGGTCACCACTTGGGCTAGTATAGTGATAGCGGTCCAAAAATTCTTATTAGTCACTTGGTCCGGTAGGGGACCATTGTCTTGAGGAGCCGGGGGAGCTTGGATTTCATTAGCATTGTTTCCCCTTGGAAATGGTGGTCTTCTTGGAGCCATTTTTTTTCCTGAAAATCTTAAAGAACAATCTTTAGGGAAAGAAAGTCTTAGAACACAATCTACCGCATGACATAGATCATCAAAGAAGTGAGAATTCCTAAAACTTTTTATAGCCTCCTATTCATAGAAGTGGTGCGCTTCAGTACTATGAATATGACTCTACTTGACATGTCATGTTGGATACCTTAGCACTACTTAAACCTTGCACTCTAATACCAAATTTGTCACGATCCGACCTATAGACTAGTCATAACACTACGATCGACACCCCGAAAAGATCCAACCAAGACTCTTGTTCATATCATAAACATACATGAGATAATTAAAAGTGGAACACATCACATGATAATTTAAACCATGAATAGTAAAGAAAAAAAATCACATGACAACATAGACTCGAAATATTTGTCCAACTAGATGCCTCTACTCATGAATATGGAAAGGGTCTAAGATTTGTCCCTAGCTCACCATCAATATGAAAACATAGAAAAAGTCTTTAGAAAATAAGAAACGATAACTCATAACTTGTCCTCTATTGATGAGGACTCACCGAGACTTTACTGGAATAAGAAAGCTCCCTAGCCACGTGGGTGGATATGATCCTCAACATCAACCCCTACATTGTGAGACAATGTAGGCAAGAATATGCGTTAGTAAATTGAAATGTATTAAGTATGTGGGCATGATATGCAATATAAATAATAAGATGCAATGACCAATATTATACATGATAAAAGGATAAGTAAAGTCATGAGAAATACCATATACATATGTGGTATAGGAACCCTAACCAATAATAAAATGATGAGAGATATAACATGGAATCCCGATATTAACCTTACACCGGAAGAAAGGGGAATCTACTTGCCAATGTAGACTCTAGCCCTGCACATATGCTATATGTTAATCAACTAGCTAGAACATGAAGGAAACCTATGGTGGCACTTATTTTATGGGACATGAGGCAGATACTAAGGCTTTTGGTAGGTACCCCACCTCAATTCCACTTGGTGCTTAGTTAAATCCAATGGAATACATACATGGCATAATAATCATAGTTAACATATCATAGACATGATCATAAGTTTGTAATTCATAGTGTAGCTCATTTCATAACATAAGTGCAATGCAGGTATTTTCCTTTCACATTACAAATCATTCTTGCATAATTCATACCATTAGGCCTTAGGTCACCACATAGAGCCCCAAGTCACCTTTTTCCATAACTTGCATTAAAATCATACTTTGAAACATGCTCATAATTTATGATCATAATACAAAATTTAATTTAGAGTGAAAGCTCATGTACATAATCAATTGATTGACAACCATAAGAATACCTTGAAACATAGGGTTCCATGATCAAAATTCATAAAATTCATCATAGAAAATAACTTCACGCATGGGCTTTCATAATTCATATTGAAATCATGTAATTTACCTGAAAACATACTCATAATAATCATAAATAATGATTAAATGGGAGATTGAATCTTCCCAGCATAATTCATCAAAATGGAAGTTCAAAGATACTGAGATTTCATCAGATTTGAGATTTAAACCTCGGACTCCATGAGTGGAAGGGACTCATGAATCAATCCACACATACCTTGATTTAAATTGGACTTGAATTTGAGAAAGGTGACTTGATGTTGATGAAACCCTAAAGGAATCTTGATGAACTCTTGAGGAACCTTCGGAGAGAAGTCTAGAATTTGTTTAGGAATTAATGAGGGAAAATAAAGAGTTTAGGAATATTTAGAGTCTAATTTGTAATGAATATAGTCCTTAAAAATGGTCACATATGTTATTAGAATGTAGGGAAATAACCAAACTACCCCTCATTAAAATTCTAATCGGGAAACTGCACGACTTGAGTCTATGGGTTATAGGCATGGTGATGAGTTGTCATTATGACTCATCTTGTAGGTCATGAGAAAAGCCTAAAAATCAAGCCTCAGTACTTTTGATACGAGCCGTCTTAACGACTCATTGTAGAGCTTATGGGACATCAAACAGATCTATCTTGCAGGTCTAAAAAACCTGTAATTTGAGGAGTCTTTGAACTTTTCATACTACTCATTTCTATGAGTCATAAACTACTCTATGGAATCCTATTTAGTCATAGATGAAGTTCTGAGGGTGACATCTGGGCGTCATTATATCTTCCCTTGACGACTCTTATTTTTCTCTATGAGTTGTAAATAGACACATCAACCCAACTCTTGCCTTAGCCAATTTTCCCATTCCTAAACCCTTATCTACGATGAGCTTCTACGATCCGTAAAGATCCGTATGAGTCATAGACCTACTTGTAGGCTTGGGGTCAATCAACTTTTCTTGAGATTTTTCTTTCATTCTACTTTTCATCTTATGGGGTCTTAAAATATCTCTCGCTTGGGAAAATTCATCCTCGAATGAGATTCAAATAGAGTAGGAAAGGCATGGAAAGAGGACTAGCAACCCAACATGAGCATTGGGACATAGAACATGTAAACTTCATACTTTACATAAAACATGGCCCTTTTGAAAAAAATACTTTCATGAATCATGCATTCATATGAATGACATATGGAACTAAAACGTAGGAGTTTAATCGATTCGATCATGAACAACTTAGTACCTTCGACTTGAGTGGAAATAAAGACATACGAATAATGCTTCATTATGTCCGCCTCAGCTTCCCATGTAGAACCTTCTACTTATTGATTTCTCCACAACACTTTGACAGATACAACATCTTTATTCCTTAGCCTCTTCACTTGCCAGTCTATGATTTCAATCGGGACCTCTTCATAAGTCAAATTCTCTTTAACGTTCACAATTTCCAAAGGAACAATGGAGTTTGGATCACCCACTAATTTTCTCAACATTGAAACATGAAATACCATATTAACTATAGCCAACTCAAATGGAAAATTTAACCTATATGCCACTTTACCAATATGTATCACTATTCTATAGGGTCCTACATATGTAGACTCAACTTTTCTTTCTTCCCAAACTGCGTTACACCTTTCATAGCTAAGACCTTCAAATAAACCCAATCATCCTCATTAAATTCAAGCTTTCTTCTCCTTGTGTCCGAATAGGACTTATGATGACTTTGAGTCATCTTCAACCTTTATTTTATGATCCTTAATTTCTCCATAGCATCAACCACCAAATCTAGACAAATCAATGTTATTTCACCCACTTCAAACTATCCTACTGCAGTTCTACATCTTCTCCCATTAATGACTTTGAGTCATCTTCAACCTTTTTTTATGATCCTTAATTTCTCCATAGCCTCAACCACGAAATCTTGACCAATCAATATTATTTCACCCACTTCAAACCATCCTACTGGACTTATACATCTTCTCTAATACAAGGCTTCAGAAAGAGCCATTTGGATGCTAGAGTGATAACTATTATTATAGGCAAACTCAATCAATGGAAAATGCTCATTTCAACTTTATTTAAGATCACTTACACATGCCCTTAACATATCCTCCAAAGTTTAAATTGTTCTTTTGGCTTGTCCATCGGTTAGAGTATGGAAACCGATACTTAACTTAACTCTAGTACCATGACCCTTTTGAAATGACTTCCAAAAATATGAATTGAATTACGTACTTTTATCTGATATAATCGACAAAGGAACACCATGGAGTTTCATAAGTACACGAATGTGCAGCTTAGCATAGTGTTCGGTACCATAAGAATTCTTAGCTAGTATAAAGTGAGAAACCTTATTCATCCAATCTACAACAACCCAAATTGAATCATGTTACCTTGTAGTATGAGGCAAACTTGCTACAAAGTCCATATTCATATATTCCCACTTCTAAGTAGAAATCTCTATGTCTTGAGCTAAATCTCCCAATTTTTGATGCTCAACTTTAACTTGTTGAAAATTAGCACACTTAGCCACAAACTCCACTATATCCTTTTACATGTCATTCTACTAATACTCTTCACTCAGATCATGATACATCTTGGTGGATCCCGAATGAATTGAATACCGAGAACTATAAGCCTCATTCAATATCAACTCTCTTAATCCAGCAACATCAGGAACACACAACCATCCTTGGTAATATAGTACCCTACCTCCCCTTTGGGATAAAGCATCAATGGATTTTTTGGCATCTGACTTCTTCAATTCAACAAACACTGGATTATTGTCTTAGTTGGCCTCAACATCCGCCACAAGAGATAATTTTGAGCCATTATGTACAAGAATACCTCCATCATTGGAATCAATCAAACAAATACCTAAACGTGCCAATCTATAAACAACTTTGACTAACTTTTTCTTACCTTTCTCAACATATGCAACACTACTGATGGACAACCGACTAAGAGAATCAGCTACAATTTTTGCCTTACTTGGATGGTACAACACACTCACATCATAATCCTTTAGGAGTTCAAGGCATCTCATTTGCCTAAAGTTCAAGTCACTTTGGATAAAAACATATTCCAAACTCTTATTGTCAGTGAACACATCAACATGTACCCCATAAAGGTAGTGACGCAAGATTTTCATACCAAATACAACCGCCGCAACTTCAAGATTTTAGGTTGGATAGGTACTTTCATGTACCTTACGTTGCCTAGAAGCATAAGCTATCACCTTACCATATTACATTAAGACACAACCCAAACAAATACGTGAGGCATAATAATAAACAACAAACCTATCCAAACCTTCGAGCAATGTCAAAATAGGAGCCGATGTAAGACGATCGTTCACTATTTGGAAACTCCTTTCACATTCATCCAACCAATGAAACTTCCCCTTCTATTGAGTTAGCTTAGTCATAGGCAAAGAAATAGTCGAAAACCCCTAAACAAACCTTCTATGGTATCCAGCTAAGCCCAAGAAAATCCTATTATCTGAAGGGGATAACGTTCTAGACACATTATTAACAACTTCCATTTTCTTTGGATCTATTTTAATCCCATCACCAAACACCACATGGATAAGAAATGAAACTTCCCTTAGCCAATACTCACACTTATAAAATTAGGCAAATAATTACTTCTCTCTCAATGTTTGCAATATAATTCTCAAGTGGCTCATATGATCTTTCTCATTTCAAGAATAAATCAAGATGTCATCAATTAATACCACAACAAATATGTTATACCCCATACTTTTGTACCTTAGAATGCTTCTTATGCTTCTTAAGCCTTCAAAGGTTCTTAAGTTTCTAGAAGGCTTTTTAAGTTTCTTTGAGCTTCTCAAAGCTTCTTGAGCTTCGTAAAAGTTACCATGTGATCCGAATAATATATAACGCTATCAAATAACTCTAAGGAAGGGATAATGAGATACCTCATAAAAGAGAAGATTGGAAATAGGGTTTTAAGAATTCGGAAGAAGTTGGACACCAAATAATGAGTCGTAGGACTCGACTTACTTACTTAAGCTACCGACTTGGATGTCTTACATACTTAATCTACTTGAGTATATTCATTGCTTACGTAGCAAGAATTATATAGGTTTGTAAAGTAAGATAAGATTACGAACCCATGAGGGGGAAAAAAGGTGATATGTGGCAGCATGGGAGAGTGCCACATGGAAGAAGATGGAGCAAGGGGGTGGGCCCCACATGCCATGTGGCAGCTCATGATTGGAGGAGGTGGTGTGTTGGCCCAATGAGGGCTTGACATATGTCACCACTTAGGGCTTAACACGTGTCACCCCTAAAGTAGCCTATATATATATATATGTTTTATGTATTTTAGCTTCATCCTTATCCCACAATTTCCATATTTCTGTAGAAAATTCAAGAGGAAAAAGGAAGAGAAGAAACCTTAGAGCTAGAGAGAAAGTAGTGGCGGCCATAGGGAGAAAAAGGTAAGTTTTCTGATTTCCTTTTGTGAATTAAGTATTTAGGGTATGATGGTATGAAGCTGTTAGTAATGTAAATTTATGGTTTGGAGCAGCACCAAAAGGTTAACAAACAACCAGGAAGTTTTAGCCTCGCTAAAAGAACTTTCGAGGTGAGTTTTGGCGAGCTTTGGGAAAGCTAAGATTTTCCCTTTCAAATTGAACTTTATGATGTTTTTATGCAGTATATTACATGTATTCAATAGGGCTGGAAGTGGAAAACTTGTATAAGGATGCTTGACGTTAGAAACAAACTAAATTGAAATCGTTATAGTTAAATCGAAGTCGAGTAGTGGGTTGTGATTGTGGTGCTGCAGTTGCAGCTAGTTGGATGGCGTATTAAAGGGATGGAAAGTGTTCTAAAAGGGGTGTGGGTACTTCTGGTTTCATCCACACGACCCTTCATTTTGTATTGTTAAAGGGTTTTATGAAATAAAGGTTAAAAACTCTATTTTGGTATCGTAGTTTTGAGCTAGTTGTTTGGATTTATAATGAGTAATGTTGAAATGATTTGATATTATATATAGCTTCTGGTTGTTATTGGTAATATGGATACCAAGATTAGCAGTTGGATAGGGCAAGTTACAGTGGAGATGCTGCCCGATTTCTGATAACTTCAGAACTAGTAATAAACTAGTCGAGGGAAAGGGACAAGGGAATGATTCCTATGAATACTTGAGTGTAGAGTTGGAAATTGGAAAATGAAATACTATTAACCTTAGTATTTCTTTCATGTTAATAGGTTCAAAAGACGATGAGGCAAACGTGGTTATGGGTAATCCATAAGAGGTATGTATAACTACCTTCTTTCTCTTGGCATTTTTTTGACATAGGTATGTAAAGTTGTCCCTTATTTATTTTGGCATGTCTTAGAATTAAGTAAGGATTAATATGATCTTTGGGGTTAATTCCATTCATAAGTCTCGAGGGTGATTCAAGAATCCTGTTCTTAGAGATTCTCCGATAGCTAATGTGCTTGACTTTTATAAGTTATTTTATATCATCTTGATTCATGTCAATAATTTCTAAGGCTCTTTTGATATGATCAATAGTGATATGACTATTGCCCTGATTATCAAATGACAATTCATCTTTACCACTTCATTAAGTCTTTGACAATGTTTTAAATTGTATTTAGTTTCTCACTACTCCACTCATGGATGCCTCAATGCTTCTTTCACTAAGCCTGGGCCAGGATATACATGATTGTACATATTTTTCTGCCATGTTTATCGTTCCCCGATGTAAAGGGGCAGGTATGCCCTATACATGGGTTGTGGAGTTATGCTTTGTGATGTATACATATGCTGATGTCTGATGATATGATATGATATAATATGGCCATATGATATGATATGATCTGTTATGGAGATATTCCCTACTCTGGAGTTATACTGTGTTGTGGATAGTGGAGGAGGTGAAGAGAAGGCCCCCATGGTACACATAGGACCTCAAGCTCCAGGACCAAGAAGGCGAAGCCCTAATTATTCGATTGAGACTGATCCCTCTGAAGACCCTGATTATGTTATGGAGAGCGATCCCTCGAAGGTCCGAACGACAGGTTCCCCAGAGCATCTGATGAACAGGGAAGTGGTTTTGGAAGCCACGCTAGCAGCTCTTATAACTAAGCACTATGTCAGGATGGCTCTTCCGGTAAGTGTTACGGCATATTCAAGCCCTCTATCTTGTTCGTCGATGAACCACGAATTACCTGGCTATCGATGCCTTTTGGATTCAAGAGAGGAAGAAGATGAGGGACAAATAAGCGAATGGCAACCAGATAGATACGAGGAGCATACTTCATCTCCTAGGTCACCAGGTTGAACTGAGAACTGATCGACTACAGGTAGGAGAGTGATAGGTATAGTTTTGTTGGCTATATGGGGCAATTTGTCAGTTTGGTTTCGGCTTAAGGTAGGAAGCCCTGCATGGCTGTAATTTGAGATAATATAAACCTATGTATATGTTGTCCCTATGAGGCGTTATAGTTGTGATATGATATGATATAGATGTATATATACATTGGCCTTGCATGGCATTACTGGTATTTCCTGAGTATAGGTTTGGGATGGGAAGGAATATAGAGGAAACTCTACCAAAATTGTTTTTGGAATAAAAAGGGAATGAGATACAGGTTCATCATATGATCTAGAAGTTGATACCGAGTACCCCTATTATAATGAACTAAAGCTGTAGGGGTACCCTCCATGTTGCTGGTAAGGGGGGCCCATGTTTACTTAGGAAGTTTTATGTTGGAGGAAAACTTCTGTTGGAGGGCAAGGTGTCTAGCCATTGGGTTCTACTTTGGTGGGAAAGTACAAAAACCTCAACCATTAGTGGTGAACTAGATAAGTTGTTTATGACTCAAGAATGAACCTAGAGGGAAACCATACGAATTAGGCACTAAACGGTACTATAGTGCTTATTGGATTTTAATGTCCATTTAGTAGTGGTTAGAGGATGCTTTATGGTAACCTTTTATTGGTTATTAAGCGACTAAAATAACTGGTGGACGGAAGACATGAACTTATGGGCTGTCCAGAATCATGTGCTTCATATATTAGATAACATACTAGAAGGATTCAGAGGGATCAGTGATACCAAGGAATGATTTTTCCCAAGGATATAGGGGTAACATGAAACTCCTCAAGCACAAAAATGGCCATGGAATGGAAGGGTAGAAGGACTACTACAGGGAGCACTTAAGATAAATGTGATCAATTAGGTACGAGTGTCGGAAGAAAAAGGGAATAGATAGCTACGAACAGAAGGTGTATTTTGAAAAGGCGAGAATATAAGACCAGTATTAAAGTAAAATTGACATGGGAGTGAGAATAATTGGAAGTTAACCTCAGGTACCCGACAAGGATAAACGCTTAAGAGATATAAGGAAGTATTATGGATATATGACTCTGCCATGGAAAATATAAAGACACCTCAAAGAGGAGGGAGGTAGATCTGCAAAACCATTGATATGTTGCGAGTCCATTAAAAGGAACAAGTGGTATCCATTGGGATGAAGATAGTGTTATAGAAGAGCTAGAAACACGGGTCACTGGAGTACAAGTACTTCGGAATGAAAAAGTTGAAACGATTAGGGGCGCTAGCTAATCACTGGTAGGGAATATAGGAATGTGGCTTTGGATAAACTACTACATTAATTATATGACTCGAGTACCTGTACTTGGACTAGATTGGGTACTAGTTATCAAGAATTCTAAGCACCCCATGGTTGTATTAAGGTTTCTTACTGGGGCAACCTAAAGTATAGATGATCTAATAGAAGGTGTAGATATGGTATAGTATGTCAAATATGTTGGAACAGGATCATATGTATATGAACAGTTTAAAATAAATAGAGGATGACATGGGTACACCCTAAAGGGGGAAGTGGACAGGAGAAATACAAGTGTGATATGAAGTCAACTAACACTATCACATATTAATGGGAACACTTAAACTTTAAGCGAGATCCATGTGGGCATGAGTTAGCAAGGGCTGAAGGCCAATAATAAATTGATAGAAGCCATGATATTTGAGACCATGCAGAGAACCATTAGCAGAGACCCTAATGGATGGGTGCATACAAAAAAGGGTGAATATAATAAGAGAGTAAGACTGAGCGATCTAAGGACCGTGTAAAGGGTAGCAAGGCCATGGTTTAGTAAAAATTAAGATATGGCAACAGAGTTGTTGGCCACTGAGATGTGACATACAAGTAGCAAGGAGAAAAAATAGAAAATCTCCTACGGTAGGAAATAAGGAGACCAAGCAGTACCTAAAGAAAGGAAAAAGGGTAGAACAGAATAGCGTCAGTGCGAGCAAGTTCTAGTGTGAAGGCAATATATAAAGAAAGATGGAGCATGAAACGAAAAGACTGCGTCTACCTTATACCGGTTGTCTAAAAGTAGTTGTGCAACCTATGAATATATATATATACAACATAAGACCAAGCGGAGGAGTACATGATGAAAAGGGGATTATGATATTTTAGATACGTTACAGAGAAATACAAAGAGAAGTTAAATTAAATGACCAAAAAGGACATGGTCATTGTTGAATTAAAGATCTACCCCAATACCGGTTGTAAGATAAAAGAGGAAAGGGCAAGGCGAAACCTAAAGACTAGCGAAATGATGCTAAGGTAAATCTTGGGATTAAGGTGAGTGCCTTCGCACATTATTGCAAGAATTGCAATATAATGTGCAACAAGAAAATTGGAGCCAAATCTGAGGAAAGAACCATGGAAAAATCTAAACTAAAGAGAAGCAACCTATCGCCATCTTGGATCGGTGGAGTAGGAAGTTGTGAGTTAAGGACGTAGTTTCCATCAAGGTGTTGAGGCAAAATGAAAATCATGAGGAAGTGACCTGGGAAGCTAAAAAGGAAATGAAACACAAGTACCCGTACCTATTCCCTACGTCTACAGGTAATCCCAACCTTTGGAACTATGATATTGAGTGCTCGATAAAAGTTTATGTTATTACAGTGGAACAGAGAAACTCTCCATATAGTTTGTATAAGATCTTTAGGAGGGTTTTTGGTTCATATTCGAGGATGAATATTCTAAAGGGGGGAAGGATGTTATACCCCTTACTTTTGTACCTTGGAACTCTTCTTAAGCTTGTTAAGCCTTCAAAGGTTCTTAAGTTTCTGGAAGGGTTCTTAAGTTTCTTTGAGCTTCTCAAAGATTCTTGAGCTTCTTATAAGTTACCATGTGAGCCGGATAATCTATAACGCTATCAAATAACTCTAAAGAAGGGAGAATGAGATACACCATAATAGAAAAGATTGTAAAAAGGGTTGTAAGAATTCGGAAGAAGTTGGAGACCAAATAATGTCATAGGACTCGACTTACTTACTTAAGCTACTAACTTGGAAGTCTTACATAATTAAGCTACTTCAATACATTCCAAGCTTACGTAGAAAGAATTACATAGGTTTGTAAAGTAAGATGAGATTATGAACCCACGAGAGGGAAAAGAAGGTGACACATGGCAGCATGAGAGAATGCCACATGGCAGCAACTAGAAGTGCCATGGCAGTAGCTGGAGAAAGGGGGTGGGTGTTACACCCCATACTCTTTTACCTTGGAAGGTTCTTAAGCTTCTTAAGTATTTTAAAAGGTTCTTAAGTTTTTGGAAGGATTCTTAAGTTTCTTAAAGCATCTTAAAGATTCTCTGTTACACCCTACCCTTTATAAACTCGGAATGTCTCATAAGTTCCTTGGACATTATCATGTGAGCCGGATACTCTACGACACTATCAAACGGCTCTAAGGAAGGGAGAATGTGATATCCCATAGTAGAGAAGGTTGGAGATGAAATCGTAAGAGTCCGGAAGGAATTGGAGGCCAAGTAATGGGTCGTAGGACTCGATTTACGTACGTAAGCTACTAACTTGGAAGTCTTACATACTTAAGCTATTGGAGTACGTACCAAGCTTGCGAAGCATGGATTACATAGGCTCTTAAAATAAGACGAGATTACGAACCCACGAGGAAGGGAACAAGATGAAATGAGGAAGCCAATAAGAGAGTGACACGTAGAAGCACCTCAAGCAAGGAGGTGACCCACCTGCCTGCTTGGGGGGGGGAGTGGACCCTACTGCCACGTGGCAGCCCCTAAGTGGTTGCATAGTTAGGTGGTCCAATAAGGGTTGGACACGTGTCACCCTTAGAGGATGACATGTGTCACCTCCTAAGCCAACCTATATATGTATGTATTATGACTAAGTACTTCATTACATATCCAAAAATCAGCCAAGAACTTAGAAGAAAAACGTGAAGAAGAGAAAGGAGAAAGGCAGCCACATTTTGGAGAAGTTAAGGTAAGTTTCTTACTTTCCTACGGAACCATATTTTCAGTTCTTCACTTGGAAAACTAAGAGAAACATAAAGAGAAAACGCTAGGGCATAGACCCATTTTTGGAGGGGACAGTTGTTAGTAATATTGGTATAACTTCTTGTGTATATCTTAGTTTCGGGTAATTCAATATGTTTTGGAAATTTATTTCATATTTATATAACTTTTATTTATACTTTCAAATCCATTTTTGATTTTAGCTTCTCGAAAAAAGGTGATGAAGTGTAGAGGGGGTAGTGCCCAGATTTGGTTTTGGAAATCCTACACGGACAGCTGTGAGCATTTTGGTCATATATTTTCATACAAAATTGCTGTAGGGGTAATTCAAAATTGTTTGCGACCTTGATATACATGTATATAACTTTCATTGAGGCCACAAATCTTGTTTCCTTCAATTACCCCTTCGAACTAAGAGACAATACAAGACAGTAGGATGTCCAGAATTCACGTTTTGATAGGTTTGGCGAGTTTTGGCCAATTTTGGGAAAGGTAAGGTTTTTCCTTTCAATTTGAAGCTTATGGTGTTGTTATATGGTGTATTACACCCCTTGTATGCTGCTGAAAGTTTTAAAATGTCGTAGAAATGCTCGACGTTCGAAATAAACTAAATTGGAATTGCTATAGTTAAATTGTCGTCGAAGGATAGTGTTGTTCGTGTGAGGTGCTGCTGCAGGGGTGTGATGTGTTGTTGCAAGGCCTAAATATGTTATAATGTAGGTTAGGGTGCTGCTGGTTGAATCCAAACGACCCCTCGTTGTGTATAATGAAAGGCGTTACAAAATAAAGGCTAGACGCCCTATTGTGCTACCGTATTTTTAAATAAGTCGTTTGGAGTTTATGTTGTATATTGTTGGTGTGAATTTCTGCGGGTTGTTTTTATTGGTTGGCTGTAGGTCTTAGGGACCTAATTGTAAATTTGGATAGGGCACATTATAGGGGAGGTGCTGCCCAATTTTCGTCGACGCCTTAGCGAATAACAGAACTAGTCGGGGAAACGACTAAGGAAATAGATTCCATTAATACTAAGATGTAACATAGGGTGTTGGAAAGTAAAAGGGGTTGATATTTATACTACTTTCATGTTGAATAGGTTCAAAGTACGGCGAGGCAAGCAGGATAAGGAATAATTTAGACAAGGTATGTGAAGCTTTCTCTTGGCATGTTGTTGACATAGTGCGTAAAGCTATCTTTCTTTCCTGTTTTCATGTCATAGACTTAGTGGTTTGTGGATGAAATGTGGGAATAATTCCATTCCCAGAACTCCAAGTATGCCTCCTATTCCCCATCCACTGTTTGATAATAGAACCCCTATAAAGATTAAGTATTGCCTGTTAAGGCTTCTATGTGTTAAAGAGTAGTTTATGAAAAGCTATCTCTCCTTTCTCTTGATATGTACTTGGCATGAAAATGAGGTTATGATACCATGGTTATTCACCAAGCCCTAGAATGGGACGGGTACGAAATATCCACATAAAGGAAAGTACAGACTATATATAGTTTATTCTCTTTCTTCTTCTGGCATGTCTTAGTTGTAGGTTAAACAGGATATGAGTTCCGGGGTAACTCCATTCTTAGAATCTCTTATTTACGTCTGAATATCGGACTTTTATAATAATTGAACTATTTCCCTAAAAACTTCTCTATGCTAAAGAGATAACAAATGTACAAGCTCCAAGTCTTACAGGCTATATGTTAACAAATGTTTCTGGTTCCATAAGCGATTTGGCTTTACTTTAGTACATATCTAGGAGCCCCGAGATTATAATTGATATTGCCCATAATGGCATTTAGAAGTCACTCGAGATGACTACACCACTACTCGAGTCCTCTGACAAAATTCTAATCTTCTTATACGGTCAATTCTCTAATAATGATTTAAATTGCATATAGTTACTCACTACTCTACTCGTGTATATTGTAACACTTTTTTCCCTGAGTCCCGGGCCAAGATATGTTCTCGTGCACAGTTCACTGCATTATTCCCTGAGTCCCTCAATAGAGGGCCAGGATACATGTATAGATATATGATGATGTGTTGTAATAAGGTGGTGATGGCACTGGGGCCATGATGGTTTTACAGAGGTGATTCACCGAACCCCCGAAAGGGCTGGCTATATGATATGATTCGAACATGCATGTTTTTGTAATTCACAAAGTACAGGTACAGGTTTCTGAATTGATATTTTATCCCCTGCTTCTCTACTTCAGATATGCTTCCAGTTGTATTATGTTATGTTTTACATACTCAGTACATATGTCATACTGACCCCCCTTCTTCGGGGGGATGCGTTCATTCCCGCAGGTACAAATGCAGATTTTGGGAGTCCGTCAGCTTAGGATTCCATGCAGCTCATCTGGAAGAGGCTCCATTGTATCGGGGCCTAGTTTTTGATACTGTCCACGGATGTATAAATTTTTTTTATCCATTCAAGGGTACGGCGGGGGCCTATCCTACCATATATTGTTGTTTATATTTTTAGAGGTCTGCAGACATGTATATGTGGCTTGTATATGTCAGTTTGGTTCAGCTGGGTCTATATGATATATTGTACATTTTGTTATGTTATGGCAGCCTTGTCGGCTTGCGTGCCCTGTCATATTGTGATACAAACAAAAATTGCTATAAGTATATGTAAATGTTATCACCCAGTAGGGCTCTGTTACATGATATTGTTTTATTTATAGTTCAATGTGACCACAGCTGATAGATATATGTACGGGGGGTCTAGGTCGGACCCTGGTCATGACCTACGGGGTTGGGTCATGACATTCTCAAGCTTCTTAGAAGTTACCATGGGATACAGATAGCCTATAACTCTATCAAACAACTCTAAGAAAAGGAGAATGTGACACCTCATGATAGGGAAGTTTGGAAATAGCGTTGTTAGAATTCGGAAGAAGTTGGAGACCAAATAATGAGTCGTAGGACTCGACTTACTTACATGAGCTACCAACTTGGAAATCTTACATACTTAAGGTACTTGAGTACATAAAGAGCTTACATAGCAAGGATTACATAGGTTCGTAAAGTAAGACGAGATTACGAATAGACAAGAAGGAAAAGGGAATGACACGTGGAAGTATGAGAGAGTGCCATATGGTGGCAAGGGAGAGTGCCACATGAAAGAAGCTGGAGCAAGGGGGTGGACCCCATCTTCTATGTGGCATCCTATGGTAGGAGGAAGGGATGTGTTGGCCCAATGAGGGCTTTACACATGTCACCACTTAGGGCTTAACATGTGTCACTACTTAGGGGTTGACACGTGTCACCCCCTTAAAGTAGCCTATATATATATATATATATGTTATGACTCACTCTTATCTACAATAAAGTCATTTATCTTCCTAGTTCAAGAGACTTCTAGAGAAAGAAAGAAGAGAACAAAAATCTAGAACTAGAGAGATAGTAGGTTCGGCCATGCAGAAAGAAAGGAAGCCTCCGATTTTGTTCCATGAATTAATTATCTAGGGTATACCATAATGTTATGAATATGTTATTAATGTAAATATATGGCTTGGATCAGAACCAAAATGTTAGCAAGCAGCCTCAAAGTTTTAGTCTCGCTAAAGAAACTTTCGAGGCAAGTTTTGGCGAGTTTTGCGAGTTTCGGGCAAGGTAAGGTTTTACCTTTCAAATTGGATTTTATGATGATTTTATAAGGCATATTACATGTCTTAAATAAGTTTGTAAGTGGAAAATTTTCATAAGGATGCTTGACGTTAGAAACAAACTAAATTAAAGTTATCATAGCTAAATCGAAGTCGCGTAGAGTTTTGTGATTGTGGGACGTGATTGTATCTAGTATGGTTGCATATTGAAGGGATATAAAGGGTTCTAAAAAGGGTATGGGTGCTTCTGGTTTCAGCCACATGACCCCCTGTTTAGTATGGTTAAAGGTTTTATGAAATATTGGTTAAAAACTCTACCTTGGTATTGTAGTTTTGAGCTAATTGTTTGGAGTTGTATTGGATAATGTTGAAGTGATTTATTTATATATATGCTTATGGTTGTTGTTTTAGGTATGGTTGTTGACATTTTGGCAGAGTGAAATCTCGGTGATGTTGAAGTTATAGAAGAGATTCTGCCCGATTTTTGATAATTTTGGAACTAGTAACAAACTAGTCGAGGGTATTGGATAAGGAAATGATTCCTATGGGTATTTTGTGGTAGAGTAGTAAATAGGAAAGAGAAAGGTCATTAAAATCAGTATTACTCTAATGTTTCAGGTCAAGGAGGTAACTAGGCGATCTTGATTACAGTTAATCCACAAAAGGTATGTGAAGCTTACCCTTTCTTTTCTTTTGGCATGTCTTAGCATTAAGTTATATATATACAAAACTTGGGAGTCATTCCATTCATAAAGCTCTGAGTATGATTCAAGACCCTTATTGACTTCTAGATGTTAGAACTCCTATACTAAGTGGACACATCGCCTTTCAAGTCTTTTGTAGGATGAAGAGTAGTACATATAAGGCCTATCTCCTTCTTTCGCTGAAATCGCTTAAGGTAAGTGAAATGATGTCTGATATGAGTTTAGAGGTAATTCCATTTATAGGTTCTGGATATAATTTTTGATTTAGTCACTTCTAAATACTAAGGGTCCTAAAGTAGTTGGATTACTATTCCCGAGCCACCTATATTTTTAATAGTAAGAGGAAATATAAGCTCCTATTCTGAAAGGCTCTGAGAGGATAAATGTCTGTAATTGCATAAGGTGTATCTCTAATTGCATAAGCTATGTGTCTGATTGCATAAATTGTATCTTTGATTGCATAAACTGTGTGGCATTATCTTGGTACACGCCTATGGTTCCTGAGGCCCTAATTGATGAAATCCCTAATAATATCTAAAGGGTACCTCTGAGAATTACTTCCCTGGTCTTCAAATGATGGTTCATTTGACTGTTTCATTGAGTGTCAGGAGATGACCTAGTTGTATATGGTTTGTCACTACTCTACTCATTTATACGATAACCCTTCTTTCACCGAGTCCCACGATGGGCTGGGAACGTTATTGTGCACAACTTTATTACTCCTTCACCAAGTCCCGGGCCGGCTATGTATATGTATGTATGAAGTATATGATGATAAAATACCGTATACGATGAAGTTGAAGCAATGATGATGCCATATGTGATAAAGTTATTCACCAAGTCCCGACTCGGATATATACATCTATATATATATGATGATATAATGAAAATATGGATCGAGTCGTACATTCCTTGGCATCATTTTAAATTATGGATTAGGCCGAACATTCTTCGGTATATTTTACTATGTGATAATGGAACCGAGTCTAATAAAGGGTCCAGGTGCGATACATTATGTACACTACTCTTTCACCGAGTTCCTCACTAAAGGGACGGATACTTACGTAGGCATGCATATGAAAATATAGGGATACACTTGTGACCCCGATCCCATAGTGGATCGGATGTACTATGATGACATATATGATAAGATTATGCCATATACGATGATATGATGCCGTATACGATGAACTGATGAAAAAATATACATGATAAGAGAGGATGATGATATGGTGATATGGTAATAGGATGAAATATTTATGATACCGGGTTCCTTAGCGAGCCGGGTACAGCGTATAATGATGTGTTCACTATGTGTCCTAAGGTGTAGGTATATTAATTTGTTAATTGTTACACTTATCCCCTGCATCATTGTTTCAGTTATGGTCTCAGCTATGATGTGTTATGTTTTACATACTCAGTACATATATCGTACTGACCTCAATTTCTTCAGGGGGGAGGGAGGGGAGGAGGCTGTATTTCATGCTTGCAGGTATAGATACTTACTTTGGAGATCCACCAGCTTAGGACTACCACTCAGCTATGTCGGAAGTGCTCTACTATTTTGTAGCCTTGCATTTGGTGCTGATCGTATAATGCATATAATTGTTTATTCGGGGGTACGGCGGGGGCCCTTTCCTGCCATATGTCACTATTAATATTCTTAGAAGTCTGTAGACATATGTAGGTAGGTTGTTTACGAGTTTTATTCAGTTGTGCCTATATGGCATATTATAAATGTTATTATGTTAAGGTAGCCTTGTTGGCCCTTGTATAACATGGTGCAAATGAAAGAGGCTATATGCAGACGAACTTGCTATCACCCTCTAGATTCTTGTGTTAGTTCTTATAGTTGAACGGAGTTGGGTCATGACAGAAGTGGTATAAGAGTGGTGCTTCCTCAGAATGTCTACAGACCGTGTCTAGTAGAGTCTTGTTTATTGGTTTGTTGTGCGCCATATCTATAAACAAGAGGCTATAGGGCATTTAGGATGTCACCTTTCTTTCATATCTTAGATCGTGCTATAGAGCCTAGCCATAGGACATGAAATTCCTTTTTCTAACCATTGTTTTCAACTGAAGAATAACATCGACAGAAGAAAATGACGGATAATATTGGAAGCTACCCAGTATACAGGTAAGTAATTGTGTGAAGGAGGTATGCTGGATAAGGTATGAAGATTAAAATATGATTGAAATGTAAAGTTGAAGATTGAAGGGAAAAGTAGACAGAAAAGTGTAACTGGTGCAGTTCGAGTTGGACATACGAGGTAAGTCCATTATTTTATACTATTGTTGATATTGGGCGCTATGTGTTGCGGTGATATGAATATATATATGGTAGCCCTGTGAGGCATTGTTGGTATTTCTTGAGTGTAGGTTTGGGATAGTAAGGAATATACTCTGCCGAATATATTTTTTGAAATAAAAAGAGAATGAGATATAAGGTTGTAGTATATCTTGAAGATTGTATCCACGGTAATGATAAGATTCGACTAAACTAGGAGTAAAAGTAACTTTGGGAAATAAGTAAATTGTGGTATGAGTGGTAATTAGAAGGTCGATACTGATATGGTGAGAAGAATGGTGATGGATATGAATGTCTTAAGACTGCCTGCGAGGTATTAAGGATGAGAATGACGAGGAAGTATAAGGGGGTTAAGTACGCTTGCTCCACTAGGTGGAGTTAGTCCAGAGTAAGGAACGTGAATAAAGGTTAAGAAATATTATCCTTCGGGATTGACCATGAGCAGAATATAGTGTGAATATAATGAGAATCATCATGGAAGTACGTAGGGCCTAGTAACGAAGTAACTAAAGAATGTATTGTGAGTAAGATTAGGAGTTAGCATCGAGTACACAATAAGGATGAAAGTGCATGAAGAAGAAATGGGTATTGTGTATATATGTACCTCCACCGTGGAAAATAGTAAGACCCCATCAAGGATGAAAGAGGTAGCTCTGCAAGACCATTGATGCATTGCGAGTCTATTAAGAGGAATAAGTGGTATTCACTAGGATGAAGATAGTGTTATAGAAAAGCTAGAAACACGTGTCATCAGAGTATAAGTGCCGCCAAATGGAGAATCGGACACGATTATAAGCACTAGTGATGTACTGATTGGGATGAAGGAAATACGGCTTCGACTAAGCTACTACATTAGTTATATGACTCGAGTACTAGTACTTGGACTAGATTCTATACTATTTATCAAGAATTCTAAGAACCCCATGTGTCACAACCCAACCCCGTAGGCCATTACGGGTTCCTGAACTGGACACTCGCATATACCCCTACTAACTATAAGTAAACCTATCCCCTGTTTATGCTATAATGTATCAGTAGGCACGACAACATATGAGCTGATGAGGCTATCATAACATATAGGGCCATCCCATAATAAAATCTTGCGTGAGCCGACAAGGCTACCGTGACAACAGGGACATCCCAAAGCATTCGCCTTACAGGTACCACTACACATACATACATATACAATCTACATACAGGTATACACAACCCACATATATGTACACCAACCTCTATCAGTAAGAACAGTAACATAAGGTGGGGCAGGGCCTCCGTCATACCTGTAACAAATAAATATATACATCGAGGGTTATTACCAAAATCTTGGCTCTAGCACAATTGAGCGCTTCTAATCTGCTGAACGAGACTCCTACGCTGGCAGATTCCCAAAGTGTGTATCTGAACCTGTGGGTATGAAACACAGCCCCCTGAAGAGAGGGGGGTAAGTACGATATATGTACTGAGTATACAAAGCATAACAGGAAGTATATCTGAAATAAAGAGAGTTAGAGGGATAAATACGTTACTTAACAAAAAAAAATGTACCTGTACCTTTTGAATCATAAAAACATGCATGCTCATATTATATAATATAGCCGGCCCTTTCAAGGACTCGGTGAATCATAACTGTAGGACCATTATCGGGTCTGATGCCATCACCACCTTATCATATCGCATCATCATACATATATATATACATACTACCCGGCCCTCTAGTGAGGGAATCGGTGAGTCATTCATGCCATTACATTATTATTTCCTCATATAGCGTACCCAACCCTTTAGTAAGGGACTCAGTGAGTCGTTCATTTCATTGCACTATCATGTCCTCGTATAGCATACCCGACCCTTTATTGATGGACTTGGTGGAATGCATTGAACTGTGCATGATTACGTACCCGGACCGGGACTTGGTGATAGAAGGGTTATGGTATACACGAGTAGAGTAGTGAGTAACCATATGCAATTTAAACCATTATTGAAGACTTGCTGAAACAATCAAAATGAACTATCATTCAAAAATTAAGACAATAGCCATAGCAAGTACCTTTGGAGTGTCATTATGGTTTGCATCAATGTAGCACTTTTGGAATCATCTACTCGTATGAAGGTGTAATAAAATATCTTTTGGAAGTCACGAAAATGGCCATCTTAGTGGCTTTGATAATGGGGCTTCCTTGGGATCACATATACTTTATCTATTTGTTTCATAAAATTCATGTCAACAAAAAAGAAGATTAACTTTACCTACCTACTACTTCCCAAGGTATAGAAAAACTTGAGAAGCCATAGTTCAATTATTGGAAGAGTTCTAGCTTAAAGGATTGAATAAGAGTCATGCTTTATACCACAATATAAGTTATACCAACTTAGGATGGTTGGACAATTTTACATGAATCGAGGCAAAAGGACATAAGTTCTAGGAAATTAAAAACGTTAGTCATCCTAGTGTACTTAAGAATAAGAACTTCTTGTAGACTTTGTGCATTCTTTTTCTGTTGGATTTCTATGGGTCATGCTAAAAGAAGACAGAAGATAAGCTTTACATACCCTCTACATTCCCTCATAGAGTTATTATATACATATATCATACCCGGTCCATCATGAGCTCGGTATCATAACTTTCTCATTGCTTTACCTTACCATCATATAACGTACCCGACCCATGATGGGACTCGGTGAGTAATCATAGCATTATAACATCGTATGTATGTCAAATACATATCAAGAGGGAAGAAGGGTAGCTTTACATACTTGTGCCAAAACATGCTAAGAGAAAGCTTCACATACCTTTTCAAGGATTAATTGAAATCCGACTTGTCTTGATACCTCCTTAACCTATTTGACCTAAACGTAATACTAAGTTTAATAGCCTTTCACTTTCCAATATCCCATTCTACAACCAAGTACTAATAGGAGTTATTTCCTATCCATTACCCTCGAATAGTTTGTTACTAGTTCCGAAGCTATTAAAAATCGGGCAGCATTTCCCCTATAACTTCAACATCCTTGAGATTTCGACTCAGCCAAAAAATAAAAAACCATACCAAAAACAACAACCATCAGTATATTTACAAGTAAATCACTTTAACATTACACAATACAAGCTCCAAACAACTAGCTCCAAACTACGATACCGAAATAACGTTTTTAAATCTTTATTTTGCAAAATCATTAATCATGCCAAATGGAGGGTCGTGTGGCTGAAACTAGAAGAAACCCCACCCTTTTTAAAACACTTTACATCCCTTCAACAGAAAACCCAACCAGCTTCAACCGCAGCACCACAACGACAACACACTACGCGACTTCGGTTTAGCTACTACAACCTTAATTTAGTTTGTTTCTAGCGTCTAGCATCCTTATGCAATTTTTCAAGTTCAAACCTTATTTAATACGTGTAATATACCTCATAATGACATCATAAACTCCAATTTGAAATTAAAACCCTTACCTTCCCGAAACTCATCAAACTTGTCGAAACTCGCCTCAGAAGTTCCTTTAGCGCGCCTAAAACTTCGTGGCTGTTTGATAATATTTTGGGCTGCTACAAATCATAAATTTTCATTAATTACACCTTCATAACATCATTTTATACCCTATATAATTAGTTTACAAAATGAAATCGGGGAACTCATCTTTCCTCCTCAAAACCGTAGCTCTCTCTCTCTAGCTTCAAGTTTTCTCTTCTCTTCTTTTCTTGAATCTTCTTTTGTTGATAAAGATGACTTGTGAGAAAAGGATAAAAGTAAAAATTCATAAACATACATATATAGGCAACTTTAAGGGGTGACACATGTCAACCCCTAAGTGGTGACACATGTCAAGCCCTCACAGGCCAAGGCATCCCCTCCTCCAACTAGGGGATGCCATATGGTAGATAGGAGCCCACCCCCTTGCTTCAGCTGCTGCCATGTAGCACTCCCAGCTACTTCGACGTGGCACTCCCTCATGCTGCCATGTGTCACTCTCTTTTCCTCCTCGCGGATTTGTAATCTCATCTTACTTTATGAACCTATATAATCCTTGCTATGTAAGCTTGGTATGCACTCATGTAACTTGAGTAAGTAAGATTTTCAAGTTGATAGCTTACGTAGGTAAGTCGATTCCTACGACTCATTACATGGCCTCCAACTTCTTTTGGATTCTTATAGCCCTATTTCCAATCTTCCCTATTATGGGGTATCACATTCTCCTTTTCTTAGAGTTGTTTGGTAGCGTTATAGATTATCCAGCTCACATGGTAACTTTTAAGAATCTCAAGATCTTTAAGAAGCTCCAAGAAACTTAAGAACTTTTCAAGAAACTTAAGAAGCTTAAGTAACTTAGGAACCTTCCAAGGTATAAAAGTATGGGGTATAACACCATGGTTGTATTAAGGTTTCTTACAGGGGTAACCTAAAGTATAGATTAGTTAACAAAAGATGTAGACATGGCGCAGTATGTCAAATATGTTGGAATAAAATCATATGTGTAGGAATAGTTTAAAATAAACAGAGGATGACATGGGTGCGCCCTAAAGGGGCGAAGTGGATGATAGAAATACACGCGTGAGATGAAATCAACTGACATTATCACATCTTAACAGGAATGCTTAAATTTCAAGCGAGATCCCATATGCAGAAGTTAGAAGGAGCTCGAGGCCAACAATAAATAGATAGGAGATGCGGTATCTGAGACCGTGTGAAGAATCATTGGTAGAACCCTAAAGGATGGGTGCCTACCACAAGGGGTGAATACGATAAGAGAGTAGGACTGAGCAAACTAAGGACCGTGTAAAAAGTAGTAGGGCTGTGTTTGGGTAAAGATTAAGATATGGAAACAACATCATTGGCCGTTTATATGGTAACATACAAGTTGTAAGGAGAAAGAATAGAAAATCTCTTATGGTAGGAAATCAAGATACCAAGGAGTACGTAAATGAACAAAAGTAAGGAGTAGGACAAAATAGCGTTAGCGCGAGCAAGTTCTAGTATGAAGTTGATATGTAAAGCAAATGGGCCGGGAAATAAAAAGATTATGTCTATCTTATACAGGTTGTATCAGAGTGGTTATGCAACCTATGTATATGTATATGTTGAATATAGGGTCAAGTGAGAAGTACACGATAAAAGGAGCTGGATATTTTGGATATGTTACAGAGAGATGTCAAGATGGGTTAGACCAAACTACCGAGATGGGGTGAGTACTAAGAGAAAAATAGGACCTAGCCATGCCTAAACCAACAATCTATCCCGACGACAAGTGTAAGACAGGTGCAGAGAGGGCAAGGCAAAGCATGAAGACTAGCAAGAAGATGCTCAGGTAAATCTTGGGCTAGGTTGAGTGCCTTCGCACATTATTGCAAGGATTGTAATGGAACGTGACACGAGGACTTCCTAGGGGGTCACGCAGCATAGTACTACTCTCACCCAAGCACGTTTAACTTTAAAATTCCAGTGGGATCCAGCGCGTTAGTGCTTCTATGATCGCACGAGATGGAAGAATCCGAACTAGCAGAGAAGCAACTACACAAGATTATGTACCTAGAGTTTTATAAGTTACGTTAAGGGAATTATAAAAAGGATTAAGCAAAGCAAGAAGGATTAGCTAATTACTAATAAATGGCGCACTTGTATGCCACGGTTCTTTAACATAATACAAGTTAATGATAGGCAAACCACGGAATGGCTATACAGGTCATTGTGTGAGGGGACTTCAGCACAACTTGGTAGCCAACTCTGATGGGCAAAAAGCAAAACCCCAAAAGGTGAGGGTACTAGTTGATGTTATCTAAAGAAGGAAAGAAGTATTATACGAGGTCAAAGATTCCACAACACAACTTGGCTACAAGACTCACTTTGCACTCCCCGGACAGATAGTTCTATATGGAATATTATCCGTAGATTAACAAGATCAGCCCATGTTCCTCCAATCAAAGACTACCTGCTTAGCTGAGATGGTGTGAAATTATAGGTCAAGAGGGTGGTAGGACCTTATATAGTTCTCATAGCTATTTTCCTAGAGGAAGGAGCCCAAGTTATAGTTAACTACCGAAGATCAGTTTAAGAAGATATTAGGAAGAAAGATAGGTATTCGTACACCAGTTTACCCTCAGACTGATGGACAGACTAAGATTACTAGCTAAATGCTAGACGATATATTACGGACCTATACGGTTGACTCCAAAGGTAGCTCAGACAATTTCCTACCACCTGTCAAAAGTACTTATGATATTAACTATCATTCTAGTATCCAAATGGCCCCGTACGAGACTTGGTATGGCGGATAGTGTAGGTCGCCAATTGATTACTTTGATGGTAGTAAAACATGACTAATACGCCCAGATGTGGTTCAATAAGTGATATAAAAGGTGAAGATTATTTGGGAGACATTATTAGCAGTTCTGAGTCTACAGAAGTGATACGCAGATAATCGACATCGATCTCTAGAGTTTCAAGTTATAATTAAGAACTCTTAAAAGTGTCATCCACAGAGAAAGTGATGAGATCCAGCAAGAAAAATGACCTTAGTCCGAGATGTATTGGCTCTTATCATACCCTCCGCCGAATAGGCAAGGTTGCCTGTGAGTTGTACTTACCGGCGGATCCAAAAGTAGTACATCTAATCTTCTAAGTATCGATGCTTCTCTAGTGTGTTGGTGATCCATCTCGAGTATATTCTGCAGAGGATATCCAGGTCATAGAGGAATTATCCTATGAGAAGCAACCGGTCGCCATCTTGGATCGGAGGAGTAGGGGGTGGAGAATTAAGGATGTAGCTTCCGTCAAAGTGTTATGGCGAAATTAGAGTCGCGAAGAAATTACCTGGGAAGCTGAAAGGGAAATGAAGCACAAGTATCCTTACCTATTCTCTACGTCAACAGGTAATCCTAACCTTTGAAACTCTGATATTGATTGCTCGGTGAAAGTATATGTTATTGCGATGGAATAGAGAAACTCTCTATATAGTCAGTATAAAATCTTAAGGAGGGTTTTCGTTCACATTAGATGACGAATGTTCTAAAGGTGGGACGGATGTTAAACCCCGTACTTTTGTACCTTGGAAGCTTCTTAAGCTTCTTAAGTATCTTGAAAGGTTCTTAAGTTTTTGGAAGGATTCTTAACTTTATTAAAGCTTCTTAAAGCTTCTCAAGCTTCTTAGAAGTTACCATGGGAGCCGAATAGCCCATAACGCTATCAAACAACTCTAAGGAAGGGAGAATGTGTCACCTCATAATAGGGAAGATTGGAAATAGCGTTGTAAGTATCCAGAAGAAGTTGGAGAACAAATAATGAGTCATAGGACTCGACTTAGTTATCTAAGCTACAAACTTGGAAATCTATGGGATATGTTGGCCCAATGATGGTTGACACGTGTCACCACTTAGGGCTTAACATATCACCACTTAGGGGTTGACACATGTCACCCCCCTAAAGTAGCATATATATATATATATATATATGTTATGAATCATTCTTATCTATAAGAAATTCATTTCTCTTCCAAGTTCAAGAGACTTCTACAGAAAGAAAGAAGAGACGAAAAATCTAGAACAAGAGAGAGAGTAGGTTCGGCCAAGGAGAAAGAAAGGTAAGCCTCCAATTTTGTTCCGTGAATTAATTATCTAGGGTATACCAAGGTTTTATGAAGATTTTATTAATTTAAATTTATGGTTGGAGCAGCACCAAAACGTTAGCAAGCAGCCTCAAAGTTTTAGTCGCGCTAAAGGAACTTCTGAGGCAAGTTTTGGTGAGTTTCGGGCAAAGTAAGGTTTTCACTTTCCAATTGGAGTTTTTGATGATGTTATAATGTAAATTATTTGTCTTAAATAAGGTTTGAAGTGTAAAAATTGCATAAGGATGCTTGACATTAGAAACAAACTAACTTAAAGTCGTCATAGCTATATTGAAGTCGCACAGGGTGTTGTGATTGTGGCCCGTAGTTTTATCTGGTGTTGTTGTGTGTTGCAAGGATGTAAATTTTTATAAAAAGGTTATGAGTTCTTTTGGTTTCATCCACATGACCCCCCATTTAATACGGTTAAAGCTTTTACGAAATATTGGTTAAAAACTCTATTTTGGTATCGTAGTTTTGAGCTAGTTGTTTGTAGTTGTATTGGGTAATGTTGAAGTGATTTATTTACATATATGATTTTGGTTATTGTTATTGGTATGTTTTTTGACATTTTGGCCGAGTACAATCTCCGGGATGTTGAATTTATAGGGGAGATGTTGCCCAATTTTTGGTAACTTTGGAACTAGTAACAAACTAGTCGAGGGTATTGGATAAGAAAATGATTTCTATGGGTACTTGGTTGTAGAGTTGGAAATCAGAAATAGAAAGGTCATTTACCTTAGTATTACTCTTATGTTATTAGGTCAAGGAGGTAACGAGGCGAGCTGGATTATAGTTAATCCACAAAAGGTATGTGAAGCTTACCCTTTCTTTTCTTTTGGCATGTCTTAGCCTTAAGTTATATGTATACGAAACTTGGGAGTCATTCCATTCATAAAGATCTGAGTATGAGTCAAGACCTTTGTTCACTTCTGGATGTTAGAACTCCTGCACTAAGTGGACTCATCTTCTTTCAAGTCTTCTGTAGGATGAAGAGTAGTACATATAAGGCCTATATCCTAATAACATCTAAAGGGTACCTCGGAGAATTACTTCCCTAGTTTTCAAGTGACGATTCACTTGACTGTTTCATTGAGTCTCAGGAGATGACCTAGTTGCATATGGTTTTGCACTATTCTACTCGTGCATATGGTAACCCTTCTTTCACCGAGTCCTATGATGGGCTAGGAACGTTATCATGCACAACTTTATTACTCCTTTACCGAGTCCCAGGCCGACTATGTATATGCATGTATAAAGTATACAATGATAAAATATTGTATACGATGAAGTTGAAGCATACGATGACGCCGTATGTGATGAAGTTATTCATCGATTCCCCGGCCGTATATATATATATATATATATATATATATATATATATATATATATATATATATATATATATATTTGATAAAGTGATAAAAATATGGATCGAGCCGTACGTTCCTCGATATTGTTTTAAATTATGGATCAGGCCGAACGTTCCTCAGTATATTTTATGATGTGATAATAGTATCGAGTCCCATAAAGAGGCCGGGTGTGGTACATTATATACACTACTCTATCACCAAGTCCCTTACTAAAGGGCCAGATACTTATGTAGGCATGCATATGAAAATATAGGGATACACTTATGACCCCGAGCCCCATAGTGGACCGGATGTACTATGATGAAATATATGATAAGATTATGTCGTATACGATGATATGATGCCTTATACGATGACCTGATGAAATTATACATATGATGAGAGGGGATGTTGATATGGTGATATGGTAATTTTATGAAATAGTAATGATACTGGGTTCCTTAGTGAGCCAGACACAACGTATGATGATGTATATGACTATGTGTCCTAAGGTGCAGGTACATTAATTTGTTAATTATTACAATTGTCCCTTGTATCCTTGTTCCAGTTATGGTCTCAGCTATGATATGTTATGTTTTATATACTCAGTAGATATATCGTACTGACCTCCATTTCTTTGGGGAGGGGGGGGGCTGCATTTCATGCCCGCAGGTACAGATACTTACTTTGGAGACCCTCCAGCTTAGGACTCCCACTCAGCTATGTCAGAAGTGCTCCACTATTCCAGAGCCTTGCTTTTCGTGCTGATCGTATAAGATATATAGTTATTTATTCAGGGGTACGATGGGGGCCCTGTCCTGTCATATGTCATTGTTAATATTCTTAGAGGTCTATAGATATATGTAGGTGGGTTGTTTACGATTTTGATTCAGTTGTGCCTATATGAAATCTTATAAGTGTTATTATGTTAAGGCAGCCTTGTCGTCCCTTGCATGATATGGTGCAAATGAAAGAGGCTATATGCAGATGAATTTGCTATCACCCTCTAGATTCTTGTGTATAGTTCTTATAGTTGAGATTTATATATACGGGGGTCTAAGTCAGACCCCAGTCACGGCCTACAGATTTGGTTCATGACTATGGGCCCCTACATGCCACGTGGCAGCTCATAGTTGGAGGAGGTGGTGTATTGACCCAATGAGGGCTTGACATGTGTCACCACTTAGAAGTTGACACATTTCACCCCTAAATTAGCCTATATATATATGCTTTATGACTTTTAGCTTCATTCTTATCCCATAAGTTCCATACTTCTCTAGTAAATTCAAGAGGAAAAAGGAAAAGAAGAAACCCTAGAGCTAGAGAGAAAGTAGTGGCGGCCAAGGGGAGAAAAAGGTAAGTTTTCCAATTTTGTTCTGTGAATTAAGTATTTAAGGTATACCATGATCGTATGAAGGTTTTAGTAATGTAAATTTATGGTATGAAGTTTTAGCCGTACTAAAAGAACTTCCGAGATGACTTTTGGGTAAGGTAAGGTTTTCCCTTTCAAATTGGAGTTTATGATGTTGTTATGAAGTATATTACATGTCTTAAATGAGGATGGAAGTGGAAAACTTATATGAGGATGCTTGACGTTAGAAACAAACTAAATTTAAGTCGTTATAGTTAAATCGAAGTTGAGTAGTGGATTGTGATTGTGGTGTTGCTGTTGCAGCTGGTTGGATGGTGTGTTAAAGGGATGTAAATTGTTCTAAAAGGGGTGTGGGTACTTCTTCTTGTAGCCACACGACCCTGCATTTCATATTGTTAAAGGTTTTACGAAATAAAGGGTAAAAACTCTATTTTGCTATCGTAGTTTTGAGCTAGTTGTTTGGAGTTGTATTGAGTAATGTTGAAGTGATTTGATTTTATATATAGCTGCTGATTGTTGTTGGTAATATGACTGCTAAGATTAGCAGTGGGATAGGGCAAGTTATAGGGGAGATGTTGCCCGATTTCCGGTAACTTCAGAACTAGTAATAAACTAGTCGAGGGAAATGGACAAGGGAATGATTCCTATGAATACATGGGTGTAGAGTTGAAAATTGGAAAATGAAAGGTTATTTACCTTTTTATTTATTTCATGTTAAATAGGTTCAAAAGACGACGAGGCAAATGTGGTTAAGGGTAATCCATAAGAGGTATGTAAAGCAACCTTCTTTCTCTTGGCATGTTTTTGACATAGGTATGTAAAGCTGTCCCTTCTTTCTTTTGGCATGTCTTAGAATTAAGTAAGGATTAATATTAGCTTTAGTGGTAATTCCATTCATAAGTCTCGAGGGTGATTCATGATTCCTGTTCTTAGAGATTCTCCGGTAGCTAATATCCTTGACTTTTATAAGTTATTTTGTATCATCTTGATTCATGTCTATGATTTCTAAAGCTCTTTTTATATGATCAATAGTGATATGAATATCGCCCTGATTTTCAAATGACAAATCGTCTTTACTACTTCATTGAGTATTTGATAATGTTTTAAATTGCATTTAGTTTCTCACTATTCCACTCGTGGATGCCTCAATGCTTCTTCCACTGAGCCTGGGCCAGGATATACATGATCGTGCGTACTTCTCGGTATTATTTGACGTGCCCCGATGGGAGGGGGAAGGTACGCCCTGTACATGGGTTGTGGAGATATGTTGTTCCATGTATACATATGTTGATGTCTTATGATATGATACGATATGATATGGCCATCTGATATGATATAGTATGTTACAGAGATATTACCTACTCTAGAGTTATACTGTTTTGTGGCGCTGGTGATGAGAAGGCGACCACATTTTGTTCACCACGTCCTGTAATAGGACCATATATGAATTATGTTTTTTCTGCATGCATTATATGTGCTTTTGATAAACATTTTGATATTCTGAGTATTTAGCTCATTTTCTGCACATTCTGCTCTAGTTAGAACTTTATTTATTACAGTCCATACTTTACATACTCAGTACATTTTCCATACTGAACCCTTGTCTTTGGGGGCTGCATTACATGCCCGCAGTTACCAATGCTCCGTTTTCCGATCCGCTTGCCTAGGACGTCCACTCTTCTATTTGACAGTGCTCCTTTATCTGCAACCCTATTTTGGTACTAACTTTTCTGTTGCATATTTGTACACGTTGGTCAAGGGTATGATGGGGCCCTATCCAATCATATGATTAGGCTATCATTCTATATAGGTCTGTAGTCTTGTATTGTGGGTTTTGTATATGTTTTGTGGGGTCTGTATATGTGTTTTGGGATTTGGTGTTTCGGGACAGCCTTAACGGCCTTTCTGTGCTACATCTACATTTGTGTTGTATCTAGCGGCCTCATTTGCTTTCTACATTTTTTATTCTGCTACTATGTTAATAAGTACTAAGGGGATATATGGGTGTCCAACTCGGGCATGAGTCGCGACCTACGAGATTAGGTCGTGACAAAACATGTCCAAGTATGGCTTAAAAATACTATTATTCAAATCCATGAAGATAGTGGGAGCATTAGTCAAACCAAATGATATAACTACAAAATCAAAAAGACCATATCTTGTCTTAAATGCCGTTTTGGGAATATCGCACTAACTTACTCTTAATTGATGATAACCAGAACGAAGATCAATTTTGGAGAAGTAACTTTCCCCTTGCAATTGATCAAGCAAGTCATCTATCCTCGGGATTAGATATTTGTTCTTAATGGTGACCTTATTCAATTGCCGGTAATCTATACACATTCGGAGTTACTTGTCTTTCTTTCTAACAAACAATACGGAAGCACCCCATGGTGAAATACTTGGCCTTATAAAACATTTATCCAACAAATCTTTCAATTTCTCTTTCAACTCCTTAAGTTCCGACAGAGCCATACAGTAAGGAGGAATAGAAATAGGCTGGGTATTAGGAAGGAGATCTATGCAAAAGTTAATTTTTATTATGGGAGCAATACCAACCAAATCATCAGAAAATACATCAGAAAACTCGTTAACTAAAGGGACCGATTCAAGAGTGGGAGTTTCTACATCAACATCCCAAACTCACAAAATATGATAAATGTACCCTTTGGAAATCATTTTTCAGCCTTAAGACATGAACTGAATCAACCCTTAACCACCGAATTGTTACCCTTCTCTTCAAGAATAGGCTCATTAGGAAAGTTAAACTTAACCACACGAGTCCTACGACATATAGATGCATTAGCGGCATGTAACCAATACATACAAAGAATGATGTCAAAATTGGTTATTTCAAGTTCAACAAGATCACATGGAATAACTTTATTCAAGATGTACATGGGACACTTCCAATAAGCTCTCTTGGTTAATACTGAATGACCAACAGGAGTATAAATTGAAAAAGGTTCTAATAGCACCTCAAGGCATACACCAAATCTCATATCAAGGTAAGGAGTAAGAAAATACAGTTGGCACCCGAATCAAGCAATGCATAAACATCTAAGTTAAAGACCCGTAACATACCTGTAACAACATCAAAAGTCTTATCCACATCTTGCCTAGCATGAAAAGCATAAAATCGATTATTACGTTGACCTCTCTTAGGTTGAGCTTGGGCGTATTGTTGAACTTGTCCTCCTTGAGGACGACCTTATCCCCCTTTGTTGGCAATATAAGGGAACTTGGATTGCTTATGGACCATATATCCACATCCATAGCAAGAAACCATTCCCATCAAGCATTTTCCTCCATGACTCTTCCCACACTTTGCACACTTAGGAAAAAAAGGGCTACTAGTATTCACACCTCCTCCTCCTTGACCTTTAGGGTATGTCACCCTTTCCTTAACAAACTTCTTTCCCTGAACCTTGGCCTTATTGATAGCGTCCACTACTACTGCTTCCGGTCCAAGTTTTGGAGAACCCACCTTCATACAGGGCCCTCTTATAATCCCACATCCTCATTTCCTTGAGCGTTTCTCCTTTTATTTGTTCGGTGAAAGTTATTAGTCAATCTATGTCCATCTCCTCAAAAGCTTAGCGATATGACATTTCTTAACAACTAAGTCAGACACCCAAGATATGAATTTACTCATTCTGGCATGTGGATCGGCAACTAATAAAGGAGCATACTTAGAAAGCTTAGTAAACTTAGGGGCATAGTCCCTTACCCCATATTGCCTCGTCAAAGATTGATAAACTCCAACACCTTAGCTTTCTTTAGTTTAAGAGGTAAAAAGGGATCAAGGAAAGTGAGTTTAAAGGATTCCCATTCGGTGGGACCTTCATCTACCCTTTCCACCTTCCATTGGGTACACCATACTTTTGCAACACCCTTAAGTTTATAGGTTGCTAATTCCTCCTTCTCTTCGGTCAACACCCCCATAATGCTCACTATTTTATAGACATCATCTGTGAACTCTTGAGGATCCTCATCAACCTTTGATCCATGAAACTTGGGAGGTTCATTCGTGCAAAGTCCCTCACTCTTGAGGCCATAATAGGAAGATTAGGAGGAGCTACAACCCCTTGCTTGGTCACCACTTGGGATAGTATAGTAATGGCGGTCCGAAATTCCTCATTAGTCATTTGGTCTAGTAGGGGACCATTGTCTTGAGGAGCCGGGGGATCTTGGATTTCATTAGCATTGTTTCCCCTTGGAAATGGGGGTATTCTTGGGGCCATTTTTTTTTGAAAATTGCAAAGAACAATCATTAAGGAAAGGAAGTCTTAGATCACACTCTACTGCACAACATAGATCATCAAAGAAGTGAGAATTTCTAAAATGTTTTATAGCATCCTATTCGTAGAAGTGGTGCACATCAGTACTATGAATAAGACTCTACTTGACGTGTCATATTGGACACCTAAGCACCACTTAAACCTTACACTCTGATACCAAGTTTGTCATGACCTCGAGCCTTCTATATGTGAAATAGTAATTGAATGTATGAGCTTTTGTGCCTAAGGACTCTAAATGACAAGTGTCTCTAATTTCATAAGCATTTTGGAAGTGTATTAATACAAGTCTATGATTCCTGAGACTCCATTTAATATGTCCCTAATGACATTTAGAGGATACTTGGGATGATGATTATTTTGACCTCAAATGATAGTTCATGACAATTGTTATATTGAGTCTCGGAGGATGAGCTAATTGCATATAGTTACTCACTACTCTACTCATGTATGTTGTTAATATATCTTCCACTGAGTCCCATGAAGGGTCGAGTATGACCGAGTCCCATAAAGGTCCGGGTACGATATATGATGACATGATTATTCACCGAGTCTCAAAAAGGGTCGGGTATGACCAAGTCCCATAAAGGGCCGAGTATGATATATTATGATCTAAGCCTTCATTGAGTCCCATAAAGTGCTGGGTACGACCGAGTCCCATCAAGGGCCAGGTATGACACATGTATGCATATGATGACCTTATAAAACATTTCTGACACCGAGTCCCATGATGGGCCAGACAATTTAGTAGGTATACATATGAAAATATAGGAATATATTTGTGACCCCGAGCCCTAGAGTGGACCGGGTATAACTCATGACCCAACCCCATTGTCCCCAATTAGAGTTTGACCTAGACCCCCGTATACTAAATTATCAGATGTAATAATCAATATATGAACTATACATAAGAACCAAGTGGGTCATAGCATTTTCATATACCTATAGGCTCTTTCATTTGTATCTTGTCATGAAAGGGCGTGCAAGCCGACAAGGCTGCCATAGTATCTTGATATTAATAATACATCACGTAGAGATAACTGAATAAAACTTACACGTATAACCCACACACATGTCTACTAACCTCTAAGAATATTAACAGTAATATATGGCGGGACAGGGCCCCCGCTGTACCTTTGAATAAACAAATATATACATTAGAAGGTCAGTACTAGAAGCTAGGCTCAAGAACAGTAGAGCACTTCCGACATAGCTGAGTGGAAATCCTAAGTTGGTGAATCCTTGAAATGAACATTTGTACCATCGGTCATGAAACGCAGCCCCCAGAGGAAAGGGGGGTCAGTATGATATATGTACTAAGTATATAAAGCATAAAACATCATAACTGAGACAATAACTGAAATAGGGATACAGGGGGAAAGTATAACATTTAGCCATCTACCGTACCTGAATGTTATCAAATAAAGGCATACATGTTATCATCACGTATTGTATCCGGTCTTTTTGGGTACTTGTGTAATAAATACAACATTTTTCCATCATAAGAATATTTATACCATTAGCTCTGCGGAACGTACAGCCCGATCCATGTATATACAAAGTACACGCCGAGGAATGACAACCCGATCTACACATCTTATAATAATACAGAGGAATGATGGCCCGATCCGTATATTGTGTAACAATGTCGAGGGACGATGGCCCGATCCATATATCATGTAACAATACCAAGGAATGATGGCCATATCTGTATATCATGTAACAATGTCGAGGTATGATGGCCAGATCCGTAAATACCACAACATGTCAAGGTATATTTGGCCCGATCCATATATATCATAATGCATATACGTGTAAGTAAAACTCTGTAACATATCAAACATCCCTTAGATATCACAATAAAGCATGTTCAAGAGACCCTAGGTATAGAACATTACACATCCCATCACTATTAGGCCTATAGAAGGCTCGAGGGTCGTATTTCAACTACTTTAAGACACTTATCATTCAAAAATGAGTACAAGTCATGAGTTACATCCAGAATCTATAAATGGGGCTATATCCAAATCCATGTTCTATTAGTACTTATAGTCTAGTCTTTCTAGAAGTAGGAAAAGACAAGCTTTACATGTACCACTTCCTATCACATGGAAAACTTGAAAAGTAATGACTCAACTTGTTACAGGAGTTCTAATCAGTAGGAAGTGAATAAGAGCCTTAACTCACACTCAGAGTTTTTAGAGTGGAATAACTTCAAACTTCATATACATAATACTTATATCAAAGTCATGCTAAAAGAGAGGAAGAATAACTTTACATACACTACTTTTCAGCATATAGAAGACTTGAGGAATGGAAGTTAACTACTTTAAGAGTCTTAACATTCAACAGTGAACACGAATTATGAATCATGAATCATGTTTAGAGCTCATGAATAGAATTACCCCAGGCTTCATACACATATTATTTCCCACTTAAATCTAAGACATGCCCAAAATAAAAGAGAGACAGGCTTTACATACCTCTTACGGACTTCTCTTAACCACGTTCACGTCGTTTCCCTCCAAACCTAGTTAACATGGAAGCAATGCAAGTATCAATAACCCTTGGCCATCCAGCACCTTAGGCTATACATGAGTATTCATAGAACTAAACCCCTTGTTCATGGAAATTGGGCAGCATCTCCCCTATAATATACGTTATCCGAATTTCCAATTAAACCCCTAATAAATACAGTCAACCAACAACAACAACCAGTAGCATACACACAACTAATTCATTTCAACATTACACAATACAAACCCCCAAACAACTTGCTCAAAACTATCAAAACGTGAATTCTGGACAGCCTATTGTCTTGTATTGTCGCTTAGTTTCCAAGGGGTAATTAGGGAAAACAGGCTTTGTGGCCTCAATTAAAGTTATATACATATATTAGGTTCGCATACAATTTTGAATCACCCCTATGACAATTTTATACAAAATGATATGCCCAAAATACCAACAGCAGCCCGTGTAGGATTTCCAAAATAAAATCTGGGCAGCACCTCACCTATACTTTATCATCCTTTTTCAAGTAGATAAAAGCAAAACTGGATTTTATAGGCTAAATAAAAGTTACATCCATATGTAATATCTTTCCAAAACATCTTGAATCACTCGAAATGAAGCTTTACACAAGGAGTTAAACTAGTATTATTAACAATAGTCCCATTCCAAAAATGGGTTTGTTGACAAAAATGAGAACCTCCTCGAAACCCCAATGATAAATTTTATGTTGTTAAACACTGCTATATCACCGTAGGATACCTTAAATAATTAATTCACAAATCGAAAATTAAGGCCTTGCCTTGTTGTGTTGCTGTCGTAGCTCTCTCTCTATTCTTCTAAGTTTCTTTACTTTTCTTAAGTTAAGATATGCTGAAAATGAATTCCTTAGTCATCAACTAGGAATATACATACCACTTTTGGAGGTGACACATGGTAGCCTCTAGGGGTGACACATGTCAGCCTCCTAGGGCGCCACCTCACACTATGCGGCCAATCATATACTGCCACGTGGTAGCATGGGGTCCACCCCAAGTAGGTGGGCACCTAGTTAGCCCAAGTAGGTGTGTCACCTACTTGTCACCTACTTGCTTCATTTTGGTGGGTATGTAATCCCGTCACACTTCAAGAGTCTACGTATTCCTTGCTACTTAAGCTCGACGTGTGCTCCAGGATCTTAATTATGCAAGACGTCCAAATCGGTAGCTTACGCAAGTAGGACGAGTCCTACGATTCATTACTTGGCTTCTAACTCCTTCCAACCTCTTCTAACCCTATTTTCAATCTTCTCTATTATGGAGTATCTCATTCTCCTTTCCTTAGAATTATTTGATAGAGTTATAGATTATCCGACTAACATGACGATTTCAAAAAACACTTAAGAGCCTTCCCAGAAACTTAAGAAGCTTAAGAAGCGTTCTGAGGTACCAGAGTATGGGGTGTAACATCCTTCCCCTCTTTAGAATATTTGTCCTTGAATGTGAAGCAAAACCTTTATGCGAATCTTATACCGACTATATGGAGAGTTCCCCTATCCGGTTGCCATAACATATACTTTCATCAAGTAATCAATATCAGTGTTCCAAATGTTAGGATTACTTGTAGACATAGGGAATAGGTACGGATACTTGTGTTTCATTCCCTCTTTCACTTCTCAGGGGGTCACCCATCCTAGTACTACTCTCGCCCACGCACACTTAACTTTGGAGTTCTGATGGGATCCAGTGCGTTAGTGCTGGTATGATCGCATCCATCTCTTATGGGATCTTATTTGAAGTTTAAGAGTTCCCATTTACATATGATAGCGTCAGTTGATTTTCTCTTACACTTGTACTTCCCTTGTCCACTTCCCCCCCTTTAGTGTGTATCCATGTCATCTTTTGTTTATTCTCAACTATTTACATGCAATTGATTCTATTCCAACATATTTAACAGGTTGCACCATGTCTACACCTTCTGTTAGATCATCCATACTTTAGGTTGCCCCCATAATAAACCCTAGTACAACTATAGTGTGCTTAGTATTCTCGATAGATAGTACATAATTTAGTCCAAATACTAGTACTCGAGTCATACAACTTAATGTAGGAGTTTAGTCAAAGCCATATTTTATTCATCTCAGTTCTTAACATACCAGTTATCTCTGGCATTCATCTTGCCCTGTTGCTTGCTTTTACTTTCGTGACCACTTGACCTTTTATTCTGAACCTTCCTTATAAATCTGTGTAAGCCTTCTAATTCATTCTCTTTTTGATTTTCTGTTTTTCCACAAACCATGTCATATCCTTTAGTTATTTTCTTACTAGGCTTTACTTATTCTCATAACGATATTCGTTACATTCACCTGATATCCTAATCACATTCAATCTCATAGTATGACACTTCTTAACCTCGTTTAGGATTCTTACTATAGGTTACTTACCATTCTTAGTTAATCTCATCCTTAATGTCTCACCAGTTGTCTTATTAATACTTTATATCCGTCACAATTCTTTTTCCCTCGTACTCTTCTCTTAATCATACTATTACTTCCTTTAACTACAACTCATCATAGTTTACTCCTGTGTATAAATTCGATCGGCGCCTTAGTATATCATTCTATCAAGATCTATCAGTCTTTTCTAAATTATCTTCTTTGGATCATAAGTCTTTTCCAACTTCGCTTTACCATACCAGTATCAACCTCCTAGTTTCTATTGTTATCGATTCAACAATTAACTTATTTCTCTAGGTCTGCCATACTCGTAGTTTAGTCACATCTCATTCTTATTATGGACAAGGCATACTACAACCTTGTATCTTCATTTTTCCAACAATGCCTCACAGGGCCAACATATATATTCATATCATATTATACCATAGCCACAAAGGGCGCTCAATATCAACAGTAAGAAAATGGACTTATCTCATATGTCCACTCGAACTGCACCTGTTACACTGCCCTGGCTACATCTCCTTTCAATTTTCAACTTTACACGTCTATCGTATCTCAATACCTTACCTACATTCTTTATAACTTCCAATATAGTCGGTCACTTTCATCAGTCTATGTTATCCTTTTGCAAAAGTCAAAGGTTAGTATAAGGAATTTTATTCTCTATAACTCGGCTCTATCGCACGATCTTAGATTTGAAAGAAAGGTAACATCCTTAATGACCTGTAACCTCCTGTTTATAGATATGGTGTACAACACACCGATAAACAAGACTCTACATGACACGGTCTGTAGACACTCCAAGGATGAACTGCTCTAATACTACTTAAGTCACGACCCAACCCCGTAGGCCACAACTGGGGTCCAACCTCGACCCCTATATACTTAATTATCAGATGTAACAATCAATATACGAACTATACATAAGAACCCAGTGGGTCATAGCATTTTCATATACCTGTAGCCTCTTTCATTTGTATCTTGCCATGAAAGGGTGTGCAAGCCAACAAGGCTGCCATAGTATCTTGATATTAACAATATATCACGTAGAGATAACTGAATAGAACTTACACGTATAACCCACACACATGTCTACTGACCTCTAAGAATATTAACAGTAATATATGGCGGGAAAGGGCCTCTGCTGTACCCTTGAATAAACAAATATATACATTAGAAGGTTAACACCAGAAGCTAGGCTCCAGAACAGTGGAGTACTTCTGACATAGCTGAGTGGAAATCCTAATCTGGTAGATCCTTGAAATGAACATCTGTATCTACGGGCATGAAACGGAGCCCCTCGAGGAAAGGGGGGTCAGTACAATTTATGTACTGAGTATATAAAGCATAAAACATCATAACAGAGACAACAACTAAAATAAGGATGCAGGGGGCAAGTATAACATTTATCCATCTACCGTACCTGCATCTTATCATATAAAGGCATACATGCTATCATCACGTACTGTATCCGGCCCGTTTGGGGACTTGTGTAATAACTACATCATTTTTCCATCATAAGAATATTTATACCATTAGCACTGTGGAATGTATAGCCCGATCCATGTATACACAAAGTACACGCCGAGGAAAGACGTCCTGATCCATATATCTTATAATAATACCGAGGAACGATGGCCCGATCCATATATCGTGTAATAATGTTGAGGAATGATGGCCCAATCTGTATATCATGTAACAATGCTGAGGAATGATGGCCCAATCCGTATATCATGTAACAATACCGAGGTATGACAGCCTGATCTGTAAACAGCACAACATGCCGTAGAACGTATGGCCCGATCCTTATATAGCAAAATATGCCAAGGTACGTTTGGCCTAATCCATATATATCATAACGGATATACGTGAATGTAAAACTCTGTAACAAATCAAACATACCTTAGATATCACCATAAAGCATGTTCAAGAGCCCCTAGGTATAGAAGATTACACATTCCATCACTATTCAGCCTATAGAAGGCTCGAGGGTCATAGTTCATCTACTTTAAGACCCTTATCATTCAAAAGTGAGTACAGGTCACGAGTTACATCCAAAATCTATAAATAGGGCTATATACAAATCCATGTTCTACTATACCTATGGTCTAGTCTTTCTAGAAGTAGGAAAAGACAAGCTTTACATGTACCACTTCCAATCACATGTAAGACTTGAAAAGTAATGACTCAACTTGTTACAAGAGTTCTAATCAGTACAAAGTGAACAAGAGCCTTAACTCACACTCAGAGTTTTAAGAGTGGAATAACTTCAAACTTCATATACATAAAACTTACATCTAACTCATGCCAAAAGAGAGGAAGAATAACTTTACATACACTACTTTTCAGCATATAGAAGACTTGAAGAATGGAAGCTCAACTACTTTAAGAGTCTTAACATTCAACAGTGAACACAAATTATGAATCATGAATTATGTTTAGAGCTCATTAATAGAATTACCCCAGGCTTCATACACACATCATTTGCCACTTAAATCTAAGACATGCCCAAAAGAAAAGATAGACAGGGTTTACATACCTCTTACGGACTTTTCTTAACCACGTTCATGTGGTCGCCCTTCAAACCTAGTTAACATGATGCAATGCAAGTGTCACGACCCAAGCCTAGGGCCTAGACGTGACTTGGTGAATGAGGAACCCAAAAGTACCTCAAACAAGCCTCTTAGCATTCTTTTATCCTTTCATAGGTAATGATGATAAGTAAAACAAGCGGAAATCATAATAATAAATCTTCAACTTACATATGTCCAACAATATCTCTAACTATTAGATTTAACGGGGCTAAGACAAGTCCCTAGCTCACCCTTAATCATGATAGAAAAAATACCATAGTAAAATATCTCAACATATCATAAGCTAGAAATATAAAGGAGTATTGTTCTCGGAACATGAGAACTCACCAAAAGTAGTCTTCAAACGAAGTCTGAACTAGCCACGTGGAGGAGAACGAGGAGGAGCACCGATCCCTACGTGGTAATATCATGTAGGCAAAAGAGTATGCGTTAGTACTTTGAAGGTAGTAAGTATGTAAGGATGCATGAACATTGAGGAAACATTATAACATTTAGGTAATATAGAACATAATGTAATACATGCATAATAAATCATATGGATATCTTTTAAAACATTCATTTTGTGGGAAATTAACCATAATCGTCATTTAAGACCATGCAAGCTATTACATAGAATCCAACATAACCCCCTACGTTGGCTGGGGAGACTACTTGCTGGGTAGAACTCCGTCAACTTCATTCATTTCTTTAACTTTAACTTTAAGGGCTTTCATGGATCCATTAGCCTAAGCCTACAAGGGCTCCTATGTTGGCACATAGTTAATGAGACAAGGCGTTGCTACTAGGATTCCCTTACTGAATCCCACCTCAATGCCTCATTCGGTGATAAGTCAATCCCACGGAATAGTTTAATACTTCAAAATATTCATAGCATATAACTTGAGAATTCAAACATCATATTTGGTAGAATAGCTCATTAAAACATTTGATAATTCAAATATGCAAGAATTGTCCTTATTGCATAAAGAATCCATCATTCATATCATTTCATCATTCTTTCATTTCATAAGACTCCCTTTTTGATCATAGATATTACTTTCATAAACATTTATTTGGAGTCAAAACTTTCAAGTCAAACTTTATTAAAAATATAGTAAAACTAGGTGGGTTCAAATCAATTCAACTTGCAAATATGTATGTAAATAAATATACATAAATACTTTGAAATCCATTAAATAAAAATCACGCTTTAAACAACACACCATGAATTTCAAGAACCTTTAAATAGATAAATAAAGGAATTATTTGCAAACCATCAATTCATACATATAAAATTATGTTGCATCAAAATAGACCAATAATCATTAGTTTAACCATGATTCATACTATTAAGTAAAAATAAGAATTACCATAAGAAAATATTATTTGAAATCAAAAGGCTTAATTGAAAGAGTTTTTTGGAATACATGGGTGAAAGAACCCATTGATAAACACCCACATAACTTAGAGTAGAGCTTAAAAAAAATATAATTTATCATATAATCAAAATAATTTAGACATAAGAGTGGAAGGAATACTCTCATTGAAGCCTTACATACCTGGAATCAGAAGCTTTAGTCGGAACCGAAAGACTTAATGAATACTGTTGAGTCCTAGCTTATCTTCTCGCCGGAAGGTTTTGTGTACTACCCGGAGTATATGAATTACCAGAATAGTATTTCTTCACTACTAAGAACTAAAATTATATTTGAGAATGAGTAAAGAAGTGTATAGAGAGAAGACTTGCTTGACAAAGCTTGATGAATAAAATAAGGAAATAAGGTGGGTATTTATAGGTGGGAAAGAGCGACCTAACAATAAATAAAATAATTATAAACAAAAAATCAAAAATTTAATGGAATATATTGATGTCATTGATGATGTTAAATAGAGGACAATTTATGTCATGAGTGATGTCAAATGTATCTAGATCTTTTCATGGTAGGTGAGATGAGTTCTTTTTAACAGAATACTCTTTTTGGAGCTATATTTGAATAAGCTAAATTTCTTATTAGGATTTGATGTCTTCATAAGAATTGTAGATATGGAAGTATTGTTTCATATCGTTCAAGAATCAACCTGTTTGGATAATCCTACAGTAAGATGTGAGTTTTCTTCTATAAACACTCCTTTCCGTCACAGCAACCTTCCTTACAAAAATTAATTTATTTGACCTACTTAAACTCTGAAACATAAAATATGGTCTCATACAGGTTGTAGGTAATGATCTTGTGGTTACTCAGAAATTTGAATCACCCAATTTAGATATTCCTATGAAAAGTTATGCCCAAAATACAGAGGTTGTATCATGTTTAGGCGAGAATTGAAACATCGTATATAACGTTTTTAGGAGATGTTACATTATCTCCCCCTTGGGAACATTCGTCCTCGAATGAGGAAAGACTTAGCTTGAGTAGAGTAGAGTGTAAACAAACAACTATCATTACTGCAATAGTATAATTTAAAACATTGTTTAAAACATATTTAATAATTTTGCAAGCATATGACAAGAAAGGTTGAGATGTAAAGATTTCAAGTAATTGAGCAAGGACAACTTAATACCTTAGGTTTGGGTAGAGGGGAAAAGATGAGGGTATCTCTTAATTATATCCGCTTCCGCTTCTCATGTTGCACTTTCTATTTGTTGATTTCTCCAAAGGACTTTAACAGATGCAACTTCTTTGTTCCTCAATCTCTTAACTTGCTGGTCCAAAATTTCTATAGGAACTTCTTCATAGGTCAAGTTTTCTTCTATATTCACTACTCCCATAGGTACAATAGAACTAGGATCACCCACACGTTTTTTTAACATAGACACGTGAAACACCGGATGAACCATGGCCATTTCCAATGGTAATTCCAACTCATATGCAACCTTACCAACACGTCTCACGATTCTATAAGGCCCTACATACCTAGGGCTCAATTTCTCTTTCTTACCAAATCAAACCACACCTTTCATGGGTGAAACCTTTAGATACACCTAATCGTCCACATTAAACTCAAGATCTCTTCTTCTAGTGTCAGAATAGGACTTTTGACGACTTTGAGCCATCTTCAACCTTTCTCTAATGATCTCCACCTTCTCTAAAGTATCAAGTACCAAATCAGGGCCCAACAAGGTTATCTCGCCTACTTCGAACCAACCAACCGGTGATCTACATCATCTCCCATACAAAGCCTCAAACGACGCCATCTCAATACTTAAGTGGTAACTATTATTATAGGCAAATTCGATGAGAGGTAGATGATCATCCCAATTTCCTTTAAACTCCAACACACAAGCCCTTAACATATCCTCTAGTGTTTGAATCGTCCTTTCGGCTTGCCCATCCATTTGAGGATGGAATGTTGTGCTCAACTTTACCTTAGTACCGAGGCCTTTTTGAAATGATCTCCAGAAGTGAGAAGTGAATTGGGTACCACGATCCGAAATAATGGATAACAGCACACCATGCAACCTCACCAACTCCTGAATATACAACTTAGCATAGTCTTCGGTACTATAGGAAGTTTTAATTGGTAGGAAGTGAGCTGACTTCATCATTCTATCAATAATTATCCAAATCGAGTCATGACGCTTCCGGGTATGAGGCAAACCCACTACAAAATCCATATTCACATCTTCCCACTTCCAAGTAGGGATTTCAATGTCTTGGGTTAGGCCACCCGGCCTTTGATGTTCGACCTTCACTTGTTGGCAATTTGTACATTCGGACACAAACCTTGCTATATCCTTCTTCATGCCACCCCACCAATACAACTCCTTTAAGTCTCGGTACATTTTCATTGAACCAGAATAAATGGAGTATCTAGAATTATGAGCCTCCATCAAGATCAAATTCCTTAGGCCATCAACATTTGGAACATATATCCGACCTTGGTAGTATAGAACCCCATCTCCCCCTTGGGAAAAGACCTCTATCTTCTTTTCCTTTCCAACTTCTTTAACTTAATAAACTTTGGGTCAAGATCTTGCTTTGATTTAACATCCACTACCAAAGAGGATTCAGACCTATTTTGAACGACCATACCCCCATTATTAGTACTACCAAACTTCACCCCTAATCTAGCCAATCGGTGAACATTTTTCACCAACTCCCTCTTCTTTTTATCCACATGGGTCACATTCCCCATAGACACTCTACTAAGTGCATCAGCAACCACATTGGCTTTACTCGGATGATAGTGCACACTCATGTCATAGTCCTTAAGGAGTTCTAGCCACCTCCTTTGCCTTAGATTAAGGTCCTTTTGGGTGAACACATATTGAAGACTCTTATGATCAATATACACATCCACATGCACACCATAGAGGTAATGCCTCCAAATCTTTAGAGCAAAAACAACGTCCGCCAATTCAAGGTCATGGGTAGGGTAGTTGCGCTAATGCACCTTTAATTGCCTAGAAGCATAGGCTATGACCTTGCCATTTTGCATTAAGACACAACCTAAACCAATCTTTGAAGCATCACAATAAACTACAAACCCTTCTAATCCTTCTGGGAGAGTCAAAATAGAAGAAGAGGTAAGTCGATCTTTTAAGGTCTAGAAACTCTCCTCACACTCATCTGTCCATATGAATTTGGATTTCTTTTGGATCAATTTTGTCATAGGAGATGACATGGAAGAAAAGCCTTTGACGAACCTTCTATAGTACCCGGCTAGACCTAAGAAGATCCTAATGTCTGAAGGAGATAATGGTCTACACCAATTTTTGACTGCCTTTATTTTCTTAGGATCAACCTTGATCCCATCACCGGACACTACATGACCAAGAAATGCTACCTCCTTTAACCAAAATTCACACTTACTAAATTTTGCAAATAATTGCCTATCCCTCAATGTTTGAAGCACAACTCTCAAGTGATTTTTATGTTCTTCCTCACCCCGAGAGTAAATTAAAATATCATCAATGAAGACCACCACAAAGGTATCAAGGTAAGGTTTGAACACCCTATTCATCAAGTCCATAAACACCGTCGATGCATTCGTCAACCCAAAACTCATCACCACAAACTAATAGTGACCATACCTTGTTCAGAAGGCCGTTTTGGGAATGTCACACTCCCTCACCCGTAGTTGGTGATAGCCAGACCGAAGGTCGATCTTAGAGAAGTGACTTTTCCCTTGCAATTGATTAAATAATTCATCTATTCTAGGGAGTGGGTACTTGTTCTTAATGGTCATATTATTTAATTGAAGGTAGTATATGCACATTCGAAGCGATCCATCCTTCTTTCTCACAAATAACACAGGAGCACCCCATGGCGAAATACTTGGTCTTATGAACCCCTTCTCTAACAAGTCCTTTAACTGTTCCTTCAACTCTTTCAATTCTGCCAGGGCCATATGGTAAGGAGGAATAGAGATAGATTGGGTATCAGGGAGGAGATCGATACTAAAATCAACTTCCCTTTGGGGAGGGACACCGGAAAGGTCATCGGGAAAGACATTGGGGAATTCATTGACTATAGGAACTGACTCAAGAGAATGACTTTTTGAGTTGACATCCCTAACCCTCACAATATGGTAAATACATCCCTTAGAAATCATTTTGCGGGCCTTAAGATAAGAAATAAACTGACCCTTCACCACCGAATCACGACCCTGCCATTCAATAATAGGCTCATTTAGAAATTGGAACTTGACTCGACGATTTCTACAATCTATGGAAGCATAAGATGTATGTAACCAATCCATCCCAAGAATGACATCGAAATATGCCATGTCAAGCTCAATGATATCACAAGGAATAACTTTATGCAAGATAGAAACAAGGCAACCCCTATAGACCTTTCTAGCAATAACTGACTCACCAACAGGGGTAGACACCAAATAAGGCTCTAATAACATTTCAGGTAAAACATCAAATCTATTAGCAAGAAATGGAGTAACAAAAGATTAATTTGCCCCCGGATCTAATAGTGCATACACATCAAAAGAAAATACCTTTAACATACCGGTAATGACATTGGGTGTATCCTCAACCTCTTGTCTCCCATGCAAGGCGTAAAAACGGTTGGTGCGTTGGACACCTCCTTGGACTTGTTGACCATGAGTAATTTGTCCTTGAGTCCTACCACCACCATATCTACAATCCTTAGCATGGTGTCCCAGCTTGCCACACTTAAAGCATGTATTGGAGCCGGCTAAGCATTCCCCTTTGTGAGTCCTTCCACACTTCTTGCAAGCGGGGAAAGTTTGAGTAGCAAGGAATCATTGGTTTACCACTCTTTTCTTTGTTGAACTTTGGAGGAGGAGTATTGGTGGAACTTTGTCCCACAAATCATTGCCTACATAGGCCTTTGCCATTGTTACCATGATCGGACCTTTGAGGGTTAAACCCTCCACCATCCACTCTAACCTTTTTGAACCCCTTGATCTCTCTCTAAGCTTCTCTTCTTCAATTTGTTCTGCGTAAGTCATTAACCAAGAGATGTCCATCTCCTTGACCAACATGGCCGTTTTGCACTCCTTGGACACCAAGCTTGAGACACCGAAAATAAACTTGCTCATCCTAGCTCTTGGGTCGGAGACCATGAAGGGAGCATACTTTGACAACTTAGTGAATTTGAGAGCATACTCCCTCACGCTCATACTCCCTTGACGGAGGTTGATGAACTCTTGGATTTTGTCCTCTCTTAGCTCTAATGGGAAAAAGCGGTCTGGGAAGGAACTTTTGAACTCTTCCCATCCTATCAACCCTATTTCTTTATCCCTCTCAACAACCCATTGTTCGTACCACACTCAAGACAGACATTTGAGTTGATAGGCCACTAGCTCGGCCTTCTTATTTGGTGGCCCACCCATGATAGCCATAATCCAGTACACCTCATTAATGAACTCCATAGGGTCCTCATCTAGTTTAGAACCATCGAACTCGGGCGAATTCATCCTTTGGAAATCCCGAATCCTAGAGGCTGGACTTTGCATTTGGGGAGGAGGAACACCTAGATTCCCTTGGTTGGCTATGACTTGAGCTAACAAAGTAATAACACTGTGAAACTCAGTATGGGTTACCCCATCCTCATGATGTTAGGCATTGGGAACCAGAGGAGTTTGGTCCTCATCGTCAACCCTTGCTCTTCGAGGTGCTCTTCTATGAGTCATTATCTAGAGAACACGAAATGGGTCATTAGTTAAAGGAAAGCTTAGGAAACTCTACGGCATGACATGAATTTGAAAGAAGTAAATTTTTTTTCCTAAACGCCTCATAGTCTCTTATTCATAATTGTGGCACACTTCATAACCATGAACAAGACCCTATTTGATGCGGTATGTTGGACACCAAGGATCATTCAAAACCTCGGGCCCTGATACCATATTTTTCACAACCCAAGCCTAGGGCCTAGGCGTGACATGGTGAATAAGGAACTCGAAAGTACCTCAAACAAGCCTCTTAGCATTCTTTTAGCCTTTCATAGGTAATGATGATAAATAAAACAAGCAGAAATCATAATAATAAATCTTCAACTTACATATGTCTAACAATACCTCTAACTATTAGATTTGGCTAAGATTAGTCCCTAGCTCACCCTTAATCATGATAGAAGAAATATCATAGTAAAATATCTCAACACATCATAAGCTAGAAATATAAAGGAGTATTGTTCCCGGAATATGGGAACTAACCAAAAGTAGTCTTCAAACGAAGTCTCAACTAGCCACGTGGAGGAGAACGAGGAGGAGCACCGATCCCTACATGGTAATATCATGTAGGAAAAAGAGTATGCGTTAGTACTTTGAAGGTAGTAAGTATGTAAGGATGCATGAACATTGAGGAAACATTATAACATTTATGTAATATGGAACATAATGTAATATATGCATAATAAATCATATTGATATCTTTTAAAACATTCATTTTGTGGGAAATTAACCATAACTGACATTTAAGACCATGCGAGCTATTACATAGAATCCAACATAACCCCTACGTTGGCCGGGGAGACTACTTGCCGGGTAGAACTCCGTCAACTTCATTCATTTCTTTAACTTTAACTTTAAGGTCTTTCATGGATCCATTAGCCTAAGCCTACAAGGGTTCCTATGTTGGCACATAGTTAATGAGACAAGGGGTTGCTACTAGAATTCCCTTACCGAATCCCACCTCAATGCCTCATTCGGTGCTAAGTCAATCCCACGGAATAGTTTAATACTTCAAAATATTCATAGCATATAACTTTAGAATTCAAACATCATATTTGGTAGAATAGCTCATTAAAACATTTGATAATTCAAATATGCAAGAATTTTCCTTATTGCATAAAGAATCCATCATTCATATCATTTCATCATTCTTTTATTTAATAAGACTCCCTTTCTGATCATAGATATTACTTTCATAAATATTTATTTGGAGTCAAAGCTTTCAAGTTAAACTTTATTAAAAACATAGCAAAACTAGGTGGGTTCAAATCACTTCAACTTGCAAATATGTATGTAAATAAATATACATAAATACTTTGAAATTCATTAATTAAAAATCATGCTTTAAACAACCCAACATGAATTTCAAGAACCTTTAAATAGATAAATAAAGGAATTACTTGCAAACCATCAATTCATACATATGAAATTATGTTGCATCAAAATAGACCAATAATTATAGTTTAACCATGATTCATACTATTAAGTAAAAATAAGAATTACCATAAGAAAATATTACTTGAAATCAAAAGACTTAATTGAAAGTTTTTTGGACTACATGGGTGAAAGAACCTATGGATAAACACCCACATAACTTAGAGTAGAGCTTAAAAAATATAATTTATCATATAATCAAAATAATTTAGAAATGAGAGTGGAAGGAATACTCTCATTGAAGCCTTACATACCTGGAATACGAAGCTTTAGTCGGAACCGAAAGACTTAATGAATACTCTTGAGTCCTAGCTTTTCTCCTCACCGGAACGTTTTGTGTACTACCCAGAGTATATGAATCACCAGAATAGTATTTCTTCACTACTAAGAACTAAAAATTTATTTGAGAATGAATAAAGAAGTGTATAGAGAGAAGACTTGCTTGAGAAAGCTTGATGAATAAAATGAGGAAATAAGGTGGGAATATAGGTGGGAAAGAGCGACCTAACAATAAATAAAATAATTATAAAAAAAAAATCTAAAAATTTAATGGAATATATTGATGTCATTGATAATGTTAAATGGAGGACAATTTATGTCATGAGTGATGTCAAATGTATCTAGATCTTTTCATGGTAGGTGAGATAAGTTCTTTTTAACAGAATACTCGTTTTTGGAGCTATATTTGAATAAGCTAAATTTCTTATTAGGATTTGATGTCTTCATAAGAATTGTAGATATGGAAGTATTGTTTCATATCGTTCAAGAATCAACCCGTTTGGATAATCCTACAGTGAGATGTGAGTTTTCTTCTATAAACACTCCTTTCCGTCACAGCATCCTTCCTTACAAAAATTAATTTATTTGACCTACTTAAACTCTGAAACATAAAATATGGTCTCATACAAGTTGTAGGTAATGATCTTGTGGTTACTCAGAAATTTAAATCACCCAATTTAGATATTCCTATGAAAAGTTATGCCCAAAATACAGAGGTTGTATCATGTTTAGGCGAGAATTGAAACATCGTATACAAAGTTTTTAGGAGATGTTACAGCAAGTATCAATAACCCTTAGCCTTCCAGCACATTAGGCTACAGATGAGTATTCATAAAACTCAACCCCGTGTTTGCCTTTTCGACTAGTTCCTTGACTAGTTAAGGAGTTAACGGAAATTGGGCAGCATTTCTCCTATAATATGCCCTATCCGAATTTCTAATTACACTCCTGATAAATACAGCCAACCAACAAAAACAACCAGCATCATACACACAAGTAATTCACTTCAACATTACACAATACAAATCCCCAAACAACTTGCTCAAAACTATCAAAATGTGAATTCTGGACAGCCTACTGTCTTGTATTGTCGCTTCGTTTCAAAGGGTAATTGGGGGAAACAGGTTTTGTGGCCTCAATTAAAGTTATATACATGTTTTTTAGGATCACATATAATTTCGAATCACCCCTACAACAATTCTATACAAAAAGATATGCCCAAAATACCAACAGCAGCCCGTGTAGGATTTCCAAATTGAAATCTGGGCAGCACCTCACCTATACTTCATCATTCTTTTTCAAGCAGATAAAAGAAAAACTGAGTTTTAGAGGATAAATAAAAGTTACTAGCTTTTCAAAACATCTTGAATCACTTGAATTGAAGGTTTACACAAGGAGTTATACTAGTACTATTAACAATAGTCCCATTCCAAAAATGGGTTTGTTGACAAAAACGAGAACCTCCTCGAAACCCGAAGAATAAATTTTATGTTGTTAAACACCTTTATATCATCGTAGGATACCTTAAATAATTAATTCATGGATCGAAAATGGAGGCCTTACCTTGTTGTGTTGTTGTCGTAGCTCTCTCTCTATTCTCCAATGTTTCTTCGGTTTTCTTAAGTTAAGAGATGCTGAAAATGAATTCCTTAGTCATCAACTAGTAATATATACACCACTTTTGGAGGTGACACGTGGCATCCCCTAGGGGTGACACATGGCATCCCCTAGGGGTGACATGTGGCAGCCCCTAGGGCGCCACCTCACATCATGCGTCCAATCATATGCTCCCACATGGAAGAATGGGGTCCACCCCAAGTAGGTGGGTCACCTACTTAGCCCAAGTAGGTGTGTCACCTATTTGTCAACTGCTTGCTTCATTTTTGTGGGTTCGTAATCTCGTCTCACTTCAAGAGCCTACGTATTCCTTGCTACTTAAGCTCAATGTGTGCTCCAGGAGCTAAATTATGCAAGACGTCCAAATTGGTAGCTTACACAAGTAGGTCAAGTCCTACGACTCATTACTTGGCTTCCAACTACTTCCAACCTCTTCTAAGCCTATTTTCGATTTTCTCTATTATAGAGTATATCATTCTCCTTTCCTAAGGATTATTTGATAGCGTTATAGATTATCCGACTCACATGACGACTTCAAAAAAAACTTAAGAGCCTTCCCAAAAACTTAAAAAGGTTAAGAAGCGTTCTGAGGTACCAGAGTATGGGGTGTAACAGTATACTATGATGACATCTGAGATTATGCCGTATACAATGATATGATATTGTATATGATGACATGATGAAATAATTTACATGATGATATGACGACGAGCGATTATGATGAAATGATTATGATACTGAGTTCACTAGAGGGTCTAGTACAGGGTATGATAAGGTATATGACTACATGTCCTAAGCTGCAGGTACAATAATCTGTTAATTGTTATGCATGTTTCCGGCATCCCCATTTCAGTTGTTGTTTCAGTTATGATATGTTATACTTTATATACTTAGTACATATGTCGTACTGACCCCCCATTCCCCGGAGAGGCTGCGTTTCATGCTCGCAGGTACAGATGTTCGTTTAGGAGATCCATCAGCTTAGTATTTCCTCTCAGCTATGTTTGAAGTGCTCTACTGTTCTGGGGCCTAACTTTTGATACTGGTAATTTGATGTACATATTTATTTATTCGAGGGTACAGCAGGGCCCTGTCCCGCCATATGATACAGTTATTACTCTTAGAGGTCTGTAGACATGTGTATGTAGATTGATTGTAAGTTTGGTTTAGTTGTGCTCATACGGCATACTGCAAATATTTTTGTGTTATGGAAGCCTTGTCGGCTTGCGTTCCCTTTCATGTCATGATACAGGTGAAAGAGGCTACAAGGTAGATGAAAAATGTTTTTGACCCATTGGGGTTTTTGTGTATAGTATCACATCGCACACGGTTCAACTTAAGTATAGCTGATAGATATGCATAAAGGGGTCCAGGTCGGACCCTAGTCGCGGCCTACGGGGTTGGATCATGAAAGGTAAACATGAGTCGTAGGACTCTCCTTTTAGGTTGGTCATGTTCAAATGCTAAGGGTCACTTCACAACTTGTTCTTACGAGTCATAAGACGTTCTACGAGTCATAGAGTGGTTCCTAAGGCTGGAGTCAGTCAAAAATTTAGGGGATTTCTTTTTGGTTCCAACTCTCCGACTTTTGAGGTCTTACAACCTTATTCCCAACAAATCCTATATCTACATATTTTTCATTAGTTTGAATCATATTTCTTTGTTGATTAATTGGAGGCCTTTTAACACTAAAATCAACATGTTTATGCATCTCCTCCACATTATCTTTAGTAGTGTGCAAATTGTCTCTTTGAATATTATCATTACTTCTCTCTTGAGAGATAAGTCTATCAGAGCTAATTTCTAAATCTCAATCCTTTGAAGCTAATACAACTAGTGATTTTGAAGTTAAAGGATCATTAATATTAACCTCAATCGATTGGCACTACAGTTGGTCATATTTGACAGACATTGCTTTATCCCTTATTCCTAGTCGACCATTTGTATCTCTTTCTTCAATTAATTTATCAAATACTTTGTCTTTGGAGTTACTACAAGCTATATACTCCTCATTTTCAGTCGATTTAATCCTTTGAACTTTAGAGAAGGGGAGAATATCAGCTTGTGCATTTTCAAACATGCGATAGCTTCTACCAAATCGCTTTATTGAGATTTCTGAATTTGAACTTTGGAATGGGATGATTCTTGGTGTGTAGATAGATTTTTAGCTCGTTAATCCTTTCCATGCATTAAAATTACTCGAATATCACCAGATTGGACATGGGAAATAATTTTTTGAGCCAATAGCCACTATTTATAAGAAATTGCGTGGGTGATCACTAGTTTGGAATTTGATTTCTCAGCGATGTAGAGCAAAATTATGGGAGATTGTTGTTTTTTTATCAATACCATCCTTGCACTCATTTTTGGGCTGGTTCAGTGGGCATTGGAGCTCCGCCAATGGCTCTATTGCCATTCCGACAGGCCTGGCAGTTCACTTATTTTCTAGAGAGAAGGCAGAGAATTTTTTGAGAGAGAAAATTAGCTGTTGAAAATTTTATTAATCTAAGGAATTCAAATAAAGATTTTTAGTTTAGAGAATCAACCATTTTGTACATCCAACAATGATGGAAATTTTAGTTGTAAATCATCAAATAGAGATGAAATATCTCCATGGTTAACTTAATGACTTGACACAAGAAATCATCTTTCAAAACATTCTTTTTTTCTATTAAATTATTGTGGATATTCGCCTTATTAAATTCAAAGTTCATTTTACAAATTTGGTTAGGTCCAATCTCTTGACAAATCTAAGGCAAGATGCAAACACAAGGCAAAGAACAAAAAGATATGTGAACATTATCATGATAAACATCAACAGTCAGAAAATCATATTATCTCAAAAATAATTTAATAGCATCAATCCACTCATCAAGGGGGGATGCTATTACAAATGATGGACAAGAAAGGAATCATTTTATACACATCCCAGTCAATTAAATAGGATAAAGCTTTAGATAATTTTGTGAAACTAAATTTTAATGGTGCTAAAGGAAATCCAAGACCTAGTGGAGGTGCATGATGGAATTATTAGAAATGTTCAAGGTAACTTGATTGTTGCATATGGCAAATTTCTTGGCCACACCACTAATAATATGGCCTTAAAAGTTGGAATTTCCTAATACATAGAAAACGGATTCAGAAAACATGAGATTGGAGTGGATGTTAAACACCTCTAAAGTTTCAGGGAACCTACGAAATACTATTAGGAATTCTAAACGCTTACTTGTTCAGTTGAATGAATGACAGAATAAATTATTGTTTCAAGGAATATAACAAAGTAGTTGGTCTAGCCAATTGGGCACTGAGATGCAATGATATTTCAAAAACCATCTCGTGCATGCCTAAGGAGACTAGAGGTGTTCTTAATTTGTACAAGATGAATTTCCCATCCTTTATGATAAGGCTTTATTCTTCAAAAGGTGGAAAAAAAGATAAAAATAAATAAATAAATTATTCATCCTAATTTCAATTTGAAACTCATGCAATTAACATATTTTTATTTTGGTTAATCCTAGAATTCCTTGTACAGTTAAATTTTGAGTTATATGAAAAGGCATTAACTCGTGGAAGTGGATGGGTTAACTAAAAAAAACTGGAACCTACGTACCTAGCATATGAATTAGGTACGACAAAGTTAATTTTATTTGTATATGGTTAGAAGAGAGTAGATTTTGTAAGAGATGTTTCTTCTTTTTGTCATACGTTGTATCATTTGAAGTAAGGCAAAGTCTCCCTTTATTCTCATTGATTATTACTACATGGTAACCTTTATAAAAAAGAAGTAAGGCAAAGTCTCCCCAAAATATATTTATAGTGAAATGAAATAAACTTTTTTTCTTTCAATAAGGCAAGAATTTTTTTAGGCACAATGCTATTGCGCCAAAATACCATCCTCAAGTACTATGTTTCAATACATAAATAGTATTGTAAACTAAATAATAAGTTCATTTAACCAATCAATAACAAGACAACGATTCATTTCAATAATAAGAAAAGGATTTATTTTATAAAGCATACTTAAAAGTTATAGAAGATGACATCTATAATAAGTAGCACCACGCTTCTTAAGATACACTAAAGAAGTTGACCTCCAACGGAATTATCATCCATGTGCACCCACACACTTAACATATTACCTAAATTGAGCATAATATACTTATATGTTAATGTTTACAAAGTGAAACTACTCAATCATCATTATTACATATCCTTATCAAATTAACTAGATTCTTCCCTATAAGAATAGCTTCTGTAGTGAGCATATGTTAGAACTGGAATATCTCATTTTGTATAGTTAGTGGGCATTGAAAGTCAGTCAAAGTCTGTGTCAAGTTAGTCATGGTGTATTGCTCATCTATCTGTAAAATAGACAATGACAAAACAAAAGTTTGTGTGACTATAATAAATTAGAAAAACAGGGGGGGAAATTTCAAATATGTGGAATTCCAAATATCTTTGTTATCTTACCTTATCTTGTAAATATTTGTTTGCAGCTTCCAGTATCCCTTCCTAATATAAGGTGATAAAATTTTTAATAATTAAGCAAAAGGGTGTAAGAAACAAGTATGACAACTAAATATTAAGCCATAATCTGTTTAGAAACTTCACATCACCCTTGAAGATGTTGTGTCGCCAGTAAAAGCCCATAAATCTCATTATATAATTGGAAAAAACTCCACTAATCATAATTACACAAGTAGAATAATACTACTTTCGTCCTAAAATAAGTGTTATCTTAGCTCATTTTACGCAAATTAAGAAAATTAATAAATAGAAGGTATAGCTTCTTCAATGGTAAACTTTTTAGTTCAATATATTATGCACTGTAAATGTAATATAAAAGCTGGATATTGCCTAACCTTATTCTTCAGCAGCTGGATCTCTTGAAACATGATATCCATCTGCAAGATAGTTTTAGCAAAACAAACAACTCTCATTTCACATGAATAAAAGTAGACTAAACAATTTTGATAACAAACAATATACTGTTTTGATGAAATTATTACCTTTGCTGAACGAATATGATACATCCAAATTTCAAGGTACTTTTCAAGTGAATGCAATTCTTCTAGTGTCATTGTTCCAGCACCTCCCCCATACATGTAGCTAATAAGACGTTTTTGGATAATTAATGACAGAAGAAAAGTAAGAAAAAGAACTAACAATTAGTTAAATGTCACTTAAGTAACTAAAATTATCATACAACACACCATTCAAACTTTGGTTATCCTTCGAAAGGTATCATTCTCTTTTTGAGTCAATTTTTTAAGGAACTTGAAGTCTCAAAGAGTAAAGAATATTTATTCATACACAGTCACAATCACATATTAGCTTGATTTATTGATGATCTGAAGGCAAGATACATATAGGAAAAAATGGACTACACCTTCCTAAGTAACTTTCAGGACAAGAAGAACAACTCGACTTTATAGAATATTTTTAGTAAAGGATTAACAAAATTTAATTTTATTTATATGATATATTCACACTAGCTATGCCACTAAAGGTAAAACATTCCCTCCGAAAGGTCGTCTTTCATTCTCAGGATTTGAACTTAAGACTACTAATTGGATTGACTTATTTTAAGTGTTTTAAGTCAATATAACTTTTAAACACTTTTGAAGTGTTTAGGTAAATTTAAAAAGTGTTTGTAAGCACTTAATTTAAGGTAAAATGATAAAAATAATCCAAACACCATAACTTAGAAATCTACCGTATGAATTTTTGGTTATAAGTTAAAAGCTAAAAGTCAATGCAAACAGGCTCTAAGTGTTGTTGTTAGTGTTACTATTGGGCAGTTAATATCTTTTTTTGTTTTACCTTAGCCCGCGTCAGTTGTCAAGGCACCAAAGGAGATTGTATATAATATTCTATTGATGAAGAGAGAACTTTGCGAGTTCTCATTTTATCATTCTCAATATATTTGCTTCTCTGGTCCATATCATAGTATTAGAGTCATTTCACTAATTCAATTGACTGGCTTTCTTCACATTTTGATTTAATTTGTGATATTTGTATGAATTTCCTTTTTCATCTTCTATTGATCAATGCAATTAATTTTTCTCATGGTTAAGTCAAGTTTAGTGAATGAAAAGTCCATTTATGTGGGCAATTCCATTTACATACTTCCCTCGAATAACCCTAGGATCATGTTAGTTCTATTTCATTTAGATGGAGTAGGATATAAATCTTGGATGAGGGGTGTCTTGCGAGTCCTATTGGCGAAGAACAAATAAGGTTTCATTGATGGATCTTGTAAGAAGCTAAATGCAAAATCCATGTCAATTTCGCTAATAGAAAAGGTTCAATGCCATATATACACTAAACTCCCTTACAAAAGAGATATTATACAGTGTGAATATGTTAATGATTCTATGGAACTTTGTATCGAGGTAGAAGATAGATATGATCAAATCAAAGGAGAAAAATTGCATCAGAGTCAAAGAAATCGGCGATATAGATATTACTAGTTATGAGATAAGAATGAAGAAATTATGGAAAGAACTGAGTACTTTGAGTTTTAAATATCATTGCAATAGCACATGCATATATGGAGTAAATGACAGAATGCATGAGGCAGAACAAGTTAGATGTTTATTCAATTTCTTATTGAATTGAAAGAAGTATACACTGTGTAAAGAGGTAGTATCCTTAACATATAATACTCTACGGCACTAGCATTTTCCCTGTTGATTCAGGAAGAGAAACAAAGAGAGTTTAAACTAGACAGTCAAATAACAATGGAATCAACCTCTCTAAATGGGAACACATTAAATAATAAGAGTCCAATGGAAAATATTTTTAGGATAAATTATTCTAGCAACATATCTAGGATACAACAATTATTTATGGAACACATCAACTACACAGGAAATAATTACTATTCACAATTACGATTCAGGAAGTAGTAATAGTAGGAATGCCTTAACTTGTGACGTCCATAAGAGCCATAGACACACCTAGGGTAAATTCTATAAATTACATGGCTATACCTAAATAAATTCTCACAATAGCAATAAGAACTACATATAATCAAATTTTCAAGGGAATGAGTATTGTGGCTAGTATACATGGTATATCAATTGAATGATATCTACTAAGAGGATTGGCAGGATGATGTATCTATATATCTTCGGGAGTCTATAGGACATTTTAAGGAAAATTCTATTCTAATTTAGGATCGAGGTCGTGGTTGAGGTAGGTCATGTGTTGTTTCTCTTTCTCAGGGTTGTGTTAGGAAAGGTTGCATAACCTTGGTTTGATTGAGTCACATGATATGTACTACACAAGTTTTTAGATGGTAGGACAAAAGAAGTAGTAATTGGGGTCTTATCAGGATTGCAGACTAGCTTGGTCACCTTATATGTCTTGGATATAGTTTTCTGAGGCCTTGTTGGGGAAGTATGTGCTATTGGTATGAGAGAGAGTCCAAGGGATAAGTTTTATGATCAAGAGCAGACTGCCATGACTATTACTGAGTATAAAACCAGTTTATATGCCTTGGCTAGGCAATTTTTGATGAGCGTAACTACAAAGGAGGATCGGGTTAGGATGTTTGTGAAGGGATTGATTACTCCTCTCCATTTTCTATCGAGTACCTAGTGACTACTAGTTCTATATTTCAATAAGTGATTGATCATGCTAAAAGTATCTAGCAGATTCATCGTAATGCCTATAGAGGAGATGAGAAGAGGGTTTGCACATATGGTAGTTTTAATGGTTCATCATCTATGGCATGGACTTCTTAGGTAGAGGTCATGATGAACAAACTAGCATATTTATCTAGTACTGGAGGCTTTCATTGTAGTTATTCGAGGTATAGTAGTTAGGGAAGGGGAGCCTTGGAGTAACTGGTAAAGTTGCTGCCATATGACCAGGAGGTCACGGGTTCAAGCCTTGGAAACAACCTCTAGCAGAAATGCAAGGTAAGGATGCGTACAACAGACCCTTGTGGTCGGACCCTTCTCCGGACCCTGCGCATAGCGGGAGCTTAAGTGCACCGGGCTGCCCTTTTTTTTTTTTATTCGAGGTATAGTAGTTAGGGAAACAAAGGATCATGACTGATGTCTAGGTTTCTCATTCTTGATTCACAGGTTATGGTAGACATTTTAGTTTGTCTTATCAAACTATGTCAAGTAGGGACTGTTTCAATTGTGGGAAGTTGGGTCGTTTTGCTAAGGAGTTCCCTGGGCACAAGTTGAATAGGGATCAACGGGGTTTGTAGGATTAGACACATTGATTACTAGCAACACCAACTAGAGGAAGTGCATAGAGTGGAAGATGTGGGGCTTAGATAGGTTATGGAATTTTTCAAGGAGGCAAACAGTATGGGAGCGAACGTGGTCAAAATTATGCTTTTCAAGATAGACTAGAGGTTGAGGCTTTATATGCAATCATTATAGGCAACAATTTGAGGATAAAAATTTGAGTTAAGATGAGGTGCTTATGGATACAGCAAGAGAGGCAGTATTACATACGAAAGGAGTTTTGAGTATTAAGGGTCGTGTTTGTGTTCCTAGAATATATGACCTGACTAGATTGATTATGGAAGAGGCTCATAGTTCTAGCTATTTTATCCATCTAGGGGTAGTGAGAATGTAAAATGATTTGAATCAACACTATTGGTGGTGTAGGATTAAGAGAGAACTACATTTTAACTTTTACCTCGATGAGATGAGCCTTGTGCATAGGATTGATAGATAAGAGAACTGAGTTGGCCTAAAAATTTATGGATATGCATCTAAGTGTTTGATTTGCCATCAAGTTAAGAATAGGTAGCAAAGAATACATGGGCTAATTAATATGGTTTCTATACTAGAGAGGAAGTGGAAGTGGGTAGGTATGGACTTTGTGGTAAGATTAACACAAAGTTTGAGAAAATTTGATTCCATTTGGGTCATTGTTGATAGATTGACCAAATTTGTTCACTTCATTCCAGTTCAAACTAACTACAATTTGTAGAGGTTGGCTCATATTTACATACGACAGATCATTTGTTTGAGAACCCGCAAGTCGGTAAGTCGAAACCAAGGAGAAAATTCTCAAATCTTAAACTTAACTCAAGTTTGCGACTGTCTCTACGAGTCATAAGAGTTTACACTACCTATAGAAATGAGTCGTAGAGGGAGTCGTTATTGGTATTCATGACCAATCTTAAAGGGAGGTCTTATGACTCATGTTGATGGCCTATTCTCACTTATATGATCCGTAGACACGACTTGTAGGAATAGTACCAAGGCTAAGTTCCATAAGTCCCTCAAGTTCAAGTCTATGACTTGATAGGACGGATCGTAGAAGCTAGGACATGTCGTAAGAACCACCCTTCACAAAACTTCAGAAACTTGTAATTTGCAGGTTTTTGGGACCTCTAGGACGAGACAACAGGATGAACCGTAGACAAGATGACGGGTTGTAAACCTTGCCTATTCCCAAACTTTAGAGACTTGATTTTTTATAATTTTCTCAAACTTGCAGTACGAGTCATCTAGACGACTCATCAACACTTTGAAGACCTATAGAAATTGATCCATCAGGCCTAATTTCCAGATTTAATGAAGGGTGATTGTTTCTTTTCCATAGTTCAGTTCAATGAACCTAAATATTTTTATGGCCAAGTTCAAAGTTTATAAATATTCAATTCTTCAAATTCCTCTCCTATTCAATTCATTCTCCTAAAATATTTTAAGGAAATAACAAAGTCTCTCATGGTTTCATCTTCAAGATAAAGCTAGGGTTTCCATATTTCTACAAGGTTTCTTCTTTAATTCTTAGTAAATTCTAGCAAGATAGGTGGGGATTTATTCATGAGCTCTTTTCACCCATTAAGTCCCGAAGATTTCTCAAGTTTTCATTCAATTTTCAATTGATTGTGAACCCTAGTTTTGATGAATTACATTGGGCTGATTTGATTTCATTTTTAAATTTTATAAATGATCTTTATATACATGTTTTCATATGAATTGCATGATTTCAAGTTGAATTATACATGACCATGCATAAAGTTATATTTTCAAGGTATAATTATGAAGTAAAGATGAGTAGATTAGTTGATCATGAGTTAGATAATTTTCAATGAAAGTTTTATATGACTTAAAATTGAGATTTATGATTCTAAAGTTAAAGCTGTAATGATGATCAAAGTTAAGATCAAAGATTTTATTATAGTGTGATAAGTCCAATTCTCACACAAGTATGTTTAAGATGGTGATATAGACAATTCTCACCGAAGTTATGGATTCTTATGAAACCAATTGTTATGGATTCTTACCCAAGAGAATCCTAGTAAAAAACTAAAGTCCCAAACTATGTTACCCACGTAGGTTTCCTTCATGGCCTAACTAGTTGATCCACATAACTCAGTTGAATAGTTACTTTTCAAGTATGCCCTAGCAAGTTAGCCTCCCCTATTTTGATGCAGGAGTCGTTGGCCTGTCTCAATGCAGGAATCATAGGATTCCATATAATAGCTCGCACGGTGTTAGTTGTCAGTTAAAGGTCTTATTCCACACAAGTTTGAGTTAAGTTATGAGATGTCAAGTTATGAGTTTATGAAAAAGTTTTATGATATGCATTGACCAAGTGTTTTTTATGTTTTGAATTGATTTTAAGCTATACTCAAGTTCATTATGATTGGTCATGCATCTTATGGCATATTGATTACGTTCTTTTATTTGTTCATGCATACTTCACATACTTAGTACATTCAAATGTACTAACATATATTTTGCCTATATTGTCTCATAATGTAGGGCCGGAAGACACTCGCGATCATCCCACTGGTGGCTAGAGATTTCTTTAGATTTCAAAGAAGTTAGTGAGTCCTCATTCTACCAAGGACAAGACTTTTATTCATGATTACTATTCTCATCACTTTCTTCTATTGTTAGGGTGATCTAGGAGCTTGTCCTAAGCCCTCGTTAAAGATTAGACTATCGTCTTGTTTAGAAGATACTCATTGGTGTAGTCTAGATTGGACGTTATAGAGTTGATTTCCTTTAGTCTTATTCCCTATTTAATGATTACTTCTGCTCATCTTTATATTTTTCTTTACCTTATGTATGCGACGTATGCTAAGATGGCTTATGGTTTTGGTCTTTCGCATCCGGATTACCATGTTACGACTAGGTTTAGGTCGGGTTATGACAAACTTCATATCAAAGTACAAGGTTCAAGTATCCTAGGGTGTCCAACATGCTGCATCAAATAGAGTCTTATTCATGATCGTTCGGTATAGTATGTTCTAAGATTTCCTTCCCTCTTAACGATTATTCTTTGGGATTTCCACAAAATTCCTCAAAGGAGACTAGTCCCTCAATCTAATGGTCCCCATCCTTATAAAGTTACTAATGAGGAATTCTGAACCACTATCACCAAGATAGCTCATGTGATTGCCAACTAAGAAGTAATGAATCCTCCAAATGTGATCAAATCGGGTTCACAAGTTAGCGACTTTACATGGATGAACCCTCATGAGTTTTATGGTTTAGAGGTTAATGAGGATCTCCAAGACTTTATTTATGAGGTATATAAGATTACATACATTATGGGGATATCTTTGGATAAAAAGGCGGAGATGGAGTCCTATCAACTTAGGGGTGTCGCTCGAGTGTAGTTTGACCAATGGAAGGCCGAAAGGATTAAAGCAGGCCTCATAGGATGGGAGAATTTTAAGGTTGCATTTCTTGATCATTTCTTTCCAATTGAAGGGAGGTAAAAGTGTTAGAATTCATAATCTGAATCAAGGTTATATAAGTGTGAGGGAGTATGCCCCCATGATCATGAAGTTGTCCAAATATGTTCCGACATTGGTATTTGACTCTCGACCCCAAATGAGTAAGTTCATATCGAGGGTTTCAGGTTTGGTTGTTAAAGAATGTAAGATGACCATGTTATTAAAGGGAATGGATATATTTAGTCTCATGACATATGCCAAAAAAATAGAGAAATAGAAATTGAAAGAGATGTCAAAAAGAGAGTCCAAGAGGGCTCGAACCGATAGTAGTTCATCTTTTGCTAATGCCCAGGTGTCTAGGCCTAACTAGGAAGCACGTCCCTTATCCCCTTATGAAAGGTATGGTAGGACTCATCAAGGAGAATGCATGTCTGTTAAGGAGGGTTGCTACAAGTGTGGTGATATGGGGCACAAGATAAGGGATTATCCAATGGCTACTAGAAGAGAAAGAGAAATGGCTCGAGCTGCTTCATTTGGTATGTTATGAGTTTCCTTTAGTTATGGTAATTATTGTTAATGGTTGGTTTTGTATTCGTTGTTCCATGATTGACTTGACAACCTAGGTGGTTCAGTTGTAGTATACATAAAGGTACTAGTCTTCTACATTCATCCTCATGCACCCCTATGTTTTAGCTCTTCCATTCCATTTCATACGCATGAATGTTCATGAATCTCATTTTAAGTTACTTTTTAAGTGGAATTTAAAGATCTCATGTTTTGTGCATTTTGATGTATTCCCTAAAATTTTGCTAGAGCCTTTTTCAATTAACACCCCTATGGGATTTGGTATTTAGGGGTAAGTTTATGTTATGCTAATGAGGGTGGTGTTCTTATTTGAAATGGTTAAGAATTATGATTAGTAGTGCATGAGATATTAGTGGTTGATGAGAAGAACGAGGTTCTCTCACAAAGTAACATTTCTCAAAACGCTTATAAGTGCCTTAATAATGCCTTGGGAATTGACCGCTCGCGTAACACATTATCCTTATTCTTTTTGGCAAATCCGATTCCGAAATATCGATCATGGGACCAAAACCTGTGGGAAAATGGCCTCGATGGATTTTTAAGATTCCTGTATCAAAAGATGAATTTTGTCAAAAATTGCTCAAAACAGTGAGGTGCGTGTCAGCTCTTCGTCGTCCACTTATTCCCGTTCAGTGAAATTTTCTCCCTAAGTCAAAATATAGAAAAATTCTCAATCGTTAAAATTTGACCTATCCAGGAGTAACTCCACGCCGCAGACCTGTGAGATGTTTTTTGCCAGAATTTAGTTTTTAAGTAAGGGAACTTTAGACTTTTCCCTAGTTGTTATTTAATGAACTTGGACATTTTTAGGGTCTAATTCTACTCTATAAACTACACTAAACCCTTAATTCCATTCATTCTTCTACGATTCACCTAGTCAAATAATTATCTCTCTACAAGACGCTCTCAAGGACTCCATTGAAGACTTTCATGAAATTCACTCAACATCTCCATCAAAATTCTCAAATTCTTCCAATTTGTTTTGTCTTCTCACTCAAGATATGTGGGGATTGATTCATGTTCTCTTTTGACCCATGAAATCCCAAAGATTTCTCAAGATTTCATTCAATTTATAAATGATTATGAACCCTAGTTTTGATGAATTGTATTTGGCTGATTTGATTTCATGTTTAAATGTTATCAATGATCTTTATATGCATATTCTCATGTGAATTGTATGATTTTAAGTTGATTTATAGATACCCATGCATAAAACTATATTTTTAAGCTATGGTTATGAATATAAGATGAGTTTATGAGTTGATCATGAGTTAAATGATTTTCAATAAAAGTTTTGTTTGAGTTAAAGTTGAGATTTATGATTTTAAATTTAATGTTATGATGATGATCAGAGTTAAGATCTAAAGATGTTTAAAGAAGGTGATAAGGACAATTCTCACAGAAGTTATAGATTCTTATGAATCACTAAATAGATTAGCTATTCCTAATATGTTTTAAAGATAGATTGATAGGTAATTACTATCTTTTCCTACTATGTTATGATCATGTTTAATGATTTTCCATTTGGATATTATCTAAGCACCTAGAGGGCTTATAGGTGGGGTTCAGTTCGGTAACGTAGTTAGTTACCCAAGGGAATCCTAGTAGCAACCTAAAGTCCCAAACTACGTTGCCCACATAGGTTGCCTTAATGACCTAGATAGCGGATCCACATATAGCATAGTTGAGTTGAGATGAGTTATTTTTTGAGTATGCCTTCTCAAGGTAGCCTCTCTAGTTTATATAAATGAGTCATCGGCCTATCTCGATGCAGGATCCATCGGATTCCATGTAATAGCTCACATGGTCTTAGTTGTCAATTAATGGTCCTATCCCACACAAGTTGAAGTTGAAGTTAGGAGATGTCAAGTTATGAGTTTATGATAAATATTTATGACATGCATTAACAAAGAGTTTCGTATGATTTAAATTGGTTTTAAACTATACTCATGTTCATTATGATTGGTCATGCATCCTATGGTATAGTGATTAAGTTCTTTACTTTTTCATGCATACCTCACATACTTAGTACATTCAAATGTACTAACTCTTATTTTGCCTACATTGTCTCATAATGTAGGGATGAATGACACTCACGATCACCCCACTCGTGGCTAGAGATTTTCTTTAGATTTCAAAGAAGTTGGTGAGTCCTTATTCTACCGAGGACAAGATTTTTATTCATGTTACTATTGTTTACACTTTCTTCTAATAATAGGGTGATATAGGATCTTGTCCTAAGCCCCCGTCAAAGACTAGACTAGAGGCATGTTTATATGATTTTATGGTATAGTCTGGTTGGACATTTATAGAGTTGATCTCACTTAGTCCCATTCCCTTGTGATGATTAATTCTGCTTATATTGATCAATATTTTTACCTTATGTATGAGCTTTATGCTAAGATGGCTTATGGTTCGGGTTCCTCGCATCTCGGTCACTATGTTATGATTAGTTCATTGGTCGAGTCTTGATAAACTTGGTATCACAGTACAAGGTTTAGAAGATTCCTAGGGATTATAACATGCCGCATTAAGTAGAGTCTTATTCATTGAGGTGAAGTGCGCCACATCTATGAATAGGAGGCTGTGAAACGTCTTAGGAAAAGTCTCACTTCTTTCATGATCAATGTCGTGCGGTAAAGTGGTTAAGTGTTTTCCCTCTTACACTTGCTCTTTGCAATTTTCAGAATATGTCTCCACGAAGATACTCCATTAGAAGTAACATGGTTGAAGCAGAGCAACAAGCTCCGAATGACTCTATGATTGATCAAGTTTCCAATGCCGAGTTTTGAGCAGCCTTTCAAGTGCTTGTTCAAGCCATTATGGGTCAAGTAAATCGTGAAGTGGTTTCACCCATTAATTCATATGCTAGTATGGTGGCAACAATAGTTCGAGATTTTATGAGTATGAATCCACCAGAGTTTTGGGGTTCTAAAGTTGATGAGGATCCCCAATTGTTTGTCGATAGCATCCATAAGATTATTGAGATCATGGGAATTAGCCCGGTTAAAAGGGAAGAGTTGGCTATGTACCAATTAAGGAGTATTTCTAAAATTTGGTTTGATCAATGGAAAAGTGAGAGGCCTAGAGAGGCGGAGCCCGTGACTTGGGATGAGTTCAAAGGGGTGCTTCTTGATCCCTTCTTCCCATTAGAGTTGAGGGAGGCCAAAGTGCAAGATTTTATCAACTTAATCTAGGTGGTATAAGTATAAGGAATTATGCCCTCAAGTTTTCTCAATTGTCAAAATATGATCCATTCATGGTTGCTGACTCAACAGCTCGTATAAGCATGTTCGTATTGGGTGTATCAGAGTTGGTTGCAACAGAATGCAAAATGGCGATATTGATTTAGGAGATGGATATATCTAGAATCATGACCTATATGGAGCAAGTACAAAGTGAGAAGCTAAAGATGAAGAATAGGGAGTCTAATAGGCTAAGGATCGGCGCTAGTGAATTCTCTCATACTAAGTCCAGAAATGGTGGATGTCCTCATTTTTGCCAAAAGTATTTCGAACAAGGGTCTTTTAATGCTACTACTTCAAGGTCTAAGAAAGATAAAATGCCCAACCATAAACCTCAAGGAGGTGCTCCTATAGGCCAATTTACTCCCACATACAATAAGTGTGGTAGTAACCACAAGGGTGAATGTCTAGCCGGGTCGAATGTATGCTACTGGTTTGGTAAGCCGGGTCATCATGCTAAGGATTTTAAGGTCAAAGATGGTCATCCTCAACGACAAGTCGCTCAAGGTGTCCATGGGAAACCAATGGTGGTCAATGCAATAATAGGTTTTATGCCCTCCATAGTAGGCAAGAGGTGGAGGAGACACCCAATGTTGTTATCGGTATGTTACGGGTCTTTCACTATGATATTTATGCTTTTCTTGATATGGGTGCAAATTTATCTTTGGTTTTCCATTATGTGGTCATGAGATTTGATTTTAGTCCCGAGATATTGCTAGAACCTTTATCCATTTATACTCTCGTTGGTGAGTCGATTGAGGATAAAAGAGTCTATAAAAGTTGTACGGTTATAGTTTTTCATAAAGTTACCCTATGTGACCTCGTTGAGCTTGAGATGACCAATTTTGATGCTATTCTTAGAATGGATTGGCTATATGCATGTTATGCTTTTATTGATTGTACAACTCGAGTGGTTAAGTTTCAATTTCCAAATAAGTCGGTCCTAGAATGGAAGAGTAGTAACTTTGTATTTAAAGGTCAATTCATTTCATCCCTTAAAGCTTGGAAGATGATTTCCAAGGGTTGTATTTATCATCTTGTGAGTGTTAGGGATGAGAATTCTGAAGCCCCTATCCTAGAGTCAGTCCCCTTTGTAAATGTGTTTTCAGATGTGTTTTCCGATGATTTACCCAGTGTTACTCCCGAAAGGGAGATTTATTTTAGCATAGACCTTCTTTCGGATACTCAACCTAGTTTTATATCTCCTTACCGGATGGCTTCGGTGGAGTTAAGGGAGTTGAAGGATCAATTAAAGGACTTGTTAGACAAGGGGTTCATTAGGCCAAGTATTTCTCCATGGGGTGCTCCCATATTATTTGTTAGAAAGAAGGATAGTTCACTACGTATGTGCATTAATTATTGGCAATTAAATAAGGTAACCATCAAGATAAGTATCCAATTCCGATAATAGATGACTTGTTTGATCAATTGTAGGGGGCAAGTTACTTCTCCAAGATAGACCTTTGTTCCAGGTATCACCAATTAAGGGTGAGGGAATGTGACATTCCCAAAATGTCATTTCAGACAAGGTATGGCCATTATGAGTTTCTAGTCATGTCATTTGATTGGACCAATACTCTTTCGGCTTTGATGGACTTAATAAATAGGGTGATCAAGCAATACCTAGATATTTTTGTGATTGTACTTATCGACGACATTTTGATTTACTCTTAGAATAAGTAGGAGCATGCAAGTGACTTGAGGATTGTGTTGCAAACTCTAAGAGGCAAACAATTATTTCCAAAGTTCAACAAATATGAGTTTTGGTTAAGGGAGGTGGCCATCCTTGGTCACATTGTGTTTGGTGAATTATGGTTGATCCTAAGAAAACTGAAGCGGTTAAAAATTAGCCTAGACCACTATCTCATACAAATATTAGGAGTTTTTTGGGCCTAGCCAGAAACTATAGGAGATTTGTGGAAGGGTTTTCATTGATCTCATCACCTTTGACCAAGTTCACTCAAAAGAAGGTGAAGTTTCAATGGTTGGAAGCATGTGAAAATAGTTTCCAAAAATTGAAGGATTGTCTCACTATCGCTCCTATCTTGACCTTGTCGGAAGGGTTCAACGGCTTCATGGTGTATTTGGATGCCTCAAGGGTTGGTCTTGGTTTTGTATTGATGCAACATGGTAAGGTAATAGCCTATGCTTCTAGGAAACTTAAGGTGCATGAATGAAACTATCCAACCCATAATCTTGAACTAGGGGCAGTTGTGTTTGCCTTGAAGATTTAGAGACACTATCTTTATGGTGTCCATGTGGATGTGTTCAACAACCACGAGAGTTTACAATATGTGTTTAAGCAAAAAGACTTGAACCTTTGGGAAAGAAGATAGCTTTAGTTTTTGAAAGATTATGATATGAGTGTGTTATATCATCCAGGCAAGGCAAATGTGGTTGCAGATGCACTAAGTAGGTTGTCCATGAGTAGTTTGGAACATGTTGAAAAAGATAAGAAAGAATTGATTAAATATGTTCATAGATTGACAAGTTTAGGTGTGCGTTTGGTTGATTCCAATAATGGAGGTGTTCTTGTTCATAATTTTTCGGAATTGTCTCTTATAGCAGATATCATGTACAAGCAAGACAAAGATCCAGTATTGGTTGAGTTAAAGAAGTTTGTTGCAGAAAACTCCATTGAGGCTTTCTCCCAAGGGGGAGATGGTGTTCTACGTTACCAAGGACATTTGTATGTACCTAACATTGATGGGTTGAGAGAGTTGATATTAAATGAGGCCCATGGTTCCCAATAGTCGATTCATCCAAGTTCCACCAAGATATATTATGATTTGAGAGAAGTATATTGGTGGAATTGCATGAAGAAGTTTATGGTGGAGTTTGAAGCTACGTATCCAAATTGCCAATAAGTTAAAGTTGAGCATCAAAGATCAGGAGGTCTAGCCCAAGATATTGAAATTCCTACATAGAAAGGGAAGATGTACATATAGACTTTGTAACGGGTTTTCCTTGTAATAAGAAGAAACATGATTCTATTTGGGTTGTTGTAGATCGGATAACCAAGTCAGCTCATTTTCTACCAGTTAAAACTTTTTGTGGTGCGAAGATTATGCTAAGTTATATGTATATGAGTTGGTAAGACTTTATGGTATGTCATTGTCTATTATATCAGATTGAGGTACACAATTCACTTCATACTTTCAGAGGTTATTTCAAAAGGGTTTTAGTATAAAGGTTAAGTTAAGTACCACTTTTCACCCTTCACCCTCAAATTGATGGTCAAGCCAAAAGAACGATCCAAACTCTAGAGGATATGCTAAGGGCGTGTGTTATTGATTTTAAAGAAAGTTGGGATAAACATTTTCCTTTAATTGAGTTTGCCTATAATAACAATTATCACTCTAGCATCCAAATGGCCCATTTTGAAGCATTGTATGAGAGTAGATGTAGATCCCTAGTGGGATGGTTTGAAGTAGATGAGATATAATTGATTGGTCCAGATTTGGTTATCGATGTTATGGAGAAGGTAAGACTCATAAGGGAGAGGTTAAAGACGGCTCAAAGTCACCAAAAGTCCTATTCCAATGTTAGGAAAAGAGAGCTTGAATTTGAAGTGGATGATTGGGTCTATTTGAAGGTTTCACCCATGAAGGGTGTAATGCATTTTGGCAAGAAAGGGAAATTGAGTCTTAGATATGTTGGACCTTACAAGGTATTGAGATGTATTGGCAAAGTGGCTTATGAGTTAGATTTGCCATTTTTATTATATATGGTTCACCCAGTGTTTCATGTATATATGTTGAGGAAGTGTGTGGGTTATCCAAACTCCATTGTGCTATTGAAAGATTTAAAGTGTTGAGAAAAATTTGACTTATGAAGAAGTTCCAGTGGAAATCTTAGACCGGGCAAGTTAAGAAGTTTTAAAACAAAGAAGTTCTGTCCGCCAAAGTGTTATGGAGGAATCAACAAGTAGATAGTGCTACTTGGGAGGCAGAGGCAGATATGATGAATGATACCCATACCTCTTTTCCTCTACTCAAGCCTAAAGTAGTAAGTCATTCTTATTCAAGCTAGTTGAACTCTTACGTATTCAGTTTCTCCTATATCATTCATATGCATGAATGTTCATGAAAAAGTTAATTTTAAAGTTATGATTTTATGTTAAGTTGAAGATTTCATGTTCCATGTATTTTAAGATGTCATCAAAATCATGATGGGTCGCTAGTCCTCTTTCTATTTCCTTATGATAAGTTAAATCTCATTCGAGGATGAATGTTACCAAGGGTGGGATATTGTTACATTTTTCAAAACTCGTATAAGTTCCTTAAGAATGCCTTGGTATAGGCCGCTCGTGTAACATAATATCCTTATTTTTTTTTGATGAATCTGAGTCCAAAATATCGATCAAGGGATCAAAACTGTGGGAAAATGGTCTCGATGAATTTTTAGGACTCTAGTATCGAAAGATGAATTTTGTCAAAATTACACAAAATAGTGAGGTGCGCGACAGCTCCGCATCGCCCACTTGTTCCAGTTCAGTATAATTTTATAGTCGAGTAAAAATATGGCAAAAATCTCATTCCTTAAAAATTGGCCTATTCGGGAGCAGCTCTGCGTCGCGGACCTATGAGATATTTTTCACTCCAATTCAGTTTTTAAGTAAGGGTACTTTAAACTTTTCCCTAGTTGTTAGTTAATTAATCGGGCCATTTTTAGGGACTAATTCTACTCAATAAACTACCCTAAACCCTTGATTCCATTCATTCTTCTACAATTCACCTACTCAAATATTTATCTCTCTACAAGCGGCTCTCAAGAACTCCATTGAAGATTTCCAAGAAATTCACTCAAGCTCTCCATAAAAATTCTCAAATTCTTCCAATTTTTTTTGTCTTCTCACTCAATATATGTGGGGATTGATTCATGTTCTCTTTTGACCCATGAAGTTCCAAAGATTTCTCAAGTTTTCATTCAATTTACAATTGATTATGAACCCTAGTTTTGATGAATTGCATTGGCCTGATTTCATTTCATTTTTAAATATTATCAATGATTTTTATATGGATGTTATCATGTGAATTGCATGATTTCAAGTTGATTTATAGATGCCCATGCATAAGTTATATTTTCAAGCTATGATATGAATTTAAGATGAGTTTATGAGTTGATCATGAGTTAAATGATTTTCAATGTATGTTTTATATGAGTTAAAGTTGATATCTATGATTCTAAAGTTAAAGTTATGATGATGATCAGAGTTAAGATCAAAAGATGTTTAAAGATGGTGATAAAGACAATTCTTACCAAAGTTATAGATTCTTATGAATCACTAAATAGATGAGTTATTCCTAATATGTTTTAGAGATGGATAGATAGGCTGTTACTATCTTTCCCTACTATGTTTTGATCATGTTTAATGAGTTTTTGTTGGGATACTTATTAAGCACCGAGAGAGATTCTAGGTGGGGTTTGGTTCAGTAATGCAGTTAGTTATCCAAGGGAATCTCAGTAGCAACCTAAAGTCCCAAACTAGATTGCCCACATAAGTTACCTTCATGGCCTAGCTAGTGGAACCACATATAGCACAGTTGAGTTGAGTTGAGTTATTTTTAAAGTATGCCCTGGCAAGGTTGCCTCCCCCGTTAAAGATTAGACTAGAGGCAAGTTTAGATGATACTCATTGATGTAGTCCGAATTGGATGTTATAGAGTTGATTTCCCTTAGTCCCATTCCCTTATGATGATTACTTTCTCTTATGTTTATCATGTTCTTTACCTTATGTATGTGATGTATGCTAAGTTGGCTTATGGTTGGGGTCCATCGCATGTCGATCGCTGTGTTACGACTAGACTCTAGGTCAGGTCATAACACACAAGGGGGAGATGGAGTATTTTTTTACCATGATTTCTTAGGAGTTTCTAGTATAATTGGCCTAAGAGAAATGGATTGAGTGGAACTCATAGTTCTTGATAGATGTGTTAGAAAATATAGGGTGAGAGAGTGCGTGTCCTGTATTGTGATGATTCAAGTATGATTATTACATATGTAGTACCCTATAGAATATAAAAGTGTATTGACAAAGTGGCATATGAGTTAGACTTTCCATTTGAGTTGGTTGTGGTTCATTCGGTATTTCGTGTGTAAGTGTTCAAGAGAATTTGACTTATGAGGAAGTTCCAGTGGAAATCTTAGACCTGCAAGTTAAGAAGTAAAGAAACAAAGAAGTTGTGTCTGTCAAAGTGTTATGGAGGAATCAACAAGTAGAAAGTGGAACTTGGGAGGCAGAAGCGGCTATAATTAAATGATACCCGTACCTCTTTCTCTCTACTCAAGTCTAAAGTAGTAAGTTGTTCCTATTAAGGCTAATTGAACTCTTACGTATTCAGTTCCTCCAATGTCATTCATATGCATGCATGTTCATGGAAAAGTTGATTTTAAAAGTTATGATTTTGTGTTAACTTAAAGTTTCATGTTCCATGCATTATAAGATGTCTTCGTGTTTATGTTAGATTGCTAGTCCCCTTTCTGTGTCCTTCCTATGATAAGTTAATCTCATTTGAGGATGAATATTTCCAAAGGGATATATTGTAAGATCCCGTAAATCGGAAAGTCAGAATCAAGGAGAAAATTCTCAAATCTTGAACTGAACCCAAGTTTGCGACTTTCTTCACGGGTCATAGGAATTTACACAACCCATAGAAATGAGTCATGGAGGGAGTCGTTATTGGTAGTCATGACCAACCTTAAAGGGAGGTCTTACAACTCATGTTGATGACCCATTCTCACTTTGAAAATCCATAGACATAACTCGTAGGAAGAGTTTCGAGGATAAGTTCTAGAAGTCTCTCATAGCCAAGTCTAAGACTTGATAGGACAGCTCGTAGAAGCTATGAAGGGTCATAACAACCACCTGTCAAAAATATTCAGAGACTTGTATTTTACAAGTTTTTGGGACCTATAGGATGGGTCAACAGGACAAATCGTAGAGAAGATGATGGGCTACAAACCTTGCTCGTTCCCAAACTTCAGAGACTTAATTTTTAATACTTTTCTCTAACTTGCTGGACGAGTCATTTAGATGGCTCATAAACACTTCGACGACCCATAAAAATTGATCTGTCGAGACAAATTTCTAGATTTAATGAAGGGTAATTGTGTCTTTTTCAAAGTTCTGTTTTAATTCTTCAAGTTCCCCTCCTATTCAATTCATTCTCCTAATATTTTCTATGGCAAGAACAAAGTATCTCATATTTTTTCTCTTCGTGCCAAAGCTAGAATTTCCAGATTTCTAAAAGGTTTCTTCTTCAGTTCTTAGTGAATTCTACCAAGGCATGTGAGGATTGATTCATAGGCTCTTTTCACCCATGAAATCAAAAGATTTCTTAAGTTTTTATTCAATTTTCAATTGACTATGAACCCTAGTTTTGATGATTGCATTGGGCTGGTTTGATTTTATTTTTAAATGTTTGGAAGTCATGAAAATGGACATCTTAGTGGCTTTGAGAATGGGGACTTCCTTGGGATCATAATCAATGATCTTTATATGCATGTTCTCATATGAATTGTATGATTTCAAATTGAATTATAGATGTCCATACATAAAGTTATATTTTCAAGTTGATGAGTTGATCATGAGTTAGATGATTTTCAATGAACGTTTTATATGAGTTAAAGTTGACATTTATGATTCTAAAGATAAAGTTGTGATGATGATCAAAGTTACGATTAAAGATGTTATTATAGTGTGGTAATATTAATTCTCACACAAGCATGTTTAAGATGGTGATAAGGACAATTCTCACCGAAGTTATGAATTCTTATGAATCACCAAGTAGATTAGCTATTACTGATGTGTTTTAAGGATGGATTGATAGACAGTTACTATCTTTCTCTACTATGGTATGATCATGTTTATGAGTTTTCATTAGGATATTAACTAAGCCCTGAGAGGGATTCTAGGTGGGGTTCGATCCGGTAACGCAGTTAGTTACCCAAGAGAATCTATATAGCAACCTAAATTCCCAAACTACGTTGCCCACATAGGTTGCCTTCATGTCCTAGCTAGTGGATCCACATAGACCACTTTAATAGTTACTTTTGGAGTATGCCCTAGTAAGGTAGTCTCCCCTATTTCAATGTAGGAGTCATTAGCCTGTCTCAATGGAAGAGTCATCGAATTTGATGTAATAGCTCGCATAGTCTTAATTGTCGGTTAAAGGTCCTATCCCACACAAGTTGGAGTTAAGTTACAAGATGTCAAGTTATGAGTTTATGATAAAGTTTTATGATATGCATTGACCAAGAGTTTTTTATGTTTTAAATTGCTTTTAAGCTATTCTCAAGTTCATTATGAATGGCCATGCATCTTATGGTATATTGATTACGTTCTTTTATTTTTTTCATGCATACCTCACATACTTAGTACATTCAAACATACTAACGCATATTTTGCCTAAATTGTCTCATAATGTAGGGTCAAACGACGCTCGCGATTATCCCACTCATGGCTAGAGATTTATTTAGATTTCAAAGAAGTTGGTGAGTCCTTATTCTACCAAGGACAAGACTTTTATTCATGATTACGATTGTCTTCACTTTCTTCTATTGTTAGGGTGAGCTAGGAACTTGTCCTAAGCCCCGGTCAAAGATTTGACTAAAGGCATATTTAGACGATACTCATTAGTGTAGTCCAGATTAGACATTATAGAATTGATTTTCTTAGTTTCATTCCCCACTTAATGATTGCTTACGCTCATCTTTATATTGTTCTTTACCATTTGTATGTGATGTATGCTAATATGGCATATAGTTGGGGTCTCTCGCATCCTGATCGTCATGTTACGATTAGGCCCTAGGTCGGGTCGTGATAATTTATTTGCATAGTATGTATATTTCCATTATTTTTGACAGGGGTACACAATTAACATCTCATTCTTGGGGTTTGATGCAGAAGGAATTGGCTACTTGAGTTGATCTTAGTACAATATTTCACTCGTAGACTGATGGTAAATCAATGAGGACTATTTAGGTCCTTGAGAATATCTTTTTGGCTTGTTTCATTGATTTTGGAGGCTATTGGGGCTATATTTTGCCTTTATCTCAATCTGTGTATAATAAGAACTTTCATTCTAGCATTCATATAACATCATTTGAGGCTTTGTATGGTAACAAATGTAGATCTTCAGGGGGGTATTTGATTCCTTCAAGGTTAGTCCTTAGGGTACTAGTATGTTGAGACAATGGCAGCTTTTAAGAGGTCAGAGTAGGTAAAAAAGTTTTACAAATTAAACTATTTGGAATTTAGGGTTCATGATTGGTGAGAAGGTTTTGCTCAAGGTATTACCTATGAAGAGTGTCATGAGTTTTTTGAAGAAGGTCAAGCTTAGCTAAGGTTTACTATTCCTTCTGAGATCTTTCGGAGTATTGGCGATATGGCTTAAGAGTTAGTCTTACCTTCAGGTCTTTCGGGTGTTCACGTTTTGTTTTTGGTGTTCTTGTAGAAGAAATTTCATTTTAATGTTTCCCATGTGATTTAGTGAGACATGGTGACATTGGACCTGAATTTGTTTATTAAGGAGGAGACTATAACTATATTGGATAGTCATAATAACTTCTATGAAGGTGTGAAAGGATCATCCGGTTGAAAATACCACTTGGGAGACTAAGTTGGACAAAAACGTAGATATCCTCAACTTTTTTAGCTTTCAAGGATATTCTATTTTTTAGTTCAAGGATGAGCGTGTGTTTTAGTAGTGGAGGATGTAACTACTCTCAAAGTCATTTCATGATTATCGCTTTTTTTCCCTGTTTGACCCTCTCCACAGATTTGGATTGGTAATTATGACTTGCAAGAATGTGTGGTTTGATTCCCAAGGTGATCAAATGAATTTTGGAAGAGTTTTTCAAATTTGGAAGTTTTATCAAAGCCAAATTTTGGAGTTGACACGGTTGAGTTCGAGTGTTTATGATTCCACTAGGTCTTGAGGGTAACTTTTAGACTAGGTGAAGGTTTGGTTCAATTCTCGAGGATTTCAAGGGTGTTTTGGTCAGTTAGTTGAATTTTGTAGTTTCTTATGTTTTGTGTTGATCTTGATCAATATTTGACCTAAATGATCTTGTAATGTGTTTTAAGACTCATTTTGCACTAGTGGTTCATGTCTTGGGGGTTTTGATGGAGTTTCAGGGGATTCATTCTAAGCTTTGGAGTAATTTTTTCTTTGATATAAGCTATCAGGTGTAGCCTTTTGTGTGTTTGCGAAGGGCCCACTACATTAACAAAGAATTACTAGGTCTTCCCCGTGATTGTGGGACCATTGGTCATGTTCTAAAAGAAGATCGTTGGGCAAGGTAATATTTATCGTTTGCGTTCACAAAGCATTGGGTTATGTCAACTTCATGAGAGGTGCGATAGACACATGTGATAATATTTTTTTATTTTCAATTTCAAGCTTAAGGTTCATTTTAAATTTTAGAAGTTCTAGAGCTTGAATTAAGGTTATTTTGGAGGCTTTTACGAAAATTCTTCACAATGGTAAGCTTCCAACCTTCATTTTGGTAGTAATCCAACAATTCCCATCTATTTCATCAATAATATATATTTGACATAAATGTTTTAGGCATTTTGTAAAACTTAAAAAGTGTAAAATGATGATGTGAGATTTGTTTTGAGTCCATTTTCAGCAAAATATCTTGAGTTCTCTATCTTATAGGTAATGATTTCGAATTTATTTCCCCATTTCATCGCCTGATTCAAAGGGTTGACTTTGACCTAAATATTTATGATAAGATATGGATATATGACTTGTATTCATGTGTATCATACTTTTTGATTAATTAGGAGCATTTTGAAGTTATTTAGAAGAGGAATGCTATTTTGTGATCATTAGTAGCTTGCGGTTTGGATTCGAGGTAGGTTATGGATTACTCTTGTTCAAACATAGCTTGGGTGAGGACTTATCTTGTAAAGCATGTTGTTGGGTAGGAGATTTCTTGGGTTGAATTACTTAATAAAATTATTGAATTGTGTTGTCGATGAGTGGCTTGAGACTTGGAAAGATTGATTCATATATTTCATCTTGGACTGATTCATGCTTTATTTTATAATGACATTTGATTTGAAATGATGGCATGATATGGAATGTAAAGAAATGAAAGAGGAAGTGTGGCTTACGGGCAAGAATAAGGAACTTTATTAATATTAGGCTCATAGCTTGTGTCTTGATTGCAGATTTCATAGTATTGATATATGTTGCATGTGCGTTCATCTTATTATCGTTCTTATACATTATCATTGGTTTCATTGATCTTTGACTTGATAAAATGGAAATAATAATTCTATGAAAGAAGATTTTAGGCCAGAGGGGACTTTTTCGGATGGGTATATGGACCTCGCTGGCCCCCATGAGTCATACCTCAAAATATTCCACTTCAGCAAGAATTTACATTGGTATGATCACTGTTCATAACATTGTATACACTATTGTTGTGTATTCTCTCTCGTGATTATATTCATATTGAAATATTGGGGACGTTTTTGTGTGAGAGTTAAATTTAGTGTTCTTTATTCAATATAGTAACTGCTTAAGCTCGGTCAACCTATAATATCTACTAAATACTAGTGATTTGTACTCACCTTATATGTTTTGCATCATTTATGATGTGGATCCTTTCACGAGTTACTGACGCTTATTTGGATTCATTCGAGGTCTATCTAGTTGGGATTCCTGGTGAGCCTCATCATCCAAAGACTAACATGTTTCTGTCTCCATCTATATTCACTTTTTATTTATGCTTTGGACAATGGTGTATCAAATTTTATATTTTTTCCTTGTATTTAGAATCTCTTGTGCACATAACACTTAGGTTTTGGGGATTTATAGTGTGTATGTTCGTTTGTATAGATATAATGAGAATTTATAGTATGATTTGGAGTTATTCAATGTTTCCTTACTCTACTTTCCAATTTCATTTGTTTTCTTGTTGTGTATGAAAGTTGGCTTACCTATTATGGTTGGGCTAGGATAGGTGTAATCACAACCCCCAATTTTGGGTTGTGATAATTACACATACTCACACCATGATTACTCACTGATTTATTAGAAATCTGCCATACTAATGGTGTTTGTAGCTATATATGTTGAGGATGTCATTTTAAAAGGGACAAACACAACAGAAATCACACCATTGAAAGCCTATTTGCAAGTCCCACATTGCAAATTACATGTTAAAATTGACAATATTTTAGATGAATTAATGTGAAAATTTGGTAGAAAGATAATTTTTTGGCACAAAAAGTCAAGGTAGTATATTTGTAGGTAAAAGTTTGGTAAACCATAAACTGGTTTCACAAGTTAAACCTTGACATTTTTGATATATAGTGATGTCATGAATATAATCAAGAACAAGAATTCATTCCTAAAAATAGGTAGCTCTTGATTCATTTGAAACACACCTCTCACTTGCCTTCTCATATTCTAAGGCATTTGTAAAATACATTAAAAGAGTAGAGAGTTGATAGAGAAATTCTCTTAGATATATTTAGGATCTCTCCCCTTTTGATCCAAACCACATTAAATATTGTTGTTCTTCCTTGCTCTTTGTATTTTTATTGTTTCACTAATAATTGGTATCAGAGCCAAGGTTCTGTTTGCGTATGCTTTGTAGTTGAAACACAGTCTGAAATTCCACATCAGAAAAAAATTACCTTGGTTTTCTGTATTTTCAAATATTTTGTAGTAGTAGATGAAGAACAAGTAACAATGAGTTCATGAAGTTTGAAATTGGTAGATTTAGTGGTCGCAACAACTTAAATATTTGGAAAATCGAGATGATTGAGTTACTATGGAGGGAAGGTTCAATCTATTCTATTGATGGAAAGTACCCCGACACCACATTGGAACTGACAAGGAAAAGATTGAAGGAGATGCATTGAGTAATCCAACTATCCCTAATATCTAACGTCCTTTGTGAAGTGAGTACAAGTACCGAGGAGAAGACCAAACAATTATGGGAAAGGATGGAAGGGCTTTTCCTAGATCGACTAGTGACAACAAGAATGTTGTTACAAAGACGTCTTCACACATTTAAGATGGAGTCAGTTACTTTGATGCAAGACCATCTAGATGAGTTAAATAAACTTGTGATGGACTTACAAACTACAAAAATTAAAACGGATGAGGAAACAATTTCATGTGCTTTGATATTTTCACTGACTTCAAAATATTATGATATTGAGAATTCATTGATGTATAGAAAAGAGCCTATCACTCTTGAACAAGTGCGGGAATAACTTAACTCTTGTGATGTATAGAGGCTTTTTAAAGAAGACAAAGATGACGAAGCTAGTGGGCTCTTTGTTAGAGGTCGTACTAGACAATAGGGAAGGAGCAAATCAACATAAATATCAAGGTCTCCTATGAACAAGAAAAATGTGGAATGTTGGGGATGTCATAGGAAGGGACACTTTGAACGAGATTGTCCTATGTCAAAGTCCAAAGAAAAGGCTAGTGCATCCATTGTTGAGCAAATACATGATTCTAATGATGAATATGTATTAACAACATCATGCAATAGTGGAGTCTATGACAACAAGTAGCTATCTGCATATGACATTTCGTAGAGATTGGTTCAACAATTATGAGACAAATGGAGTAACCGTAGTAATGGGTAATAATGCAACTTATAAAACAATTGGCATTGGTTCAGTTCGGGTTCTATGCCATGATGGAATTGTGAGGAATATTACATAAATCCATCATGTTCCTGATCTAAAGAAGAATTTGATCTCCCTGGGTACTTTGGATAAACAAGGCTACAAGTACATATGCGAATAAAGTACTATGAAAGTGACTAAAGGGTATTTAGTCATGTTGAAGGCCAAGATATAGGATGGCCTCTACATATTAGCAGGAAGCACCATTGTTGGCTCTGTTAATGCATTTATACTGCCGTTATCTGATGATGACAAGGCAAGATTCTGGCATATGATACTAGGATATATGAATGCACGAGGACTGGAGATGTTGAGCAAACGAAACCTTTCAAATGGTGAGAAGATCAACACAATTGAATTTTGTGAGCATTCTATCCTAGGGAAGCAGAAGAAGGTCAACTTCAGCATAGGCAAACAAAAGAAGGGAGAGGTTCTAGACTACATCCATTTAGATTTATGGCGTCTCTTTAAGCTTTCAACAAAGAGAGTAAAGAGGTATCTTCTCACATTCATTGATGATTTTTCATTAAAGGTTTCGGTGCATTTCTTGATGGCAAAAGGTGATGCTTTTGAAGCATTTAAAGAATGGAAGATTTTGGTTGAGAATCAAATGGAGAGAAAAATCAAGTATCTTCGCACGAAAAATGGCTTGGAGTTTTGGAGCGAAGATTTTAATAATTTGTGCAAGGTTCGTGGGACTGCAAAATATAAAATGGTTAGGCACACACCATAATAATTTCTGCAAGGTTCGTTTTATGCTTTTACAAGCTAAAATGTCCAAAGTATTTTGGACTGAAGCAGTTTCCAGTGCCTCTTATATTGTCAATCGATCTCCAACATCAACGATTGACTTTAATAATTTGAATAAGTCATGGTCAGGTGAAATCTCTAACTATTCATCTTTTGAATATTTGAGTGTCCAGCTTATTATCATGTTAATGAAGGAATGCTTGAACCAAGGGCTAAGAAGGCCATATTCATAGGGTATGTAGATGGAGTAAAAGGGTACAAGCTTTGGTGTTTGTCTTTACTCAAATTTGTAGTTAGTAAAAATGTTACCTTTGATGAATCCTTTATACTTGATCTTTGTAAAGTTTCTATAGAGTTATCAAGAAACAAGAACGAGCAGGTGGAGCAACCGATGGAGCTTACCAAGGAAAAAGATCAAGAATCTCAAGTTGATGAGTCAAAATATGTAGATCTTGAAGAACTTGCTCTTAATGAACCATACATAATTGGGAATGAAAGGGACAAAAGGCCGATATGAAAACCAGAATATCTTATAGAGCAATCAAATCTGAGTGCATATGTATTCGTAGTTGTAAAATAAGAGGTTAAAAACCTCGAGCCATTCTCGTATATTAAAGAAATTTCTTGCAAAGATACTGCACAATGGCGGTTAGCCATGATGGAAGATATGGAGTTTCTTTGCAAAAATGAGACATAGGTCTTCATTGAAAGACCAAAGGGGAAGAAACAGTTAGATGCAAATGGATCTACAGAAAGAAAAAAGGTATTCTAGAAGTGGAAGATGCTAGGTTCAAGGCGAGATTGGTTTCAAAGGGTTTCAGTTAGAAGGAGGGAATTGACTACAATGAAATATTCTGTCTAGTCATAAAACATAGATTAATTCCTGTGCTATTAACATTGGTTGCACAATTTGATTTATAGCTTCAACAACTTGATGTCAAACTGTTTTCTTACATGGTGATCTAGAAGAGACAAACTATATAGATCAGCCTAAAGGTTTCCTAGATGAGGGAAAAGAAGATTATGGATGCCAATAAAGAAGTCTTTGTATGGTTTGAATCAATATTCTAGACAATGGTACAAAGGGTTTGATACATTCATGACTATACATGGATTCTCGAGGAGTGCATTTAATAGTTGTGTGTATCATAAGAAGTTTTTTGTAGTTTTATGATTTATCTATTATTGTATGTTAATGATATGCTTATTGCTGCTAACAGCATCACATAGATAAATATTTTGAAGAGACTTTTGAGCAAGGAATCTGACATAGAAGGATTTGGAGCTGCAAAGAAAATTATTGGATTGGATATTTCAAGAAAAGATGGTGTTATACATCTTTCTCAAAAGAAGTACATCTAAAAGGTTCTTGAGAGATTCATTATGCATATGAGCAAGCCTGTAAGTACACTGTTAGCTTCTCATTTTAAGCTTTTAGAGTTACAAATGCCTTAGTCTGAGGATGAGGTAGAGCATATGTCAAAGGTTTCTTATGCTAGCACAATTGGTAGAATTATGTATTCTATGGTATGAACATGTCCAGATATTGCTCAATCTATAAGTGTGGTAAGCAGGTACATGACCAATTCAGGAAAAATGCATTGGAAAGTTATCAAGTGGATATTGAGATATCTCAAAGGAGCTTCTAAGGTTGGCCTGACCTTTCTAAAAAGTAAAGGTATTTTAGTTCTTGGTTATGTGGATTCTGACTATGAAAGGGATCTTGATTGACGGAGGTCCACAACTGGATACATCTTTACTCTCATTGACAGTCCCATTAGTTGGAAATCGACTTTACAGTCGATTGTATATTTGTCTACAATAGAGGAAGAATATATGGTAGAAATAGAGGCAGTGAAAGAAGCTATCTACTTGAAAGGTTTGGTGGCAGAATTGAGTTTGGTTCAGATGGAATCAACCCTAAAATGTGATAGTCAAAGTACTATTCATTTTATTAAAAGTCAAAAATTTTATGAGCGAACTAAACACATTGATGTCAAATTTTATTTCATTTGATATGTCATTTAAGAGGGAGCTATTAAGGTCAAGATTATCACAAATGATAATACTGCAGACATGTTGACCAAGATAGTCCTGCTTTCCAAGTTTGCACACTGCAAGGACTTGGCGGGAGTATACATCAACTGATGCAACTCTAGGAGAACAACCGCTAGGTGGAGCTAATGTATTCAACAAAAGTTTGATTTTTCTTGTTTCTTACAACGAGATTGCCTAGTAAGCTTAGAAGTTATGGAAGGAGTTGTTCATACGCATGCTCAGAATGCAAACCCAATGAAAGATTAATGTTGAAGACACAATCAAAAGTTGTTCTTGAGAGAAAATTGAAAATAAAAAATCTATCCAAGGTGGAGATTTGTTAAAATTGACAAAATTCTAGATGAATTAATGTGAAAATTTAGTAGAAAGATAATTTCACAAGTTAAACCTTGACATTTTTGACATATAGTATGTCATAGATGGCACTAAGAATAATAATTTATTTTTATAAATAGGTAGCTCTTGATTCATTTGAAATACACTTGCTAATTGTCTTCTCATATTCTAAGGCATTTGTAAAATATATTAGAAGAGTAGAGAGTTGATAGAGCAATTCTCTTAGATGTATTTGTGATGTCTTATTACAACCCACACTCTTTTGCTTGGAATATGTCTTAAGCTTCTTAGAAGTTATCATGTGATTTGGATAATCTACGACACTATCAAACAACTCTAAGCAAGGAAGAATGTGATACCTCATATTGGGGAAGTTTGGAAATAGGGTCATGAGAAGTCGAAAGGCGTTGGAGGCCAAGTGATAAGTCGTAGGACTCGACTTACATACGAAAGCTACCAACTTGAAAATCTTACCTTCTTAATCTACTTGAGTTCATACCAAGCTTACGTAGCCAGGATTACAAAGTAAGATAAGATTACGAACCCACGAAGAGGAGGAGAGAACGACATGTGGCAGTAAGAGGAAGCGCCACGTGGCAGCATAGGAAAGTGTCATGTGGCAGATGGTAATCCACCTGCTTGGGGTCAAGTAGGTGACCCACCTACTTAGGGGTGGACCCCACTAAGGACATGTGGCAGTCCTTAATTGATTGCATGATTAAGGTGGCCCAATGAGGGGCTGACACATGTCACCCTTAGGAGCTGATACGTGTCACCTCCTAAGGCAACATACATATATATATATATATATATATATATGTGTGTATGTGTGTGTGTTATGTTACTCTTAGAGTCATTCTTCAGCCAAAACAAGAATAAAAGAAAGAAAGGGAACTTAGAGATTATAGAGAGAGAGACCTACAGGTTTGAGGGGCTACCAAGGTAAGGCCCGATTTTGTTCCATGAATTAATTATTGAAGCTATACTACGGTGATATAGTGGTGTTTAATAATGTAAAATTTCATTTTGGGGAAGCAAGGAAGAGATATAAACAGCTCGCTAATTTTCAATATGTTAAGGAAACTTCTGAGACAAGTTTTAGCAAGTTCTAGCAAGGTATGGCTTGGTTCTCTTATCCCACATTTTGATAAGGGTTTGGAAATTTTATGAGGGTATTAATGATGTAAAGTTATGATTTGGATCAGAACCAAATGGATAGCAAACAACCATGACATTTCAGCCGCAACTTGAGAACTTCCGAGGTAAATTTTGGCAAGATTTGGCCAATTTCGGGTAAGGTCTTTCCTTCCAATTTGAAGTTTATGATGTTTTTATAGGGTGTATTATACACCTTTTATACTGCTGGAAGTGTAATAATGTCATAGAAATGCTCTACGTTAGAAACAAACTAAATTGAAGTTGTGGTGGTTAAATTAAAATCGAGTTGGGTATTGTGCTTGTGCTGCTGCAGCTGTTAGTGGTGTGGTGCTGTGTTGCAGGGATTAAAAGTATCCTAAAAGAGGTGTGGGATCTTCTGGTTTTAGCCACATGACCCTCTGCTACGTATGATTAAAGGTGTTGTAACATAGAGACTAGAAACTCTATTTTGGATATCGTAATTTTGGGCGAGTCATGGAAGTTTGTATTATGTAATGGTGATATGAGTTTCTTGTATATATGCTTCAGGGTGATGTTGTTTGTTGTATCTAGTGAATAGGGGTGTAATTGGAAATTCGGATAGGGCATGGTATAGGGGAGGTGTTGCTCAATTTCTGTTAACTCCTTAACTAACTAAAGAACTAGTCGAGAAGACGAGCACAAAAATGAGTTCTATGAATACTTGGGTGCACCTTGAGCTGCTGAAAATTCAAGGGTTGTAGATATTCATATTGCTTTCGTTTTAAATAGGTCAAAGGAGTATTGAAGCGAGTCTGGATGCGATTAACCCGTAACAGGTATGTAGAGCTACTCTTCTTTTCTTTTAGCATGTCTTAGGTATAAGTTATGAATGGTTTGTATATGAAATGTGGGGATAATTACACTCATGAAACTCTTAACGTAATTCATAGACTTTACTCACTTTGCGATGTTAAGACTCCTGAAACTCCAGCTAATATGATCCCTAATGGTGTTTAGTAGGTACTTAAGACGATTACTACTCTGGTCTTCAGGTGACGGTTCACTTGATTGATTCATCGAGTCTCTGATGATGATGTAAATTGCATATGGTTTCTCACTACTCTACTCGGGCATACTGTAACCTATCTTCCTTCGAGTCCCAACAGGGGGCCGGAAATATGGTCGTGCCTAGCTTTACTCTTCGCTCACCGAGTCTTGGGCCGGTTATATATATATGTAGAAATATACAATGATGAAATGTCGTATATGATGAAGTGAAGCATATAATAACTCCGTATGTGATGATGCTCGTCACCGCATCTCGGGCTGGGCATGTATATGATGATATGATGGAAAATGTGGATCGGGCCGTACGTTCCTCGATATTGTTTTAAAATATAGATCGGGTTGTATGTTCATCGGCATTGTTTTGAAATATGGATCGGGTCATATGTTCCTCGGCACTATTTTAAAGTATGGATCAGGCCGAACGTTCCTCGATATATTTTACTATATAATAATGACACCCAGTCCCATAGCGGATCAAGTGTGGTACGATATATACACCACTCTTTCACCGAGACCCTCACTAAAGGGCTGGATATAATAGGTAGGCATACATATGAAGACATAGTGATGCACTTGTAATGTATGAAATGATGTCATATACGAGGGTATGATTTATGATGATATGGTAATACCGAGTCCCACAGCAGGCCGGGAGTGATACATGAGGATGATATACATGCCCACTTTTCATAAGATGCAAGTATAGTGAATTGTTAACTGTCATACTTATTTCCTGCGTCCCTATTTCAGTCGTTATCTCAGTTATGTTATGTTATGCTTTATATACTCAGTACATATATCGTACTGACCCCCCATTCTCCGGGGGGCTGCGTTTTATGCCTACAAGTATAGATGTTCATTCTGGAGATCCGCTAGTTTCGGGTTTCCACTCAGCGATGTTGGAAGTGCTCTACTGTTTTGGAGCCTAACTTTTGAGGCTAGTCATTTGATTTATATATTGGTTTATTAAGGGGTATGGTAGGGGCCCTATCCCGCCATATGATACAATTAATTCTTTTAGAGGTCTGTAGACATGTGTATATGGGTTATTTGTGAGTATGTCATGTTATACATGTTATTATGTTATGGCAGCCTTGTCGGCTTGCGTGCCCTTTCATATCGTGATACAGGTGAAAGAGGCGACAGGTATATGAAATATATTTTGAACCCATTAGGACTTTGTGTATAGTACCACATCACACACGGTTCAACTTGAGTATAGATGATAGATATGCATAAGGGGGTCCAGGTTGGACCCCAGTCGTGGCCTACAGGATCAGGTCATGACAGAAGTGGTATTAGAGTTTCGTCCTTAGAATATCTACAGACCGTGTCTAGTAGAGTCCATTTTATGGGTGTATTTTGCACCACATCTATATACAGGAGGCTACAGGATATTTAGGATGTTACTTTCTTTCACATCTAAGATCGTGCGATAGAGCCAAGTCATAGGGAGTGAAATTCCTCATACTAACCTGTGCTCTCAGCAGAAGGGAATCATCGATAGAAGAAAGTAACTGATGATATGGGAAGTTACAAAGCACGCAGGTAAGAAAAGGCACTAAAGACATATGCCCGTTAAGTGTTGAAATACGGTTGACATATAAAGTTGAAAGGAGAAAGGAAAAGTAAACAGGAAAGTGCAACAGGTGCAGTTTGAATGGAGATACGAGGTAAGTACATTTTTATACTATTTTTATATATATATATATATATATATGCATTCCCTATGAGGCACTGTTGGTATTTTCTGTGTGCAGGTGTTGAGGTAGTAAGAAATACAGAGGAAACTCTATCCAAATTTTCCTAGAAATAAGAAGAGAATGTGATATAGGGCTTTAGTATGTCTTGGAAGGTCGTGCACATAACAATGATGGTATTTGGTTAAATCATGAGTATGGCTGACCTCAAGAAATGAGTTAATTATTGAATTGACGACAATAGAAATTATAAGGTCGATACTAGTATGGTAAAACAAATTTGGAAAAGACTTGTGACCCTAAGAAGATGATTTAGGAAAGACTGATAGATCTGGATAGAATGATATATTGAGGTACCGACTAAATTGATACACAAGGATAAACTATGATGAGGTATATTTAAAACAAGTAACAGTACGATGAAGACAAGAGTACAAGGAAAAAAAGGATTGTGACAGATATGAAGTATTACTAAGACTAACTGAAAAAGGTAAGTAACCCATATTAAGAATTGTGAAAAAGGTTAAGAAGTATTATACCAGGGGACTCAATGCGAACAGGATACCATGTGAATATAACGAAGAGCATTGTGAGAATAAGGAAAGTTTAGTAAGAAAGTAACTAAAAGGTATGACGTGGTCCATGTGATTGGAATATAAAGATAGGTGTGAAATGGAAAAGCGAGCTATGAAACAAATAAGGAAGACTTATCAAGTTCTATAAGGAAAGTTTCGAATAGAGGTTATATGACAACGAAAAGGATAGCTAGTGCAAGGAAATAAAGAGTAATATGGAATTCTTTGCACACAACCAAAAATAGACATGAGCTGGAATAATAATAAGGAAATTCTAACAGAGGCACCCAAGATAGACATATGTAACTGAATACGAGGACGGAGCGAAAGAAGAATGTGTAGATATAAGTTTAAAGGTGTAGTACAACAACATGGTGTTAAGGTAGACCTATTATTAAGGTAAGCTCAATATGCTATTAAAAAAGTGAGCATTGGGCGCATGACAAGGATGAAAGCTCATGAGGCATAAGGAAGTATTGTGTATACGCGACTCGAGTACCAATAATTAGACTGGATCAGCACCTCACGATTAGGTTAAGATGTCGTACCTGGGCAACCAAAGGTATGGAGGATGTAAAGGAAGGCATAGATATGGTGCAGTATACCAAATGTATTGGAAAAGAATCATATGCATTTGAAAATTAGAAATAAGGGCGTAAGGTAGAACACCAACAGATAGTGACATGGGTACACCCTGAAGGAGGGAAGTGACTTCAAGGGAGGTCCCATGCTAGCACGAATTAACAGAATCTAAAACCCAGCAATGAATGGATAAAAGACAAGATGATAACTGAGACAGTGTGGAGGATTATTGGGAATGACCTTGAATAGTGTGACAGCAAAGGATGGGTGCATACAAAAGGGATGAACACGATAAGAGATCATAATGAGAACTTAAAGATATTATAAGGGATAGCCAGACTACACTTGACTAAAGGTTAGGATGTTGGTAACAGGGTTACTAGCTACTGGCATTATGATATACAGGTAGCAAAAGAGAAAGGATAAGAAATCTCTACTATATTAGAATATTAGAAAATCTAAGAGTAAGTGAAGGAAGCAAAACAAGTATAGAAAAAGAGAAGGTAAGTGTGTGTTAGTACAATGACATATGTAGAGCAGAGTAAGCCAAGAGCAGGAAAGATTATACTAAGAGTAAGATCAAGTGGTTACTCGATAAAAAGAAGTCGGTAATAGCAATGTGATTGCCATATTTAAAATCTATTAAAGAAAAGTGTAAGGTGGTTCAAGGCAGAACTATTGAGATATAATCAGTATTAAGGACAAAAGCCATAGTGGAGCCCTAACCTCGATTGAAAGATGTAAGACACTAGTATAGTGACGCTAAGGAATTTTTCTGGACTGCTCTAGGTACCTATACACGTTTGTGCAAGGATTAGTATATGATGTGTGGTAAGAGAACCGGAGAGTAGATCTAGGTTAAAGCACAGGATAGCATGCCTAAAGTGTTACAGGTTGGATTAAGAGGAATTTTACAATAGCTTAAATAAAATTGAATGTCACAAGCTTGATAGCCTATTATAGGAGATGGAAACCCCAACCCAGAGATATAAAGCAATTGATATGGATTATGGTATAGGCTGACCTCGCATTCTAAGGAAGCATGACTTCATACGGGTTATGGTGGATAGGCTGACAGAGTCGACCTATTTTCTTCTAGTTAGGAAGGCCTATTCAGCTGAGGGTTATGGGAGATGACATAGCAAGGGGATAATGAGATTTCATGGAGTTCCCACACCTATTATCTCAGACAGGGAAGTTCAATTTACAGCTAACCGCTAGAGATCACTCTAGAAAGGATTAGGAACACATGTGAATCTTAGTACGACATTTAGCCCTTCGATTAATGAGTAAGCCCAGAGGTGATCCAGCAAGTTGTGGATGAAGTAAAGCTTATCCAGGAAAAACTATTAACAGCCCAGAGTAAACAAAAGTCATACGCAGATAGTCGACGTCAACCTTTCAAGTTGAAGTAGATGAATGAGTATTTGTGAAAGCGTCACCAAGGAAAGGTTTAATAAAATTTGGCAAGAAGGGGATACATTGATCCTTACCGGATCATTCGTAGAATAGGCAAAGTTGCCTATGAGTTGGACCTACCATCCGATTGGAAGAAATACATTCAGTTTTTACGGATCAATACTCCGCAAATATATAAGCAACCCTCCCAGAATATTCTTTGTGGATGAGGTCCACATAATAGAGAAGTTACCCTATGAGGAGCGACCTATCCCCATCTTGGGTCAGCAAATTAGAAGGTTGCAAACTAAGGATTTGGCTCTCATTAAAGAAGGTGCTGAGACAAATATTGAGAAGAAATATCCATATGGATTCCCTACGTCTACAGGTAGTCTAAACTCCTGAATCAATGTTGTTGATGAGTAGGAGGCCTATGGATGACAACGGGTATAGAGAATTTCCAAAATCCTGGTAAGACCTCGTAAGACTAATTAACATTCGAGGACGAATGTTCTAAAGGGGGGAAGGATGTTACACCCCACACTCTTCAGCTCGGAATGTGTCTTAAGCTTCTTAGAAATTATCATGTGAGTCGGAAAATCTACGAAACTATCAAACAACTCTAAGAAAGGAAGAATGTGATACCCTATAGTGGAGAAGGTTGGAAATAGGGTTATTAGCAGTCAGAAGGTATTGGAGGCCAAGTGATGAGTCGTAGGACTCGACTTACGTATGAAAGCTACCAACTTGAAAATCTTACCTTCTTAAGCTACTTCAGTTCATACCAATCTTATGGAGCAAGGAGTACACGAGTTCTTAAAGTAAGATAAGATTACGAACCCACGAAGAGGAGGAGAGAACGACACATGGCAGTAAGAGGAGGTGCCACGTGGCAGCATAGGAAAGTGTCATATGGAAGAAGGTAATCCACCTGTTTGGGGTCAAGTAGGTGACCCACCTACTTGGGGGTGGGCCCCACCAAGTATATGTGGCAGTCCTTAATTGATTGCATGATTGAGGTGGCCCAATAAGGGGCTGAAACGTGTAACCCTTAGGGGATGACACGTGTCACCTCCTAAGGAAACATATATATATATATATATATGTGTGTGTGTGTGTGTGTTATGTTACTCTTAGATTCATTCTTCAGCCAAAACAAGAAAAAAAAAAGAAAGGGAACTTAGAGATTAGAGAGAGAGACCTATGGGTTTGAGGGGCTACCAAGGTAAGACCCGATTTCGTTCTGTGAATTAATTATTTATGGTATCCTACGGTGATATAGTGGTGTTTAATAATATAAAATTTCATTTTTGGGAAGCAAGGAAGAGATATAAACAGTCCGCTAATTTTCAGCATGTTGAGGGAACTTCCGAGACAACTTTTAGCAAGTTCTAGAAAGGTATGTCTTGGTTATCTTCTCCCACATTTTGATAAGGGTTTGAACATTTTATGAGGGTATTAATGATGTAAATTTATGATTTGGATTGGCACCAAACAGATAGCAAACATCCATGACATTTCAGCCGCAACTAGAGAACTTCCGAGGTGAATTTTGGCAAGCTTTGGCCAATTTTGGGTAAGGTAAGGTCTTTCCTTCCAATTTGAAGTTTATGATGTTGTTATAGGGTGTGTTATACACCTTTTATGCTGCTGGAAGTGTAATAATGTCATAGAAATGCTCGAAGTTAGAAACAAACTAAACTGAAGTTGTTATGGTTAAATTTAAGTCGAGTTGGGTATTGTGCTTTGTGTTGCTGCAGCTGTAGGTGGTGTGGTGCTGTGTTGCAGGGATTAAAAGTATCCTAAAAGAGGTGTGGGATCTTCTGGTTTTAGCCACATGACCCTCCACTACGTATGATTAAAGGTGTTGTAACATAGAGACTAGAAACTCTATTTTGGATATCGTAATTTTAGGCGAGTCGTTGGAAGTTTGTATTATGTAATGCTGATATGAGTTGCTTGTATATATGCTGCAGGTGGTTTTGTTGGTTGGCTGTAGTTAATAGGGGTGTAATTGGAAATTCTGATAGGGCATCGTATAGGGAAGGTGCTGTCCAATTTCCGTTAACTCCTTAACTAACTAAAGAAATAGTCAAGAAGACGAGCGAGAAAATGAGTTCTATGAATACTTGGGTGCACCTTGAGCTGCTGAAAATTCAAGGGTTGTTGATCTTCGTATTGCTTTTGTGTTAAATAGGTCAAAGGAGTATTGAAGCGAGTCTGGATGTGATTAACCCCTAACAGGTATGTAGAGATACTCTTCTTTTCTTTTGGCATGTCTTAGGTATCAGTTATGAATGGTTTGTATATGAAATATGGGGATAATTCCACTCATGAAACTCTAAATGTAATTCATAGATTTTACTCACTTTGTGATGTTAAGACTCCTGTAATAATTGAGTTATTGCCTTTTAAGGCTGCTAGATCATGAACAGTAGTATATGTAAGGCCTGTCTCTTCTTCCTTTTGAAGTGTCTTAAGTATAAATGAAATGGCATATGATATAAGGTAGAGGTAGTTCCAGTTATAAGCTCCGGATATAACTTATGACTTTTATTCATTACTTGATATTAGAAAGCTTTAAGTAGTTGAACTACTAACCTCGAGTCTCCTATCTAATGAATAATAATTGAATGCATCAGCTCCTATTCCTAAGGTCTCTGCGATGAAAAATGTTTCTACTTCCATAAGCTATTTAACCCTGTCTGGATACACGTCTATGATGCCTGAAACTCCAGCTAATATGATCCCTAATGGTGTTTAGTAGGTACTTAAGACGATTACTACTTTGTTCTTCAGGTGACGGTTCACTTGATTGATTCATCGAGTCTCTGATGATGATGTAAATTGCATATGGTTTCTCACTACTCTACTCGGGCATACTGTAACCCATCTTCCTTCAAGTCCCAACAGGGGGCCGGAAATATGGTCGTGCCTAGCTTTACTCTTCGCTCACCGAGTCTTGGGCCGGTTATATATATATGTAGAAATATACAATGATTAAATGTTGTATATGATGAAGTGAAGCATATGATGACTCCGTATGTGATGATGCTCGTCACCGCATCTCGGGCTGGGCATGTATATGATGATATGATGGAAAATATGGATCGGGCCGTACGTTCCTCGATATTGTTTTAAAATATGGATTGGGCCATACATTCCTCGACATTGTTTTAAAATATGGATCGGGCCATACCTTTCTCGGCACTATTTTAAAGTATATATCGGGCCAAACGTTCCTCGGTATATTTTACTATATGATAATGGCATCGAGTCCCATAGTTGGTCGGGTGCGGTACGACATGTATACCACTCTTTCACCGAGACCCTCACTAAAGGGCCGGATATGATAGGTAGGCATACATATGAAGACATAGTGATGCACTTGTAATGTATGAAATGATGTCATATACGAGGGTATGATTTACGATGATATGGTAATACTGAGTCCCACAGCGGGCTGGAAGTGATACATGAGGATGATATACATGCTCTCTTTTCATAAGATGCAGGTATAGTGAATTGTTAATTGTCATACTTGTTTTCTGCGTACCTATTTCAGTTGTTATCTCTGTTATGTTATGTTATGCTTTATATACTCAGTACATATATCGAACTGATCCCCCGTTCTCCAAGGGGATGCGTTTCATGCCTGCAGGTACAGATGTTCATTTTGGAGATCTGCTAGCTTCGGGTTTCCACTCAGCGATGTTGGAAGTGCTCCACTGTTCCAAAGCCTAACTTTTGATGCTAGTTATTTGATGTATAATTGGTTTATTCATAGGTACGGCCGGGGCTCTGTCCCACCATATGATACAGTTAATTCTTTTAGAAGTCTATAAACATGTGTATGTGGGTTATTTGTGAGTATGTCATGTTATACATGTTATTGTGTTATGGCAGTCTTGTCGGCTTGCGTGCCCTTTTATGCCGTGATACAGGTGAAAGAGACGACAGGTATATGAAAAAGTTTTTGACCCATTAGGACTTTGTGTATAGTACCACATCACACATGGTTCAACTTGAGTATAGCTGATAGATACGCATAAGGGGGTCCAGGTTGAACTCCAGTCGTGGCCTACAGAGTTGGGTCGTGACATCTCTCTCCTTTCTTTGTTAATATAAATGCAGTTGTTTTCTTGTGGACGTAGTATCATTTTGATCCGAACCATATTAAATATTGTTGTTCTTCCTTGTTCTTTATATTTTCACGTTTCCGCTAAGTCTACACTACTTTTGGGGGCTAAAGATACTTAGCATAGATGGAGGGGTTATCATTTCACAAAGAAAGTCTGTTCTGGACCTTTTCAAGGAATATGATTGCCTCAACTACAACCCCTTGTCTTCCCCTCTTGATCTAATTGTGAAGCTAAGGGCTAAAGAAGGAACTCCTCTACCTGATCCCACTTATTAGATTAAGTTATTGGACTAGTTGAACTTCCTCACAGACAATAGATCGGACATAACCTTTAAAGTTCAGAAGTTGCATTAGTTTAGACTCTCGAACATCTCATCTACAAGCAGCTTTTCATTTGCTTAGATACCTGAAGAAAGATTCAACCATGGGGATCTACATGTACAATTATCCTGACTGCATAGTGAAAGAATATTACGATTTTGATTAGGCTTCATCTCCAAATTCAAGGAGGTCAGTCAATAGATATTTCTGGTTCTGCTAGGAGACCCTATTTGTTGAAAATCAAAGAAAGGTGAGAGACTATCTCCTTGTCTTCAGCAGAAGTAGATTATAGGTCATTAAGAAAGGTGGTAGGTGCCTTGGTCTGACTTCACATGTTGTTTACTGAACTAGTCATTTCCAGTCCATTTCTCATTGTTGTTTATTGTGATAGCCAATTAACATTACAGAGAGCTCACAATCTTGTATTCCATGAACACACTTATAAGCACATTGACATCCATTGTTACTTTGTTAGGGATAAGCTTTACGAGGGGCTCATTTCACTCATCATCACATCTCCACCACTGATCATGTTGGCTGATATCCTTACTAAAACTCTTACTGGTGTCAAGCACACTACTGGCTAGGCAAGTTGGCTGTGAGATCATCACCACCAACTTGGAGGTTTATTGATGATTACACTCAATTTATGTCCTTTATTAATTGTAACAAAATCAGTTAGAGTTAATATCGTTACTGTTTTAGCTTAGCTGGCGCTACCTATCAAGGCACCTTATAGGAGATTGTCTATAATATTTTGTTAATGAAGAGAGAGGCCGCCGTGAGTTGTCACTCCATTCCTTCGATCTTTGCCACAATTGACTTCTCACCATAGCTGTGTCTTACTAACTTTCTATACTACTGATTATGAGTAGAGGGTGGCATGCTATTCGTTCCCCCAAAATACCTATTAGAACTTTGTGTAAATGTAAGCCGTGGATTCTGAACGCATTTTAGTTAAAACTGCAAAATTCAATTACTTTACATATTTTCAGTTGGATACGATAGAAATAGTTAGTAATTAGTAACACAACTTAAAGGAATTTGTTAGGTTCAATGTCATCTATAAAGAAAAATTAATTATAGATTGATCAGAAATGATAAATATGTATACCTTAAGCCTTTCTGGAGTACGTCAATCTCATTCTTCAGCATGTTGATCTCCTCTTTTGGGTCCTAAAAGAATATAGTGATTATTCATTACTGTAACATATGAGAAAAACTATTGTCTATATGCATTAATTTATTAATTTTAATACAACTTCTTAGCAAAAAATAACTTTTATGGCAAGATCTAATGGAAATAGACTCTCTTATCATTGTGGATATTCTCAATAACAAGGACAGATGAAATCTCAAGCACACAAGAGTTACTCAATAGACTATCAGTATCATGAATAACACTTAAAGTTACCATATTCCACTGCTTCAGAGAAGTTAATGGTATGGCTGATTTTTTTGCTAAATAATTAGCTGCCTCTAGTAGATCTATCAACAACTTCCAACAGAAGTGAAGGGTCTATTCAATTTAAAAAATACCTAATTCCTTGTATTAGAAGGAGATATGATATGAATAATTTATTTGTTAGCAGATTTTGTTTAGTATATAATAGTTATACTCGTTACCTTCCACTTTTGCAGTTTGTAGGTTACAATTTTGTATAGCAGAGATCGGGTCTCTACCCCCTTCTATAAGTTGTTTTTTCATTTATTAGAAATTAATGTTTCCTCACTGCTAATCAGTGAAAATTTGTGCTATAAAATATGATTTTTTCATTCATTTATGATCGAACCAACTCACAAATTCTCATTGGAACAGTGGAATGTAGGAAGCTTACTAATTTTTTCATATAAAACAATTACTAATTTTTTCACATTAATTCAATTAAAATATCTGTAAAAATAATCACTAAACAATTTTCAATAAGTGGAGAAATAGTGATTTATTTAGTAATGTTTAGGGCAAGACATGGGCCAAGCCAGGTCCATAATGTTAAGGTGATGAACCTTGATGATTGCAATTTCATAAAAAAAAAATATATAAAATAAATAACTACACTTATTTATTTGGTTCTCCTTTTCCTAAAAACAAAGATTTTTGTTTCTTCTTTTCTAGAGGGTACCTTGAGTAGGTAGTTTCCAAGTCAAAAAAGCAAGATATGCAAAGGAAGGGCTCCTCACTAATTACAAAAAGTTTACTAATATGCTTTTTTATGGTTCCAGTTCATGACACTTAATATGATAAAGCAATTATTTTTAAAAAAAAGTCACAAAGCATGAAGCATCCCGTGCAGTAGTTTTGTCTCCAAAAAGTTAGTATATATATGCCTTAATTAATTTTTGTTATCTTCCCCATTCGACTGAATATATATCTTGTTGTGCTTCTCACTTTCCATGTGTCATGCATGCATTAATATATCACTACAAACAGCATCTGATGCTAAAATTGACATTAAAACGAGAGTTTAATTACTTTGAAGTCATCATGTTAAAAGAATAGTGGCACAATTAAATTAATATAAAATATTTATACGAAATTCTTTATAATAAATATAGTAGTAGTAATTGATAACTTGAAAGAAATAAAAAAAGGATAATTCACCACCTATAACATGTTACACTATACTATTAAAGTAAAAAAGTTTCTAAACTATGTGAATATAACTTAATCCTTATTCTTTTTCTTATATGCCCCTTATTTTTTTTGAAGAATTAGGGATGATCCACTGAAAATGAAAGAGCTTCGACATTAATCCCACAAGAGAGAAAAATAAAACATTTTAACACCCTTTTTAGAGTTTCCCTTACATGATCAGGTTGTGGGGGCAGGGGTGGGGATAACATATATATGACTGTTTTATCCTAAAGATTTACCAGAGCTTGTTTATCTTTGGCTTCCTCAGCTACCTCACATCTCTTGGTTGACTTCAGGTACTTCTCAATCAGCCCTTGCATGCTTCTTCCATCATAAAACACAAAAAATGAAAAACAGAAGAAAAAAGAAAAACTAAAGGACAAAAGCTAAGATTTTAGGATAAATTAGAAATAACAGAAGTGCAAACCAATAAACGAATACTTTTCATATCATGTGTTATACATTCATATAAAGTTATACAGTACTAGAAATTGAAATAGACAGAATTTTAGACAGATGAATCATTTGAAAATGACATTCCGATAAAACATCTGTTCGAAATTTTGCATTATAATTTCATATCTTAGTTTTGTGTTTACAATAGAAAATCCTTGGATTTGTCTCAAATCATAAACTCTTAAATTGTCAATTTGTAGCAGTACATGTTGTGATTTTTGGAAAATTTATGATAAAATATTTACATACATGTGCATGTTTCAGACATGACATGGCGCATTTACGACTTAACAAGAATATGACATTAGATAGGAGGGTGTGGAGGACACACATTAGGGTAGAAGGCTAGTACATAGTGGCTTTATTCCCCCTTATTTGTAGGCGTATTAACGCACTATGATTTCTTGTACTCTGATTTATGTTATTTATGGTATTTATGTTATTATCTAATAATATCTACTGTTTTTTGTGCTTTGATTATACTATTGTTTGGACCGCTTTCGTTATCTACTTATCTACTTTAATATTCTTGTCTGACCTTTTTCTATGCTTCTATTGAGCCGAGGATCTTTCGGAAAAAGCCGTCCTACATTGGTAGGAGTTATCCTCCCCAGATCTCACGATGTGGGATTTCACTGGGTAGTTGTTGTTGTATGTTAAATTGCACGAAATGCTTAAAGAAAGCTAATTCAGTATTTACATACCAGAGACAGTGAGTTTAAAAGCGAATTAAATTTATAATACAGTGATTGCACACCCTTTATATTTATACTCAAACTCATATATATGAATTTAAGTTGAATACATAAAAGATGCAAAATATATTTATACAATTAACTTTTTTATAAGGTAATTATTACAGATTATCTAAGTTGTTATGGATGGTTAAGCTATATTTGTAGGTAACAGAAAATAAGAATGTTTACCCTTTAGTGGCGAGTTCATAGAGCTTTCCGTGAGCGGAGAAAATGAAAAGACCAATTTCAGCATCGCACAAGACAGACAGCTCCTTTGCCTTCTTAAGAAGCCCTGCTCGGCGTTTGCAGAAAGTCACCTGCCGATGAACCGGGTTCTCTATCCTCTTCATTTGAACCTTACCACGAGCCATTTCTTTCTTCAATAACAAATTACTATCTTAAGATTTTCTAATTGAGTGTTGGCTGCTTTTTTTGCAGACAACCTCCCACTAGTTTGAACTAGCTTCGAGGTTGTTGCACTACTCTCCTTGTTCACTACGTAGTTTAGTTGCTTAGCACAACTTCACTCTTTCTTCTTTCATATTGTTTCTTCCCTTATATACTTCTCATTTTGATTCTACTCTTCCGCTGTTTTCCACACACTTGCTATTAAACAAAACACTAGGCAGTTGGCACCCAGTGCCTTTCCACGTCACTTGGAATCTTAGCTTAATTTCTATATTTTTGTTACTAGGTACTATTCTACATCTTTTTTTTCATAGCGCATACCTAAGTTATATCGTCGCTAAGTTGCTTAATGACACCTGGTGAATCTTAATATTATTAATTTTGTTGCTTAAAGACAACACATCTTTTGTAGTGGTAAAAGATGATTTTTTTTCCTTGAAAATAGTCGTGTCACAGGACTATTGGCTTGGTGTAACGGATTGTAGTTCAGAGACTAATATAAAATTTTGACACCACTCCCCCCTCTTTTTTTTCTCCATCTTTTGAGCATGGGTTCCTCCCTTTCCTCTAAAAGCACGGATTCCTCTATTAACAAGAAAATAATAATATCTAGTTGGTCCTCCCAGCAAAACTTAATCCAAAGGTGTTCTGTTATAGCAAATTCTTGAATATATAATTTGTTGATGTATTTAAGAGTATGGAACCTAAATGAGGGGGGGGGGGGTTGAATCAAATGAGCCCAAAGTAATGACAAAAAAAAAAAACATCACATTTTATATCTTTGCGGAGAAATGTCCTGGGTATTATTGGTCAATAAATCTAGGGTAGACTTCATATTAGCCCATCTGTATCCATTTTATTTCCTTCACCTTTCATTTTTCTCTCTTCCTTCTCTTTATTGAAAGACAACTAATATCTCAAGCATTCAAAAATCAATATAATTATTTATAGAATCCGATGTTTTTTTGAGAGGATAATATTTTAGTTTGAAAGACTAACAACGATCTCTAGAAATTAGGTAATAAATGTTGGAGTTGTTAATTGTCAAAAGTAAGTTTTTTGTTATTTTTTTGGGGGAAAAGGGTCTGATAAACCCTCAATTTTGTCATTTAAAGTTGATATATTTCTTGTTATGAAAGTGACTCATATATATCTATTACACAAATCACTCACATATACTCATTTCTTTTTAAAAGAAGTGAAAAAATTAAGTTTATTATTTTTTAAAAGTTTTTTATTAAAAAATAATACATATAGGGGTATATTTGATTCTTCTCACACATAATTCATTTTTTTTTTGATTTTTTTGATTCAACGGCTAATTTGATTTTATTAGTTTTGATGGTCAAATCTATTTTCTCACTACTTTTACTGTAAAATTTATTATACATGCCCCAATTTTTTTTATAAATACAAAAACTAAATTACAATATAGAAGCAAAAAAATTAGTTTTATATTATAATATAGCTGCAAAAAAATAGTTTAAAATTTGTTTCTTATTTTTTTCTCTTTTTTTCATTCACACTTTTTTCATTTCTCTTATCTTTACACCAAAAAATGAAAAAATAAAATAAATAAGAATTAGAAACTCAAATAATGATAATCAAAGAAGTCAAAAAATAATTCATGCATGAAAAATATTATATATACCCCTAAACCTTGCTAAAAAAAATCACATGTATGAGTATATATTTTTTTAATTATTTTTTTACATTCTCAAAAAAATATATATACCCCCATATATGAGTTTTAAAAAAAAATCAAAATCAAAAAAAATATGTTTGTTTACTTCCTTAAGATGAAAAGGGTATATGTGAACTATTTTTGTAATTGTGAGAATATATGTGAGCATGTTTTGTACCAGTGAAAGTATATGTGAGCCATTTATGTAACGATAGGAGTATATATGAGCCACTTTAACAACGAGGGTACATCAACTCTAAATGACAAAATTAAGGGGTATATCAGGACCTCCCCCCCCTTTTTTTTTTTTTATAAATAAAAGCAAACAATATGTAGATTACATATTTTGTTTTAAGATATATACTGAAATTTATTTGTTATTTTTGTAGGCAAATGATAGATGCGATTACTTTAGGTAGAAAGATAATGTTCCAATAAACAGAACTAGTACGATATTGTCATGGTTGAGAAGGCCCTCGGTTGACGTAGATACGACAATTTCAAAAAGAAATGTGAAGTTCGCATGGAGTTTAATCTCAATCAATATGAAGAAGATAGAGATCTTCCTAGGTCATTGCTTAAACAATTGGAAGAACAAATAAATCACTTGCAAGATAAGATTATGGACACTCAGCATGAGAGGAATTTTGCAAAAATGAAGTCGAACGAAGAAGCGAAAAAAGGAAGCATTTTGTCTTTTTGACTATATCTCGGCCAAAATAAAAAATAAAAAAAATCTTTTTTCTCTCTCTCCATGCTCTGTTACGACCCAGGCCAGGTCCTACAGGTAACATAGCGTTTAGAATTCCTAGAGACCTTAACCAAGCCTTTTAGCATACATAACACTCATAAGGTAAATAAGAAATACTAAATGCAGAAAGTAAGTCTGAAAAGATAGAATCTCGATACAAAGAGAATCAAAACATAATCTCTGAAAATATAGAAACTACATGTTTATAATAGTCTAGACATGCCTCTACTATTTTAGATAGGGGCATAGGACAAGTTTCTAACTCACCAAAACATAGAGAAAGAAATATATTCTGAACATGAAGAAAAAGTCATAACAAGCTCACCCTAGAAACATAAGGACTCACTAAAAGCTAAGTGTGAATGGATTTCGAAGCTAGCCAGGTGAAGAATGACAGTCGAACCCTACAATTATGAGACAATGTAGGCAAAAGTATTAGTTAGTATATGGAACGAACTAAGTATGTGAGAAACATGCATGAACATGGATAACAAACATAATCAATATGAACATGTGATGTATAACCAAATATCTTTAAAAAGCATGAAGTAAGTGGGGTCAATGCATCATAAAATATCATAAGATCTTATAAGAGAAACATAGTTTTGTGCGATATTAACCTTAATAATATTTAAGACTATGTGAGCCATAACTTGAAATCCGATATAATTCTGACATCGAGAGGAGAGAGGCTACTCTCCAAGGTAGACTCCATATTATAATATAAATATGTGCTATATGTGAATTCAGTAGCTAAGACAATCAAGGCAACCTACGGAGGCAACGTAGTCTCCACCACAAACTCCTCTCGGTACTTAGTTAATCCCAACGGAATACATAAAACATTAACATTAGAAAAGGAAAACAAGTACCAATCCACATACATAAAATACATCATAAGAATACCTATCTAAAAATTATGATCATAACATATTCATATAGACACTTAACTTTTTAAGCATCTAAATGATGATTTCTTCATATTGTGAGAAAAAATTTCACAATTCATTCTTTCATACTTGAAACATACTTGAAAACATAGTTCATAGCTACACATAAATCATTCATAAATCCTTGATCAGAAATTCATATTTCATAATGGAAAATCATAGCATTATGCATGGGTCCGTGTAAAATTAATGTAAAATCATGTAAAAACATAAAATCATGCATGATAAAGTGAAACAACATCAATTAAAATAATAATGAATAGAACCACGAAGAATTGACACAAAACTCTTTAGAATTGGGTAAATTTGAACTAGGAGAATTGAGTTTTTTTGGGGACCTAATGGATGAAAGGAATCCTTTGGTGAATTTCCATATACCTGAAAATTGAAGCTTTAACAATAATGGTGATTGAAGCACTTGAACCTTGAAACCCTAGCTTGATCTTGAAGAAGAACCTTTGGGAGAATTCTTTTAGAGAGAGAATTTTTAATTGGGAGAACAATTGGGAGAATGAGAGTTAGTGGAGGATTTTGAGTAGTTATTAGAATAAGAATTATCTCCAAAACATCCAAGTATGACTATAAAAGAGTAGGAAAAAGTCCAAAGTACCCTTAAAATAAAATTGGATGATACCCTAAATGGATGCCCTCCACGGATCATGTAACTCTTCATAGTCTTTGAAGTGGGCTTGTAAACATGGAGGGGCTTTGGTCTTTGGAAGTTCGATCTCTACGGTTGGATCTATGACCCATCTTGAGGATCACGGGTCGTGGTACCTCTCATGGACCTCACCTCAGCTTTTCACTTTCCAAGTTCATTCCCACGATACCCCTCATAGACCGTGGTTCCTTTCACGGTCCATATGAGGGTCCGTATTCTCTTATTCTCTGAAGTCCTTTAGTAGCCTTTCCTATGGATGGGTCTATGGTCTGTAGGACCTCGTATGGACCATATGAATGTCTGTATAAAGCCACTATCCATTACCTATTTCCAACGGTTCCAAAAGGTAGTCTTAGGAATATCCTATATCCTAATCCCCGACTGATGATAAACAGACCTCAGATCAATCTTATAGAACATGGAGGCAACTTGAGGCTAGTCGAACAAATCATTAATGTGAGATATGGGGAAACAGTTGTTCACAGTCACCTTATTTAGCTGCATTAGTCAACACACATCCATAGAGACCCATTCTTCTTTTGAACAAATACGAAAGGAGTTTACATGACCCGCATAAATGAGTCGCGGAGGGAGTCATTATTGTTAGTCATGACCAACCTTAAAGAGAGGTCCTATGAAACACTGTTATGACTAGTTCTTGCCTGGATGACCCGTAAGAACTATTACAACAACAACAATAATGACCCAGTGAAATCCCACAATGTGGGGTCTAGGAAGGGTAAAGTATACACAGACCTAACTCCTATCAAAGTAAGATGACTATTTTCGAAAGACCATCAGCTCAGTAAAATCAAAAAAGAAGTGAGATAAGAACTATTACGAGTCATAGAAATGACTCATAAACAAAGTCCCAAGACTCTCAAATTTTGCAGGTTTTTGGGACCTATAGAGCAAGGCAAAATGATGAATTGTAGACAAGATGACGGGCTGTAAACTTTACCCATTCCAAAACTTCAAAGACTCAAATTTCAGACCTTTTCTCAGACCTGCAGGATGAGTTTTTTAAATGACTCATCGTTACTAAGATGACCCGTAGAAAGGGATCCATAAGGTCAACTTTCAAATTTTAATGAAGGGCAATTATGTCTTTTCCCAAGATTGGTTCAATGAACCTATACACTTTTTTGGTCAAGTTCAAGTCTATAAATATTCAATTCTTCAAATTCCCCTTGTACAATTCATTCTCCTATAAATTTCTAAGGCAAGAATAAAGTACTTCAAGGTTTTCTCTTCAAGCTAAAGCTAGGGTTTCCATATTTCTAAAAGGTTTCTTCTTCAATTCTCAGTGAATTCTAGTAAGGTATATGGGGATTGATTCATTGGCTCTTTTCACCCATGAAGTCCCAAAGATTCCTCAAGTTTTTATTAAATTTTCAATTAATTATGAACCCTAGTTTGGTGAATTGCATTGGGCTGGTTTGATTTCATTTTAAAATATTATCAATGATCTTTATATGCATATTCTCATTTGAATTGCATATTTCAAGTTGAATTATTGATGCCCATACATATAGATATATATTCAAGCTATGATTATGAAGTTAAGATGAGTTTATGAGTTGATCATGAGTTAAATGATTTTCAATGAAAGTTTTATATGAGTTAAAGTTGATATTCATGATTCTAAAGTTAAAGTTATGATGATGATCAGAGTTAAGATCAAAAGATGTTATAAAGATGGTTATAAGGACAATTCTCCCCGAAGTTATAAATTCTTATGAATCACCAAGTAGATGAGCTATTCCTAATATGTTTTAAAGATAGATTGATAGGCAGTTACTATCTTTCCCTAATACGGTATGATCATATTTATGAGTTTCCTTTGGGATATTGACCAAGCACCGAGAGGGCTTCTAGGTGGGGTTCGGTCTGGTGACGCAGTTAGTTACCCAAGGTAATCCTAGTAGCAACCTAAAGTCCCAAACTATGTTGATCACATAGGTTGCCTTTATGGCCTAGCTAGTGGATCCACATACCCCAGTTGAATAGTTAATTTTGGAGTATGTCATGGCAAGGTAGCCTCCCCTATTTTGATGCAGAAGTCATCGGCTTGTCTCGATGTAAGAGTTATCGGATTCCATATAGCTCGTATGGTCTTAGTTGTTGGCTAAAGGTCTATCTCACATAAGTTGGAGTTAAGTATGAGATGTAAAATTATGAGTTTATGATGAAGTTCTTATGATATGCATTGACCATGAGTTTCTTATCTTTTAAATTGCTTTTAAGTTGTACTCAAGTTCATTACGATTGGTCATATATATTATGGCATATTGATTATGTTCTTTTACTTATTCATGCATAACTCACTTATTTAGTACGTTCAAATGTACTAACACATATTTTGTCTACATTAGCTCATAATGTAGGGACGGACGACAGTCACAATCATCCTACTCGTGGCTAGAGATTTTTCAGATTTCAATGACGTTGGTGAATTCTCGTTCTACTGAGGATAGGACTTTTATTCATGTTACTATTGTCTTTCACTTTCTTTTATTATTAGGATGAGCTAGGAGCTTGTAATAAGCCCCTGTCAAATAATAGACTAGAGGCATGTTTAGACGATAATCATTGGTGTAAATCAGATTGGATGTTTTTAGAGTTGATTTCCCTTAGTTCCTTTCAACACTTAGTAATTACTTCCGCTCATATTTATAAAGTTCTTTACCTTATGTATGTAATGTATTCTAAGATGAATTATGGTTGGGTTCCCTCTTATTCTGATCGTCATGTTACAACTAGGACCTAGGCCGCGGCGTGATACTCGTTAAAGGCCTCATGGAAGTCCAAAAGTTGTAAATTTTCTGAGTTTATCTTTGTTATTAGCTATCCAACTTCTAGGGTATTACAATATCTCCCCCTTGAGAAAATATTTCCCCGAATGGGACTCAAGTAGCATGAATGAAGTAGGGAAAGAGATCTAAAAACCCAACTATTATAATCCGACCTAGGGCCTAGTCGTAACACAATGATTAAAACCTCGAAGGGATCCAACTAAGCCTTTTGACATATAATAAAGCGTACATAAAGTAAAACCAATGCGTAAATGACATAAGAATAAATCATAAATGAAGAATGTCACTTGACAACATAGACATAGAAATATTTGTCCAGCTAATGCCACTACTAACATAAAGGGTGGAGGCTAAGACATGTCCATATGTGAGACCCCAGAAGTTGGAACCCCAAAAGAAATATCAGAATTTTGACTCACTTCAGTCTTATCAGTCACTCTACAACTCGTAGACAGTCCTATGACTCATAGACATTCCTACGACTCATTCTAGGAATGAGTAGTGGAGTTACCCTTAGTAGTTGCTCATGACCAAACTCAAAGAATGGTCTTATGACTCATATTTATGGCCCATAATCTTCTCGACGATCCATATACGTAACTCATAGAAAGAGTCCTGAGTCCAAGTTTCAAAATTCCCTCAAGGTTAAGTCTACGACTTGACCGGACAGTTCGTAGAAATGACTCATCACAAAACATTAGATACCCTTAGAATTGTAGGTTTTGGGACTTCCAGGATGAGTCCAAATGATAACTCATAGACAAGTTGATGGGTTGTAGAAATGACCTATTTGCAAACCTTATATACTTGAAAAGTTAGGCCTTTTCTCAGAGCTATAGACCAGTCGTTTTGACAACTTATTAATTATTCTATGACCCATAGAAAGGGTCTCATAAGTCTAAAGTCTGATGTTTAATAAGAGAGGTAATTATGACTTTTCTCAAGTTCGGTTCAATGAACCTAGATACTTTTATTACCAAGTTCAAAGTCTATATATATTAAATTCTTCAAATTCCACTCCTATTAAATTCATTCTTCTAATAGAACTCCAAAGTCTCTCAAGGTTTCTTCTTCAATCTATAAGCTAGGGTTTCAGATTTCTTCAAGGTTCTTCTGCAATTCTGAGTGCATTTAGCTAAGGTATGTGGGGATTGATCCAAGGGTTCCATTCACCGATGGAGTCCCAATGTTCTCTCAAGTTTTCATTCAATTTCTATTGAGTTATGAACTCTAGTTTTGATGAAATACATTGGGCTGATTTAATTCCATTTTTTGTTATGAATAATCATTATATGTATGTTTTCATACGAATTGAATGACTTTAAGTTGAATTATGAATGCCCATGCATAAAGGTCTTTCAAGTTATGATTATGAAGGTTAAAGATGATTTTATGAGTTGATCATTAGTTTAATGATTTTCAATGAAAGTTTCTATGATTTAAAGTTGAGATTATGATTTTATGATTAAAGTTATGATGATGATCAAAGTTAAGATCAAAAAAGTTATTATGATGTGATAAGTCCAATTCTCACACTATCATGTCAAAGATGGTGGTAAGTACAATTCTCACCGAAGTTATGGATTTTTATGAATCTTTATGTTAATGAGCTATTCCTAATTTGTTTTCTAATCATGGATTGGTAGGAAATTACTATCTTTTCCTATTATGTTATGATCATGTTTTATGAGTCTCCATTGGGATATTAACTAAGCATCGAGAGGTATTCTAGGAGGGGTTCGGTCCGATAATGCAGTTAGTTACCCAAGGAAGTTCTAGTAGCAACCTAAAGTCCCAAACTATATTGCTTGCATAGGTTACCTTCATGGACTAGCTAGTGGATCCACATCTAGCACAATTATTGAGATGAGATGAGTACCATGACGGAGTATACCCTGGCAAGGTAGCCTTCCCCTTCTCAATAAGGGTTCCATCGGATTTTATGTAATAGCTCGCATGATCTTAGATGTCGGTTAAATGTCTTATCCCACACAAGTTGAAGTTAAGATATGATTTATATGATGATGTTTTATGATATGCATTGACCACGAGTTTCATATGTTTTTAAATATTTTAAGTCTTACTCATGTTCATTATGATTGGTCATGCATCTTATGGCATATTGATTATATTTCTTTATTTGTTCATGCATACCTTACATACTTAGTATATTCAAACGTACTAATGCATATTTTTCCTACATTGTCCATAATGTTGGGATGGATGACAATCACAACTATCCTATTCATGGCTTGACTGGATTAGATATCAAGAGTTGGTGAGTCTGCATCTTATCGAGGGCAATGACTTGTTTCATATGGCTACTATTTTACTTTCCCCTTATGTTCAGGTGAGCTAGGAGCTTTTCCTAAGGCCCCATAAGAAACTAAGACTAGAGGCATGTTTAGACGGCATTATGATGTAGTCCATTCAGACATTAGTTGATTGATTCTATCCCTTAGTCCCATTCTCTTCAGTTTATTACTTCTACTTATATCTTATTATCATGTTCTTTACCTTATGAATGCAATGTATGCTAAGATGAATTGATTAGGGTCCCTCGCATCCCAATTACCGTGTCGCGACTTAGCCCTAGTTTGGATCTATTATGTCCCGTACTTTTACACCTTGGGACACTATCTTAAGTCTCTTAAAAAGTGTCGTGTGATCTAAATTATCCACCACATATCAAATAACTCTAAGTAAAGGAGAATAAGATACCCCATAATAGGAAAGAGTGGAAATAGGGTTATAAGAATCTAGAAGGAGTTGGAGGCTAAGTAATAGGTCGTAGGACTCAACTTGCTTACGTAAGCTACCAACTTGAATGTCTTACATAACTAAGGTACTTGAGTACATATCGAGATTAAGTAGCAAGGAATACATAGGCTCTTAAAGTGAGATGAGATTACGAGCTCATGAAAGAGAAATAAGGAACCGACGTGCCTACTCGAAGCAAGTAGGTGATGCACCTACTTGGACAAGGAGGTGATGCACCTACTTAGAGTCAAGTAGGTGATACAGAAGCTTGGGGTGGACCCCACTGCCATATGGCAGTGTGTGAGGGGCTGCATGGGCTGAGGTGGCGCCATAGGAGGCTGCCATGTGTCACCCCTAAGGGGCTTCCACATGGCACATTCTAATCAGGTGTATATAGGTATATTATGCTGAGATATACTTTATTTTCAGCATGTTCTCTTTGGAAAAAAGAAGAGGAAAACATTGAAGGCAAGAGAGGGTAGCCACGGGTTGGCTCAATTTAAGGGCAGCATATTCTCTTCTTTTGGCATGTCTTAGCTATAAGTGAAATGTAATATGCGATTGCGAGTAATTCCACTCATAAAACCCCAAGTATGATTCATAAGTCTTGTCCACTTCTTGATGTTAGAACTCCAGCAATAGCTGAGTTGTTGCCTTTAAGTCTTCTATATGATGAAAAGTAGTATATGTAAAACCTATCTCTTCATTCCTTTGGAATGGCTTAATTGTAAGTGTAATGATATATGATATGGGTTTAGAGGTAACTCTAATTATGAGCTTTGAGTATAACTCGTGACTTATAGTCACTTTTGAACATTAAAAGTCTGAAAGTAGCTAAACTACTATTCTCAAGCCTTCTATACAGTGAATAGTAAGTAGAGATGCTAGCTCCTCTTCCTAAAGGCTCTACAATGATAAATGTTTTTGATTGCATAAGTTATGTCTTTGCTTGCATGAGCTATTTGGTATTGTCTTGATGCATGTCTGTGATTCCTGAGGCCCCAATTGATGTAATTCCTAATGACATCTAAAGGGTACTTCAGATGATTATTTTCCTGATCTTGAGGTGACGGTTCACCTGACTGTTTCATTGAGTCACAGAGGATGACTTAGTTGTATATGGTTTCTCACCACTCTACTCGTGCATGCTGTAATCCCTTTTTCTTCGCATCCCATGATGGGCTGGATTTTATATCAGGCGCAGCTTTACTATTTCTTTCACTGAGTCCCTGGATGAGTACGTATAGTTCCATGTACGATGAGATGATTCCGTACATGAAGTACGGTAATATATAATGATGATATGATTATTCATCGAGTCCCGGGCCGGCTGTAATATAATGGTATGTGTTGTAATATGATAGTTTGTGTGGCAAAATAAGAAAGGAATACCGAGTCCCTCCCTAGTGGGCCGGGTACGGTATGTATATATGATAATGGTGCTATAAACATACACCACTCCCTTCATCAAGTTTCTCACTAAAGGGCTAGATACCTTATGTAGGCATGCATATAAAAATATAGTGATACATTTGTGACTCCGAGCCCCATAATGAACCAGAGGTAATATGATGACTTATACGATAAGATTATAATGTATACAATGAAATTATGTCGTATATGATGATATGATAAAGTAATATATATGATGATATGATGACATATTGAGATGATAAAACAATTATGATACCGAGTTCACTAGAGGGCCGGGTACAGTGTATGAGAATGTGTATGACTACACGTCCTCAGATGAAGGTACAGTGAGTTGTTAAATGCTATATGTTTTTCCTTCATCCCTGTTTCAGTTGTTATCTCAGTTATGATGTGTTATGCTTTACATACTCAGTACATATATCGTACTGATCCCCTATTCTTCGGAGGGATGTGTTTCATGCCCGCAGGTACAAATGTTCATTTCGGAGATCCTCCAGCTTAGGATTTCTGCTCAGTTATGTTGAAAAGGCTCCACTGTTCTGGATCCTAGCTCTTGGTGCTGGTCATTTAATGTCGGCATTTCAAGGGTATGGCGGGGGACCTGTCCTACCATATGTTATCGTTCATAACTCTTAGAGGTCTGTAGACATGTGTATGTGGGTTGTTTATAGGTTTGTTTCAGCTATGCCTGTATGTCGCGTTGTAAACATTTTTATGTTACAGCAGCCTTGTTGGCTTGCGTTCCCTTTCATGATATTGTACGAATGAAAGAGGGTACATATACCCCAAAAAAGTTTTGATTTATTAGGGTGTTTGTGTATAGTATCACATCACACATGATTCAACTTGACTATAGATGATCGGTACATATATGGGGGTCCAGATCAAACCCCAGTCGCAGCCCACGGGGTTGGGTCTGACAAATGTGGTATCAGAGTAGTTCGTCCATAGAGTATCTCAGACTGTATCTAGTAGAGTCTTGTTTATCGGTGTGTTGTGCACCATATCTATAAATAGGAGGCTACAAGACAGTTAGGACGTTATCTTTCTTTCAGATCTAAGATCGTGTGATAGAGCTGGGTCATAGGGAATGAAATTCCTTATACTAACTTATGATTTCAGCAGAAGGACTACATCAATAGAAGAAAGTAACTGAGGATATTAGAAGTTATAGAGCATGCAGGTGAGCAAAGGCTTGAAGGAGATATGTTAGGTAAGGTGTGGAAATACGATTGACATGTAAAGTTGAAATTGAAAGGAAAAGTAAATAGGAAAGTGCAAAAGGTGCAGTTCAAGTGGACATACGAGGTAAGTCTGTTTCCATACTATTAATTATGGGCGCCCTGTGTGACTGTGATATGATATGATATAAATATATGTGTTGACCCTGTGAGGCATTGTTGGCATTTTGTGCGTGTAGGTTTGAGATAGTAAGAAATATAGAGGAAACTCTATCCAAGTTTTCCTAAAAATAAAAGGAGAATAAGATACAGGGTTGTAATATGCCTTGCCTATAATAAGAATGAGATTTGACCAAACTATGAGTAGGGATGACCTCGAGAAATAAGGTAGTTGCTGAAGTGATGACAATAGTAACAAGGAGGTCAATATTGATATGGAAAAAGAATCTAGAAATGACTGGTAGATATTGATAGGTTGAGATATTAAGGCACCGAATGAAGTGATACACAGGGGTAAGTTGTGAAATGTTGTAGTTAAAAAAAGTATTATACTATGGGATTGAATGCGAACAGGATACTATGTGAATATAACGAAGATCGCTATGAGAATAAGAAAAGCCTAGTAAAGAAGTAATTGAGGGGATCTGGCGTGGTTTGAGGAAAACAGAAAAGCAAATAGAGAATGAATAAGAAAGACTTACACAAAATTATAGGGAAAATTCAGAATAAAAGGTTGAGTGGTAACGAAAGTGAGGGTGAGCAACAAGACAGGATGAATGCCAGAAATGACTAGTATGCTAAGAACAGATAAAGGTGAATAGAAGATGTTTTGAAAATGAGAAAGGGAGGTTATGTAAAACTAGTGTTTTCCGAGGGATATATGAGTAACATGGAACTTCTTGTGCACAAAAAACAAATGGACATAGACAAGAGGAGTGAAAGGATTACTAAAGAAGGTACTCGAAGTGGACGTGATTAATTAAGTATGAGTATCGGACAAAAAGGGAAATAGAAAGCTATGAACTGAAGGTATAGTACGACAAAAAAGTGATAAGACAAGGCCGTTATTAAAATGAAGTTGATATGATTTTGAGTAAAATTAGAAGTTGTCATCGGATACATGACAAGGATGAAAGGAATGACACATAGAAGGGTACTGTGTGCACATAATCTCAGATTGAAATAGGGAAATCCTTAGGGGACAAACACTGTAGACTTGAGAAACAAGTGGTGCAATATGCATCCCTCAAAAAGAAAAAGATGATATAGGTTGGGACAAAAATATTACTTCAAGAGAATTTTGGACACTGATCGTCGGAATATAAGCGCTTCCTATGTAGGATTGAAGCGACTACAAGTATTAATTGACTGTTGACCAGAATACATAGAATGTCGCTTTGGATAAATTGATACATCAATTACATTACTCAAGTACCAACCATTAGATAAGATTTTATACGATATATCGAGAATTTGAAGCACCTCATGATTGAATTAGAGTTTCATACATGGGTACCCTAAAGTATAGGTAATATAAAGGAAGACATAGATATGGTGCAGTATGCCAAATATATTAGAAAAGACTTATATGCATTTGGAAAGATGAAAATAAACAGACAATGATATGTATACACCCTAAAGGGGGGAAGTGGATATGAGACATAGAAGCGTGAGATGAAACCAACTAATATTACAATGTGTTAATGTGGACTTTGAGAGTTCTCTATCTCCATCCTGGGTCGGCAAATTAGAAGGCTGTAAACTAAGGATGTGGCTTCCATCAAAGTCTTGTGACAAGATAAAAATATAGAAGAAACGACGTCTACAGGTGACCTAACCTCCTAAATTGATTGGGTTGATAAATAAGAGCCCTATGGATGACAATTATTATAGAGAACTCTAAAAGTCCTTGTAAGACCTTATGAGATTTATTAACATCCGAGGATGAATGTTCTAAAGGGGGGAAGGATGTTATGCCTCGCACTTGTAGTACATGGGAACACCTATCTAGCTTCTTTAAAGCTATTATGTAATCCACATTATCTATAATGTTACTAAATAACTCTAAGGAAGGAAGGATGTGATGCCCTATAATAGTGAAGGTTTGAAATAGAGTTATGAGAATTCGAAAGGAGTTAGAGGTTGAGTGATGAGTCGTAGGACTTGATTGACTTGCGTAAGATACCAACTTAGACGTCTTACATAACTAAGCTACTTGAGTACATGCCGAGCTTACGTATCAAGGATTACATAGGTTCTTAAAGTAAAACGCTATTACGAACCCATGAAAGAGGTGGAAGGAGGCATAGCACCTTCTCAGAAATAAGTAGGTGATACACCTAATTGGACTAAGTAAGTGATGCACCTACTTGGACCAAGTAGGTGACTCACCTACTTGGTTGGACCCTATATTTCCATGTGGCAGCCAAGGATTGGATGCATGGCGTGAGGTGGTGCCCTAGAGGGCTGCCACATGTCACCTCTAAGGGGCTGCCATGTGTCACTCTCCAAAGGAATGTATATACACCTTATATTATGACTAATATCTCATTTTTAGCATCATTAAGTTGAAATAATTGAGATAAAAATGTTGAGGAGAAGAGAGAGTAGCCACGGCTTGGCTAAGATTAAGGTGAATCCTTCAATTCAGCTCCATAAATGAATTATGTAAGGTGTTCCTAAAGCAAGAGAAGGTGTTTAATAATGTGAAGTAATTATTTTTGGCAGCAAAAAAGTGACACAAACAGTCAGCTAACTTTCAGCACGTTAAGGGACTTCCAGGCTAGTTTTGGTGAATCTTGGCAAGTTTTGGACAAGGAAAGGCCTTCCATTTCAATGTAGAGTTGATAATGATGTTATAGAATATATTACATATCTTAAACGAATATGGAATTAAGAAAATTGCATAAGTATGCTTAGTGTTAGAAACAAACTAAATTGGAGCCGTTCTAGTTGAATTAAAGTTGTGTAGTGTTATTGCGACTGTAGTGTTGTGGTTTGAGATAGTTTTATTGTGTGTTGAAGGGATGTAAAATGTTCCATAAGGGGTGTGGTAGATTCTGGTTTAAGACATATAGCCCTCCAGTTCATGTTGTTAAAGGTTTGATGAAATAGAGATTAAAAACCCTATTTTGGTGTCGTAGTTTTTAGCGAATTGTTTGGAGTTTGTGTTGTGTAATATTGAAGTAGTTATTTTTGTTGGTTGGCTATAGTTATTAGGAGTGTAATTGGAAATTTATATAGGGCATATTGTAGGAGAGATGCTGCCCAATTTCTGTTAACTCCTTAATTAACTAAGGAACTAGTCTAATAAAATGGATAAGGGAGTGGTTCCTATAGGTAATTGGTGGTAGAATTACAAGCTAGGAAGTCCAAGGTCACTAACCTTAGAACTACTTTCATGTTAAATAGGTTTAAGAGACGACGAGGCGAACGTGTTAAGAGTAATCCATAAGAGGTATGTAAAGCTAACGTTTCCTCCTTTTGGCATGTTTTTGGCATAAGTATGTAAAGCTTATTAGCATGGTTCGACATAAGTATGAAAAGCTAATCTTTCTTTTGGCATGGTTTCATGAAACAAATAAATGACTTTTTTTTTGTTCCTAGGAAGTTCCTATTCCTAGAGCCACTAGGATAGCCAATTTATTGGTTTCCAAAGGACATTTTATTGCACTTGATACGAGTATATAATTCCAGAAGTTCCATTTTAATGTAATCCATAGTGATTTTCAAAGGGTACTTAATATGATTCTAGTCTTGATTTTGAACGATAACTTATTTTAATTATTCCATTGAGCCCCATAATATATCTTGAAATATGGAAACGATTTCAGAAAGACTATTTTGACATACACCATCATGACATCTGAAAGACATGCACTGTGATGATCGCTCAATTTTTCTTATATGACTTGGCATCAGAGTTACGCTATCGAGTCTCTGGAAATGTTTTGTATTTTATATTGCATGTAGTTTGTCACTACTCCACTCGTGGATGCCTCAATGCTTCTTTCACCGAGCCCGGGTTAGGTTTTGTTATCATGCGTACTTCTCTGCATTATTCACCATGCCCCGACGTGAGGGGGAAGGTACGACCTGTACATGGGGTTTGTGGAGTTATGATGTTCCATGTACACATATGATATGATATGATCTGATATGACCATCTAATATGATATGATCTGTTACAAAGATATTCCCTACTTTGGAGTTATGATGTGCTGTGGCGCTAGTGAAAGGGCGGTGACCACATTTTATATTTGTTCACCGAGTCCCATAATGGGGCCGGATATGTCATATGTTTTTCTGCATGTATTATCTGTGGTTATGAAAAGTGTTTTGATATTCTGGATATTTGCTTACTTTTGCACCTTCTTTTCTAGTAATGACTTTATTTGTTACAGTCCGTGCTTTATGTACTCAGTACATATATCATACTAACCCCCCTTTCTTTGGGGGGATGCGTTTCATACCCGCAGGTGCAGATGTTCATTTTGGAGATCTGCCAGCTTAGTATTTTCGCTCAACTATGTTGAAAGTGCTCCACTATTCTGGAGCCTAACTTTTGGATGTTGATCATTCGATGTATATATTCGGTGATACAGTTATTACTCTTATAGGTCTGTAGACATATGTATGTGGGTAATGTGTGAGTTTTGTGCGATTATGGTTGTACGATGAGTTGTAAATGTTATTATGCTATGGAAGTCTTGTCGGCTTGCTTGACCTTTTATGACATGATGCAAATGAAAGAGGCTACACATGTACATAATTTTTATCACCAACTGAGGTTCATATGTATAGTTCTTATATCTGATAAATACATATACAGGGGTCTAAGTCGGACTCTAGTCGCGGCCCATGGGGTTGGGTTGTGACACTAAGGTCTAGACGTGACACGGGGAATGTGACACCTGAAGGTGCCTCACCCAAGTATATTAGCATTCATTTAGTTTTTCATAGGTAATGACATTCATTAACAAGCGGAATGAAAAGGGATAATGGGACTAAGATAAATGATATTTTAAATAGAATTCAAGAGTCATACTTAAACATAATAAATATTCTATTCATCCAACAATATCTCTACTTTCTTCAGGCTTGGCGGGGGCTAAGACATGTCAGTATCTCACCCTCAAATATAATGTCAAAAGCATCAAAAGATAACCGTGGTAATTCACCAAGTATGTAGCCTTCAAGGTAATTAACTAGCCACATGGAGTAAAGTGTGGAGAAAATCTGGTCCCTACATGGTGATATCATGTACGCAAAAGAGTATGCATTAGTACTTTGAACGTATTAAGTATGTAGGCATGCATGAACATTTAAGAAACATTAGAACATTTATGTAATATGAAATATAGTGCAATGCATGAGTAATCAATGAAATACTTAACATTTGAAATATTCATTTTGTGCAAAGATGACCGTAATCGACATTTAATACCATGAGAGTTATTACGTGTAATCGAACATAACCCCCTATGTTAGTATGGGGAGACTACTCACCGGTAGAGCTCCGTCAAACTTTACATTCATTCTTTAATATTAAATTTAGGGCTATTGTGGATCCACTAGCCTAAGCCTACAATGGCTCATATATTAGCGCATAGTTAATAAGACAAAAGGATGCTACTAGGATTTCCTTATTGAATCCCACCTCAATGCCCCATTCGGTGCTAAGTCAATCCCACACAATAGTTCATATAATAAGAACATAAGTATTTACATAGATTTAGATTATCAAACATCATTCAGTAGAATAGCTCATTAAAACTAGATGATTCAAATATGAGAATTGTCATTATAACATAGAATACATTCTTTGGCTAAGAGGTTCCCTTTCATCATTATTCAATCATTCTTTAAGGACCTTCACATATGTATTAATTAAACTTTTGTAAACATTGGGTTAGAATCCCCTTTCAATCCTTTCAACATTCTTTAAAAGTGATTTTCAAACATGGTGGGTTAGACCAATTTAACTTTAAATCATTAAACTCAATGATAACATGCATGAGAGCAATGGAATGCATCAGTTATAACATGCTTGAAAAAAACCCACCAATTCAACTTAAAACTCTTTCATGCTTTCATATAAGAACCCTTGATAATCAACCACTTCACAAAATTTAGAGTCAACATAAATATAAAATAGATAAACAAACTTCAAATAACTCAAAATCTTCGCATTTGAGTCATAATATGAAAACCCATAGAAAGTCATCATTTGAAATTGAGCAATTGAGTTTAGAAAAATACTTATGCTCCATGGGTGGAAGAACCCATGAATGAGATCCATATACCTTGGAGAATAAGGACCTAATGCAACTGTGAAGTTGGATACTTTAAGAACCTGGAAGTGCAACCCTAGAATTTATCTTGAAACCCTTGGGAGAACTTCAGAGGAAGGAAATTTTGTATTTTCGATTCTAAGTACTCTCTAGAGCTCTAAATACATTGATTGACAACAACATATTCAAAAAATTTGGAATGCCTAAGTGTTCTTTCATGACCCGACCTAGGTCCTAGTCATAACACAGTGATAGAAAGTCCGAAGGGCCCTAATAGAGCCTCTTGACGTATCATAAAGCATACATAAGATAGAGTAATTGCAGAAATATCATAAGGGAGTCTAAACTGAGTTTCATATTATAGAATGTGACTTGACAACATAGACTTGAACATTTGTCCAACTGATGCCTCTAATCCTTAACATGGGTGGGGGCTAAGACATGTACATAGCTCACCCTCAAAAGAAAAGAAATAAATGTGTTTGAAAGAAGAAATAACTCATAAACTGCCTTAAATGGATGAGGACTCACCAAGACTTCGCCGTAGGAACTGAACTAGCCACGTGCGTAGGTATCATCCTGAAGCTCAACTCCTATATTATGAGACAATGTAGGCAACAATATGCGCTGATATATTTGAATGTACTAAATTTGTGGGTGTAACATGCAATATAAATAGTAAGATGTAATGATAAAGAACATACATGATAAAGATCATAAGTAAAAACTATAAGGAAATTCATAATGATCAGACATAGTTGAAGCTAATGAGATACCATAATAATCATATACATATGTGGGATAGGAATCATAATCGACAATAAGACCATGCGATCTATAACATCGAATCCCATTGTTACCCCATACAATGAAGAAAAGGGAAATCTACTTGCCAATGTCGACTCTACCCTGCAAGCAGGTGATGTACATATGTTATATGTGCATCCACAAGCTAAGCCATACGACAACTTACAGGGTCTGACAACTATCTCTCCCTTGGGAACATTCATCCTCGAATGAAATTCAATTAGCATTAGAAAGACATGGAAAGAGAACTAGCAATCCAACATGAATATATGGAAATTTTCAGATGCATAGAACATGTAAACTTCATACTTAACATAAAACATGGCTTTTGAAAATCAACATTCATGAACATACATGCATGTGAACAGCCCGGTGCACTAAAGCTCCCGCTATGCACAGGGTCCGGGGAAGGGCCCGACCACAAGGGTCTATTGTACGCAGCCTTACCTTGCATTTCTGCCAAAGGCTGTTTCCAAGGCTTGAACCCGTGACCTCCTGGTCACATGGCAGCAACTTTACCAGTTACTCCAAGGCCCCCCTTCATGAACATACATGCATATGAATAATATATGAAATGTAAAAATAGGAGTTCAATCAACTTGATCATGAACAACTTAGTACCTTAGGCTTAAGTGGGAGGAAAAAGATACAAATAACACTTCATCATGTCCTCTTCCTCTTCTCATGTAGCACTCTCTACTTGTTGATTTCTCCACAACACTTTGACAGACGCAATATCTTTATACCTTAATCCTTTCACTTGTCGGTCTAAGATTCCATCAGAACCTCCTCATAAGTTAAATTCTCCTCAATGTTCACAATTTCCAATGTCACAATAGAGTTTGGATCACCCACAAATTACCTTAACATTGACATATGAAATATAGGATGAACCATAGCCAACTCAAATGGCAAGTCTAACTCATATGCCATTTTACAAGTATGCTTCAATATTCTATAGGGTCCAACATATCTAGGACTCAATTTTCCTTTCATAGGTTAAACCTTCAAATACACTCCATCATCCAAATCAAATTTGAGCTCTTTCCTTCTAGAGTATGAATAGGACTTTTGACGACTTTGAGCCGTGTTTAATTTTTCTCTTATGAGCCATAATTTCTCCATTGCATCAAGTATAAAATTTGTACTAATCATTGCCATCTCACCCACGTCCAACCATCCTATGGGGGATCTACATGTTCTTTCATATAAGGCCTCAAAAGGAGCCATTTGGATAATAGAGTGATAACTATTATTATAGGTAAACTCAATCAATGGAAAATGCTCATCCCAACTTCCTTCAAGATCAATCACATATGCCCTTAACATATCCTCCAAAATTTGAATCATTTTTTTGGCTTGTCCATCGGTTTAAGGATGGAAAGCGGTACTTAGCTTAACTCTAGTATCAAGACCCTTTTGGAATGAATTCCAAAATTGTGAAGTGAATTGAGTACATCTATCCTATATAATCGACAAAGGAAAACCATGAAGTTTCACAAGTTCACAAATGTACAACTTAGCATAACCTTTGGCACCATAAGATGTTTTGATCGGTAGAACATGTGCTGATTTTGCTATTCGGTCCACAATGACCGAAATAGAATCATGTTGTCCTCTAGTATGAGGCAAACCCATTAAAATGTCCATATTCATATCTTTCCACTTCCAAGTAGGAATCTTAATGTCTTGAGCTAAACCTCCCATTTTTTATGCTCAACTTTAACCTATTAACAATTAGGACATTTAGCCACAAACTCCACTATGTCTTTTTTCATGCCATTCTACCAATACACTTCCCTCAAATCACAATATATCTGGGTGGATCCCAGATGAATTGAATATCGAGAACTATGGGCCTCATTCAATATCAATTCCTTTAACCCATCAACATTAGGAACACACAAACAACCTTGGTAACGTTGTACCCCATCTCCCCCTTGGGAGAAAGCCTCAATGGATTTTTTGGCAACCTACTTCTTTAATACAACCAACTACGGATCATTGTCTTATTTGTCCTTAACATCCGCCACAAGATATGATTCCAAGACATTATGTACAAGAACACACCTCCATCCTTGGAATCAACCAAATGCATACATTAACGTGCCAATCATGGACATATTTAACTAAATCCCTCTTACGTTCCTCAACATATGTAACACACAACATTGTCTTTACCCGAATGGTACAATATACTCATATCATAATCTTTTAGAAGTTCAAGCCATATCCTTTGCCTAAGGTTCAAGTCTCTTTGGCTAAACACATATTGAAAACTATTATGGTCAGTGAACACATCAACATGAACCCCCTAAAGGTAATGATGTCATATTTTCAAAGAAAACATAATCACCGCAAGTTCAAAATCATGGGTTAGATAGTTCCTTTCATGCACCTTAAGTTTTGTAGAAGCATATGCTATAACCTTACAATGTTTCATCAAAACACAACCCAAACCAACACTTGAGGCATTACAATAAACAACAAAACCATACGAACCTTCAGGCAATGTCAAAAATGAGCTGACATAAGATGATCCTTGAATATTTGGAAACTCCTCTCATATTCATTCGACCATTGAAATTTCACCTTCTTTAGGGTCAACTTAGTCAAAGGCGTAGCAATAGATGAAAACCCTTCAACAAACCTTCTATAGTATCTGGCCAAGCCCAAAAAGGCTTCTAGTATCTAAAAGAGATAATTGTCTAGGCGATTTCTTTACCGCCTCTATTTTCTTTGGATCAACCTTAATCCCATCACTGGACACTATATGGCCAATAAAGGCAACTTCCCTTAGCCAAAATTCGCCATTACTAAACTTACAAATAATTGCAAGTATGTCTTTAAAATATGATTCATCAAGTCCATAAAGATAGCAGGAGCATTAGGCAAACCAAATGACATTACTATAAATTCAAAATGACCATACCTTATTTGAAAAGCCATCTTGGGATATCACACTCCTTTTCCCTTAATTGATAGTAACCAGAACGGTGATCATTCTTAGAGATGTAACTTGCTCCTTGTAGTTGGTCAAACAAGTCATCTATCCTTTGAATTGGATACTTGTTTTTTACGTTGACCTTGTTCAATTACTGGTAGTCTATACACATTTAGAGCGACCCATCTTTGTTTCTAAAAAATAACAAGGGAGAACCCCATGGTGAAATACCTAGCCTTATAAACCCTTATCCAATAAATCCTTCAATTTCTCTTTGAATTCTTTAAGTTCCATCCAAGCCATACAGTAAGGAGGAATAGAAATAGGTTGAGTATCAAAAAGAAGATCTACACCAAAGTCAATTCCCTTTTTGGGAGGAATACTAGGAAATTCATTAGGAAGCACAATGGGAAACTCATTAACTATAAGGACTGACTCAATAGTTGGAGTTTCGGAATCAACATCCCTAATTGCACAATATGATAAATTCACCCTTTGGAAATCATTTTCAGGGCCTTAAGACATGAGATGAATCAATCCTTGACCACTGAATTATTACCCTTCCATTGAAGAATAGGCTCATTAGGAAAGTGAAACTTAACCACACGGGTCCTACAACATATAGATGCATAAGCGACATGTAACTAATTAGTACCAAGAATGATGTCAAAATCGGTCATGTTAATTTCAACAAGATCATAAGGAATAACTTTGTGCAAGACCAACACGGGATAACTTCTATAAACTCTCTTAGCTATTTTCAAATCACCAACATGAGTATAAACCAAAAAAGGTTCTAATAGCACCTTGGGGCACACATCAAATTTCATAGAAAGGTAAGGAGTAACAAAAGACAAGTTGGCACCAGGATGAAGCAATACATAAACATCAAAGTTAAAGACCTATAACATACATCTTACCATATCGGGAGTCTTATCCACATCTTGCCTATCATAAAGAGAGTAGAATGGGTTGTTGCATTGTCCACTCTTAGGTTAAGCTTGGGCGTCTTATTTCACTTGGCCTATTCGAGAACGACATTATGTACCTTTGTTGGCAATATGAGGGAACTCACATTACTTATGGTCCATCTTTCCACATACATAGCAAGCACCCATTCCCATCAAACACTTGCCTCTATTATTATTCCACACTTTGCACATTTAGGAAAAGAAGGGCTACTAGCATTCACACCTCCTCCTCCTTAAACTTTAGGGTATGAAACCCTATCTTTAGAAAACTTCTTCCCCCAACCTTGGACTTGTTGAGAGTGGCCTTTACTACCACCACCAGTCCTAGCATTAGAGAATCCACCTTTATACCGGCCCTCTTAGAATCCCTCATCCTTATCTCGTTGAGCTTTTCTCCTTCAATTTGTTTGGCAAAAGCAAGAGCTGAGATATGTCCATCTCCTTAACAAGCATAACGGTATGACATTCCCTAGGAACCAAGTAGGACACCCCCAATATGAATTTACTCATTTGGCCACATGGATAGGTAACCAATGAAGGAGCACACTTGATTAGCTTAGTAAACTTGAGGGAATAATCCCTCATTCCCATATTTCCTTTTCGAAGATTAGTGAACTCCAACACTTTAACTTCCCTTAGCTAAAAAGGGAAAAATTATCAAGAAAACCAAGTTTGAAGGCGTCCCATTCAATAGGACCTTCATCTTTCCTCTCCAACTTCTATTGAGTATACCAAATTTGAGAAACACCCTTGAGTTGGTAAGCCTCCAACTCTGCTTTCTCCTCCCAAGTCACCCCCATGATACTCACTATCTTGTAGACCTCATCAATGAACTCTTAGGGGTCCTCATCAAATTTTGACCAATGGAACTTAGGAGGGTTTATTTTTGCAAAATCCTTCACTCTAGAAGCCAGAGTAGGAACATTAGGAGGAGCTGTAAGCCCTTGGTTGGCTACTACTTGAGCTAGCATGGTAAAGACAGTTCGTAACTCTGCATGTGTCACTTGCTCGGGAAAATGGCCATTTTTTTGAGGAGCCGGAGGATCTTGGACTTCATTAGCATTTTTCCCCTGGCAATGGTGGTCTTCTTGGAGGAATTTTTCTGAACATCGCAAAGAATAACTATTAGGGAAAGGAAGTATTATACACACTCTATCACATGACATAGATCATGAAAGAAGTGAGGATTTCTAAAATGTCTTATAGCCTCTTATTCATAGATGTAACATACTTCACAAACATGAATAAGACTCTACTTGACGCGGTATGTTTGATATCTTAGGACATCTTCAAGCTTGTGCTCTAATACTAATTTATCCTGACCTGACCTAGGGCCTTGTCATAACATGGTCAATGAAACCCCGAAGGGATCTAACCAAGCCTATTGACATAACATAAAGTATACATAAGATAGAGTAAATACGGAAATATCATAAGGGAGTCTAAAATGTGATTCATATAGAAGAATGTGATTAACAACATAGACTCAAACATTTGTCCAACTAATGCCTCTAATCATGAACATAGGCGGGGGAAAAGGCATGTACGTAGATCACCCTCAAAATAAAAGAAACAAATGTGTTTGAAAGGAGAAATAACTCATAAACCACCCTCAATGGATGAGGACTCAACAAGACTTCGCCATAGGAGCTCAACTAGCTACATGCATGGGTATGATCCTCAAGCTCAAACTCTATATTATGAGACAATAAGGGCAACATATGCGTTAGTAAGTTTGAATGTACTAAGTATGTGGGAATGACCTGCAATATAAATCATAAGATGTAAAGATCAAGAACATACTTGATAAAGAGGATAAGTAAAAACCATGGGGAAAATCATAATGGTCAAAGCATTCAAGAGACGTAGTTGTAGATCATAAGATAGCATAATAATAATATAAATATATGGGATAGGAACCATAACCGACTACAAGACTATGCGAGCTATAACATGGAATCCCATTGTCTCCCTATACAATAAAGAAAAGGGAAATCTACTTGGCAAGGTAAACTCTACCCCGCTAGGCGGTTCATGTACATACACTATATGTGGATCTACTAGCTAAGATATAAGGAAACCTACGGTGGCATGTAGTTTGAGAGACATGACGCTGTTATTAAGGCTTTGGGTAAGGCCTCCACCTTAAGTCCACTGTGTGCTAAGTCAAATACTATGAAATACGTAACATATAAAATATACTTAGAATATATCATAACTTGTTCATAAATTTCCTAACTCATAGAATAGCTCATTTCATAACATAATTATAATGTGAGTATTTTTTCTTTCATCATTACAAATCATACTTTCATAATGCATATCATTAGGTTCTAGGTCACCATATATGGCCCTAAGTCACCTTTCTTCATAATTTGCATGAAATTCATATCTGAATTGTACTTGTAATTAATGATCATAATTCATGTTTAAATTTGGAGAAAAACTCATATACATAATCAATTTGATTGAAAATCATGAGAATACCTTAGAAACATTGAATTCCATAATCATATTTTATATAATTCATTATAGAAAATAACTTCATGCATAGGCATTCAGAATTCAACTTGAAATCTTATAATTTACATAGAAACATACTTATAATGATAATTAGTAATGATGAAAAATCAAATCAAATCAGCCCAACACAATTCATCAAAATTGAAATTTAAAAGTAATTGGATTTTCGAAATAAACCTTGGACTCCATGCGTGGAAGAGACTCATGAATCAATCCAAACGTACCTTTATTAAAATTAGACTTGATTTTTAAAAAGGAAACTTGATCTTACAGAAACCCTAACCAAAACATAATGGACTTTGAGAAACCTTGGGAGAGAAGTCTAGAATTTATTTGGGGGAACTATTGAGGGAATAAAAAAGTTTTAGGAGTATTTAGGATACAATTTGTAATGAATCTAGTCCTTAAAAACATCAACATAATTTATTAGAATATAGGAAAAATACCAAAATTCACCTCATTAATCCCAAGTCGGGCAACACTACGACTAGGTATATGAACCATAGAGGCAATGACGAGTCAAAGGAATGACTCGTCCTGCAGGTTACGAGGAAGACCAATAGACAAGTCTCTAAAATTGCTTCAATGAGTCATGTTTATGACTCGTCGTTGCATTTTTGAGTTGTCAAAGTGACTCGTCTTGCAGGTTTGAAAACTTTCAAATTTTTGGGGCCTCTAAACTTTCTATACGACTCATTTCTACAAGTCATAAACTTCTCTATGATTCATCCTGTTGAGTTGTTGGTGGATTCCTGAGGATCAGTAGTTTGTAGGGTTTAAAGCCTGCACTATGGCCCTTTTCTAAGAGTCGTATACTCTTCCACCAGTCATCACATGACATGTAGACTCTTATTTTTCCTTAGAGAAATTTCTAATTTCCTACTGCACCTCTATGAGCCAAGTTTATGTCCATACTAACTCGTAGGTCTGGGCAATTTCAACTCTTTGAATATGTTTTCCTTTCGTTCGAATTTTCATCTTACAGGATCTTAGAAGTTCATATTTAAACCAATTGACATATATGTTGATGCTACAATTATGTTTGTAACTACAGATAAGAAATTTTTAGGACTGATCATAAAAACTCAAAGGGACTATGAAAGATAATGTAGGAAGAAAATCAACAAAACGAAAAGTGTATTCTTTGTTTATTAGAAGATATCTGCTAATGTAATTCAACAAATTTCTTAGACTACTGATAAATCCAAACTTACATCTCAATTGAGAAATATAAAGCAGTTTATATCAAATATAAAACTCAACGAGGGTTGAGGTCGACTCCACAGAGAATGCAAAAGAAATACGTCTATTAGCACTTATGTCTAGTTGTAGTCAATGTTTCCCAAAAGTAAAAATGCATAAAGTAAATGGGTAGTTTTGGTTCAATTGAGTAATTACTAACAGTGTTTGCATTAGAAAAGGAAGACAAATTTAGAGTTGTGAATAATACATGAAAGAAGTTAGGATTGTGTTTCCCATGGCGTCCTAACTTAGAACGCATACCGTTTTAGTAATCCTCTCTCAATTCGTAGCATACCAAAAATAAAATGTTAATGAAACCTAAACTACTTCCAGACCTAATAGATGAATTTCAGTCATTACCTCTATGTCTCAAAACATATTACCAACTAACTCTTATTTTTGACCTCAGAAGACTATCTCCTCTTGGGCACAAGTTCTTAGACAAAGCTTTATAGCTTTGAATATTTATTATTGTTATCTTTTACTAATCTCTATCTCTCTCTCGAGCAGGTATTAAATACGGGCATCTAACACGTGCACTCATTGGAAAAATTATCAAAAAAAATAACAGCAATGCATTGTCATGACCCAAGCTAGGTCCTAGATGTAACATGATAATTAGAATCTCGAAGGTCTCTAACCAATCCCTTTAGCAGACAAGCATAATAATTCAAACCATAAAATAGTAAGAAACTTATATTAAGAAAATTGTCTCAAAGATGCTATCATGATAAAAGGAGAATCAACACAATAGTCAAAAGAACTAAACATACTCATAGAGTCTAGACATGACTCTAATACTTTAGATGGGTCACAGAACAAGTTCTTGGTCACCAAAGCATAAACGAAGAAATAGTTTAAACCATGAAGAGAAATGTCATAGTGGTTATTCCCTCGACTTATGAGGACTCACCAAATAAGTTAACTTCTAGAATATCACTAACTAGTCACGCTCATGAGGATAAGAGTGCAAGATCCCAAAAGTTGGAAAGTCGGAAAACAAGGTTCAAAATATGATTTCTCAGAAAAACTCAGCTTTTGGCACCTGAAGGTCTTAAAGAAGACTACGACCCATTTAAGGCCATTATGGGCCAGCCCATTCTAATGGGTTCCTGAGGTGGTGACCTCGAAGGGCCACCACGAGTCGTAGTGAAGACCACTGTCCGTTATGGGCTTCTTTGTAAGCCTTTCCTACAGGCCTCTGATAGACCCTGCACCACGCCCTTGATTCGCAGACTGCAGTGACTTCCATGGACTATGAAGGGACTCTATGGAGGAAGTCCTGAAACTTTTCCTGCAATCCCTAAAGTTCAAGTCCAAGTCTACCACCACGGACCGTGGTGCCCTTAACGGGATGTGGTGGGTCTTGTGGTGGGAAACCTCAAAAATATCTTTTCAGAAAAGTTTAAGTACCTCACCATGATGGGGACTATAGGCCGTATTATATTTCACGAGATGTGGTGATGGTCCATTTTTGTTCCGGATTCAATTTTAAGTTGGGGTTATTTTGGTCTTTTCCCTTTATTTCTTTAATGAATATGGATGGTTTATGTGACTAGATCTATTAATGTCACGACCTGACCTATGGCTAAGTTGTAACACAGTGATTGAAACCCCAAAGGGCTCCAACCAAGCCTCTTGTACATATGATAAGAATTCATAAGGTAAAGCATAACCAAAAAACAGCATAAGATAGTCTAAATCATTAATAGAAATTTAAGAATGACACATGACAATATAAACTCAAAATATTTATCCAACTAGATGTCTCTAATCATGAATATAGGTGGGGGATAAGACATATCCCTAGCTCACCCTCAATATAAAATATAACAAAAGTCCTTGAAAAGAATAACTAACTCGATAACTAGTCACCGATAAATGAGGACTCACCACAATCGTTGGATAGAAAAGCTTATCTATCCATGCAGATGAGTGTGATTTTCAACCTCAACACCTACATTATGAGATAATGTAGGCAAAAAGTATGCATTAGTACGTTGGAATGTACTAAGTATATAGGCAATGCAATGCATAGAAAACCATGTTTGTACAAATGACCATTTTAAATAGCATGATCAGAGAAGTAGTAGAAATCATAAGTAGTCTTTAAGAAGGATGAATGAATAATAAACCATAAGAGTATCATATAAAGTAAAAGATATGATTATTCATGTAAAACATAAAAAGGACCATACATATATGGGATAGAAACCATAACCGACAATAAGATCATCCGAGCCATAACATGAAATCCCAATGTTGTTCCTACATCGGAGAAAATGGGAATCTACTTGCCAAAGTAGATTCTACCCCGCTAGGCGGGTAATCCATACGCTATATGAGGATCCACTAGCTAGGAAAATGAAGGTAACCTACGGTGACATGTAGTTTTGAGACAAGAGAATCTATAAAAGGACCCCATATTTTGAGCCCCCACTTCAAGTCCACATTCAGTGCTAAGTCAAATCCCACAGAATACATACATAGCATAGAAATCATAATTTCATATATCATAGTCATTATCCTAGGTTTAAAGGGGAGCCTGAGAGTAACTGATAAAGTTGCTGCAATGTGACTAGGAGGTCACGGGTTCAAGCCTTGAAAATAGCCTCTGGCAGAAATGCAAGGTAAGGCTGCGTACAATAGACCCTTGTGGTCAGGCCCTTCCCCGAACCCCGCGCATAGCGGGAGCTTTAGTGCATCGGACTATTCTTTTATAGTCATTATTATAGGTTTGAAATCATAGAGTAGCTCATTTTCATAACATACTTGTAAGGTGAAAATTGTCCTTTCATCATTATAATCATACATGCATAGACATAATTCATACTAAGAAATTCATGATCATAGTTTATACTTGAAGTTAGGATAAGACATGAATGCATGATCAATTGACTTAAAAACCATGAAATTTGACTTGAAAACATGCATGATCATAAATTTTATATTAGCCCATACATAGTTAATAAAGATAATATCATTTGGAAGTTAAATTGAAAATACCCATAATTAATATTATGAACCCTAGAAATCAAAATAGGAGAATTCATGGGAAAACTCTTCAATTTAATGCAATAACCATCAATTTATATCAAAATAGACTCATGATCATACTTGAATCATAATTCATGCAATAGAAATAGAGATCATAAAACTCATAAAATACCATACTTTAATTTGATAGAAAATTTTGAGAAATTGATTGGGCTTCATGGATAAAAGGATCCATGAATCAATACCCACATACCTTAAGTAGGAATACCAAATAATTTTGAAGAACTTGAGAGTTTGGATGGAGGGCTTGAATGAATTTATTTGAAGTCTTCAATGGAGTCCTTGGGAGTCTTTTGTAGAGAGAGAAATATTTGAGTAAGTGATTGTAGAAGAATGAATAGAATTAGAGGTTTAGGTCAATTTATAGAGTAGAATTAGGTCCTAATGAGGTCTAGGTTCATTGGCTACCAATTTGGGATAAGCCTAAACATTCATTGCTAAAAACTAATTTCAGCCAGAAAAATCATTGTCAAGTCCGCGACGTGGAGGTAGGAAAGTCCACGACGTGGGCCTGTCACGCACCTTACATATTTCTGCTGTTCCTTGAGAAATCTATCTTTCGATTTACAGGTCCTAAAAATCTATCAAAACTATTTTTCTGCAAGTTTTGACCTCCTAATCGATATTCTGAACTCGGATTTTTTCCAAAAAAATTAAGGATAATGCGTTACTTTAGCGGCCTATTCTTAAAGCATTCTTAAGAAACTTGTGAGCATTTTGAGGGATGTTACAATATCCCCCCTTGGGAAAATTAGTCCTCAAATGATATTTAACTAATATGGGAAGGCCATGGAAAAAGGACTAATAACATACCATGATTATGAGGACACTTCGAAAAATGCATAGAACATGTAAACTTCATACTTAACATAAAACATAGTATTTGAGAAAATCATTTTCATTAATCATGCATGCATATGAATGACATATGAAACTAAATTGTAGGAATTTAATCGATTTGATCATGAACAACTTAGCACCTTTAGGCTCGAGTGAAAGGAAAGAGATACGGATAATGCTTCATCATGTCTGATTCTGCTTCCCACGTAGCACTCTCTACTTATTGATTCCTCCATAACACTTTGATGGATGCAACATCTTTATTTCTTAACCTCTTAACTTTTTGGTCTCAATCGGAACATCCTCATAAGTCAAATTCTCTTCAATAATTACATTCTTCATTGGCACAATAGAAATTAGATCACCCAGAAACTTTCTCAACATTGACACATGAAATACTGGATGAACCAAAGCCAACTTCAAATGGAAAATCTAACACATATTCCATTTTTTCAATATACCTTAGGATCCTAGACCTCCAAAGGAAAATTTATCCCAAGAGTAGTACCTCTTACTACACGTTTTCAACAAACCCTGAAACATAATAAAGAAACACACAATGTGTCATACATTCACCCATATGCCATCAACACTACATTCAAGCCTAGTTCTATAACAACTCTAATACAATCACTTGAAACCCTTCACAAGAAGTCATCAATAGATTACTACTAATCATTCACAAATCTACAACCACACATTGACGCCTACTATTCTAATCACTTTATGGCTCCCTTAAAGTCAGGATCACTTAATAATTTTCGTGTCTACCCTAACATCTCTATATCCTTATTTGTATTCATTCCTACCAAAGGTCACACCAATATACTCTTACCTATCTATTGCCCACAATAAGGTCTCATCTAGATCGTCCTCCATATCTATAACCTTAAATGGACCAAGCATACCACAATTATCACAATACGGAACACCCACTCTTCCCCCAATCTTCCCTAACTCATCCATCGAGAGCTATGAACTTTACTCAATATCATTTCTCTTAGGCTATCAACACTAGGACATACAACCGACCTTGGTAATGAAATACTTTTTCTCCCCCTTTAAGAGAACCTTTATCTTCTCATCAACCATCAATTTCTCATTCACTACCCAACATAATTCCTAAATATCTAAAATAAGAACACCACCCTTATCAGCATCACTCAAATATACCCCTAAATATCGAGTCACATAAGGGTATTAATCAAAAAGGCTCTAGAAAGATGTCAGGACATACATTAAATCTTATACAAAGGTAAGGAGTAATAAAAGATAATGTGGCACCCAGATCAACTAAAACATAAAAATCAAGATCAAACACCCACACTTACCCATAATCACATCGGAAGACTCCTCAACCTCTTGCCTAGCTTGAAGTGCATAGAACTTATTGTGACTTGGGCCTCCACCTTGTTGAGATTGTCCACCTTGAGTAGCTTGACTTTGAGGATGTCTTTCTCTCCCCTTGTTAGGGAATTTGGATACCTTGTGACCCCTTCTACCACATCCAAAACAAGCACCTATTCCGATCAAACACTTACCCCTATGATTTCTTCCACATTTGGTGCATGTAGGGAGAGTAGTACCACTAGCATTCACACCTCTACCTTGGGACTTAGGGTATAACACCTTATCCTTATCAAATCTTTGGCCCGAAGCTTGAGGGTAACCTTTACATTAGAATCTTTGGCCTTGTTGAAAATGACAATTATCTTCACCGGTCTTAGCATTATAAAATATGCCTTCAAACCAAGCCCTCTTTGACTCCCTTATATTTCTCTCTTCAAACTTCTCTTCTTCTATTTGTCCAGCAAAGGTCATGAGCCGCGATATGTCCATTTCGTTCACAAGCATAGAGGCTTGGCATTCTCTAGAAACTAAGTCGGACACCCCAGAATGAACTTACTTATTTGGGCATGAGAATCAACTACCAAAGAAGAAGCATACTTGGACAACTTCATGAATTTGAGGGCATACTCCCTCACACTCATACTCCCTTACTTTAAGTTGATAAATTCCATCACCTTCGCCTCCCTCATATCTAAGGTAAAGAAAGGGTCAAGAAAAGAAACTTTGAAATCCTCCCAACCTATAGGGCCTCTTTCAACCCTTTCGGCCTTCATTTGTGAAACCACACTCGACAAACACCCCTAAGTTAGTAGGCTGTGAACTCTACTTTTTCTCCAGAAGTCATCCTCATAATATCCGTAATCTTATATACCTCATAAATAAAGTCTTAGGGATCCCCATCGCCTTTTGAACCATGGAACTCGGGAGGGTTCATCCTTGTAAAGTCTCTAACTCTTGAAGTTGGTGTGATCCTATTTGGAGGAGCAATTACTCTTTCGTTGGCTACTATGAGAGATAGCATAGTGATAGCGATCCAAAACTCCTCATTAGTTGTTTGATTGGGAAGGGGACCATTAGCTTGAGGGATTTCTCTTCTCGGAGGCATGTTCTGACAAATTACAAAGAATAATTAGAAGGGAAGGTCTTAGAGTACCACTCTATCGTACGACATGGATCATGAAAGATGTAAGAATTTCATAAGATGCCTCATATCCTCCTACTCATAAGTGTGGCGCGCTTCACACCCATGAATAAGACTCTACTTGACATATCATGTTGGACACCCTAGGATACTTGAAAAAGAACCTTCTGCTCTGATGCCAAGTTTGTCATAGCCTGACCTAGGGTCTAGTCGTAACATGGCGATTGAAACCTCTATGGACTCCAACCAAGCCTCTTGTACATAGCATTGATAAGGTAAAGAAAAAGAGAAAAATATCATAAGAGAGTCTAAATCATTAATAGAAATTTAAGAATGACACATGACAACATAAACTCAAAACATTTATCCAACTAGATACCTTTACTAATGAATATGGGCGGGTCTAAGACATATCCCTAGCTCATCCTCAATATAAAACATAGAAAAAGTCTTTGAAAAGAATAACTAACTCGATAACTAGTCCCCGATAAATAAGGACTCACCACAACCGCTGGATAGGAAAGCTTAACTAGCCACATAGATGAGTGTGACCTTCAACCTCAACCCCTACATTATGAGATAATGTAGGCAAAAAGTATGCATTAGTACGTTGGAATATACTAAGTATATAGGCAATGCAATGCATAAAATACCATATTTGTATAAATTACCATTTATATAGAATGGTAAGAGAAGTAGTAGAAATCATAAGAAGTCTTTAAGAAGGATCAATGCATAATAAACCATAAGAGTATTATATAAAGTAAAAGACATGATTAGTCATTTAAAAAAGGCGAAACCCATCGGTGGCCCCCTAAAGTTCGCACCAACTTTCACTTAGAAACTTCAACTAGACTTTGTTAATTTTAGACACCTTATATAAGGATCGAATGTGTCATTTTGACACTTTTTTGACAATCACCAAAATATATTAACTATGTGTAATGCACTTGTCTGACGTGTCAAAAATAGCGAATTAAATAAAGACACGTGGCATATATATATATATATATCAAAAATATTTATCAAATAATAACTTTTGAATAGAAAAATGATCAATAATTTGATGACACGTGGTATTTTTTTTATCCAAATAATAATTTTTTCAAAAATAAAAATTAACAACTATTAACCCCCACCCACCCCACCGTCATCTTCTCCAACCCCACCCACCCTAACCCCAACCCCTCCCCCACTCCGCCGTCATCTTCTCCAACCCCGACCACCTTAACCCTAACCCCTTCCCACCCCACCCCACTCCACCAGATCTTCTTCTCCTCCAACACCCACCTAATACTATCCATATCATCTAAAGAGGAAAAAAACAAGTTCAGCTTCAAACATATGTTCAAATTGACCCTAAAGATCTGACATACCGTGTTAATGAAAAATAAAACTCTCCACCTATTCCCGATCCTACTTCATCTTCTTATCCCTAATTTCATTTTTTTTAAAACAGTATTTTCAATACATTTTTGTGAAATTCTTCATTCTTTGATGCAGTCAAGTAAACAAATTAAGCTATAAATTAAATCAACAACCAAAAGAAAACAGAATAGATAGTTCGCCTTCTTCTTCTTCCTCATCCTCATCACTATCAAAAGCAGCTTCTAGGTCAAAGAATTCTGAACCAGTCCAAAATAATGCTAAAAAATGAAGAAGAACAACAATAAAAAAATATTATTTTTTAAGAAAAACGCTCGTCACGTGCTTAAAATGGGTGCAGCACACGCAATGTGTCTAGTCAGCACAAAGTATCAAAATGAACAAAGCCCAATTGAGGTGTCTAAGTGAAAGTTGGTGCCAACTTTAGGGTGTCACCGATGGGTTTTGCCTTTAAAAAATAAAAAGGACCACACATATGTGGGATAGAAACCATAATCGAAAATAAGACCATGCGAGCTATGACATAGAATCCCAATGTTTTTCCTACATCAGAGGAAAGGAAAATCTACTTGCCAAAGTAGACTCTAACCCGCTAGGCGGGTCATAGATACGCTATATAAGGATCCACTAGCTAGGCCAATGAAGGTAACCTACGGTGGCACATAGTTATGAGACAAGAGACTTTATAAAAGGACCCCGTATTTTGAGCCCTCACCTCAAGTCCACTTCAGTGCTAAGTTAAATCCCACAGAATACATACATAGCATAGAATTCATAATTTCATATATCATTGTCATTATCAGAGGTTTTAAATCATAGAGTAGCTTATTTTCATAACATACTTATAAGGTGAGAATTGTCCTTTCATCATTATAATCATACGTACATAGACATAATTCATATTTAGAAATTCATGATCATAGCTTATACTTAAAATTGGGGTAAGACATGAATACATGATCAATTGATTTGAAAATCATGAAATTTGACTTGAAAATATGCATGATCATAAACTTTATGTCAACGCATATATAATTATTAAAGATAATATCATTTTGAAGTAAAATTGAAAATACCCATAATTAATATCATGAACCCTAGAAATCAAATATTTCCCTCTCTACAAAAAGGGCTCTAAAGGGTTTCCTTTGAAGAATTCAAGTAATCTACTCAATTTCTCCATCAAACTTTCAAATTCTTCCAATCATTTGGTATTCTCACTCAAGGTATGTGGGTATTGATTCATGTATTATTTCATCCATAAAGCCCAATCAATTTCTCAAGGTTTTCTATCAAATTAAATATGGTCTTTTATGGGTTTTATGATCTCTATTCCTATTCAATAAATTTTGATTCAAGTATGATCATGAGTCTATTTTGATATATTGATTGTTATCGCATTAAAATTGAACAGTTTTCCCCTGAATTCTCCTTTTTTGATCTTTAGAGTTCATGATGTAAATTATGAGTATTTTCAATTATACTTCCTAATGATATTATCTATATGAATTATGTATGGGCTGATATAAAGTTTATGATCATGCATGTTTTCAAATTAATTAAATGATTTTCAAGTCAATTGATCATGCATTTATGTCTTACCCCAATTTCAAGTATACGCTATGATCATGAATTTCCAAGTATGAATTATAATTATGTATTTCAATTATGATCATGAACTATAAGTATGTTTCGAATAATAATTTTCATGCAAACTATGAGATACTCTATAATTTCAAGTACATTATGAAAATGAGATACTCTATGATTTCAAACCTATGATCATGAATATGATATATGTTATTATGATTTCTACGTTATGTATGTATTCTATGGGATTTAACTTAGCACCGAATGTGGACTTGAGGTGGGGGCTAGAAATAAGAGGTCCTTATATAAAGTCTTTTATCTCATAACTATGTGCCACCGTAGGAACAAAAGGATTAGAGATGAATACCCAAATCTCTAAGAAATAAGTACCCGAAATATCAAGGCTTGGAGGTGAGTACCTGAGTCTAATAATTAGGGGTGAGTACCCAGTTCACACGATTGCTTAGTGGATCCACATAGGAATGTAGAAGTCTACCTTGGCAAGTAGTCTCCCCCTTTCCTCCGATGTAGGGGCAATATTGGGATTCCATGGTATAGCTCACATGGTCTTATTATCGTTTATGGTTCTTATCCCACATATGTAGGATCTCTTAAATATGTTATGATTTTGAATTTATGCTTTTAAATGCTTTGGTCAACGTGATTTACTTGACCTTTGCATTCTATGATTTACTTTTCATATCACGCCCTCATACTTAGTATATTACAATGTACTAACGCATACTTTTTGCGTAAATTGTCTCATAATATAGGGGTTAAAGTTGAAAATCCTAAACATCCACATAATTAGTAGGTGTTCTTTATCCTATGGTGTTGTGGTGAGTCGCTATTGACTGGGGACTAGTTTTGAGTTGGTTACTGTTATATTTTCGAAAGACTTTTGTTTACATTATATATTGAGGGTGAGCTAGGGACATGTCTGATACCCCACCCATACTCATCTTTAGAGGCATCTAGTTGGACTTATGTTTGAATCTATGTTGTCATAAGACATTTTCAGATTTCTATTCAAGGTTTTAGACTCTCTTATGATGTTTCTGCTTTTATATTTTACCCTATGAATGCTTATGAAATGCACAAGAGGCTTGGTTGGATCCCTTCAGGGTTTTGATCACTGTGATACAATTATGCCCTAGGTCGGGTCATGACAACTAGGAACACATAATCTACTTTGATACCTTAACACTCCATCTCCCTATTTGGCAAAAGGCATCACTTATTGTTTATGAACATCTTCTTTCAATTTAAGGAAAATAGGATCTTGATATTTCTTTACCTTTAACACCACAACTAATGTGGAATGAACCTTATTTTGAACAATCACACCTCCCTCATTAGAGTCCACAAGACAAACTCCCAATAGTGAAAGCCTATGCACTTCTTTGGCCAACTCTTTCTTCTCTTACTCAACATGAGTGGTACTTCCCATAGATAATGTGCTAAGATAATTAACAACAACATTATCCTTATATAGATGGTAGAGGATGCTAATGTTATAGACCTTAAGCAACTCAAGCTATCTCCTCTATCTTAGGTCCAACTTTTTCTAGTTGAATATTTATTGTAGGCTCTTCTAATCTGTTAGCACATTTACATACACACCAAATCTTGAGAGAAAATACTACTACTGCCAACTCTAAATCATGAGTCAGATAATTTACCTTATAAATATTAAGCTGTCTGGAAGCATAAGCTATGACTTTGCCTTTTTGCGATAAAACAAAATACAATCTAACTCTAGATGAATCATAATATATGATGAAGCCATCTATTCCCTCGGGTAGGGAAAAAACTTGAGCATTAGTCAATCTTGTTTTCATCTCTTAAAAATTCTTCTCACAAGCATCAAACCATTGAAACTTACTCTTTCTCTAAGTCAATTTTTTCAGTGAAGATGCTATGAAAGAAAGTCCTTAAAAAAACCCTCTATAGTACCCATCCAAACCCAGTAAACTTCTTATATTAGTCGGGGATGTGGGTTTTTACAAGTTCTTAACAAAAACCTACAGGAAGGGACCACAGGCCAATGGCCTCCGTGGTAACCCCTCTGAGAGGCCTCATAAAATAAGTCTAAGGCTAGGACCACACCTCACCACCATGAGCCGTGTAGCCCTTAACAGATCATTGTGGTCACTTTTGTAGGATACCTTGTAGGCCCTACACCAGGCCCATGTTTTATAGGTCATAATGCACTCTACGGATATTGAAGGGTTCCATGGAGAAGATCCTAAAACCTTTCCCCTGCAACTTCAAAATTCCAATTTCAAGGCTAACATCACGGACACCACTATAGGGCATGATGAGCATCATGGATCGTGATGGGTCCTCCATGGCGAGTAGTTCTAATTAAATGAGGGGTAATCCAATTATTTCCCTATTATTTCATTAATGTATGTGATATTTTTGGGACTAGATTTATTACGAAATTATCCTAAATACTCCTAAGACTATTCCTTTCCCTCATTAATTCCCAATTAAATTTAAGACTTCTCTCTTAAGGTTTCTTCAAGAGTTCATCTTTTTCATCATGTTTGGCTAGATTTTCTTCAAGAACAAGTCTCCTTTCTCAATTCGAAGTTCAATTTCAATTAAGGTATGTAGGGATTGATCCATGGATCCCTTTCACCCATGGTGTCCCAAGGTTTCTATTCAAAATCTCCTAAATTTTAATTGGATTTGTAACCATAGTTTGTTGAATTGCATTGACTATTTCAATTATGTTTTTAATCATTATTAATGATCATTATAAGTATGTTTCTACATGACTTAGATTATTTTAAATTAAATTAGTAATGACCATGCATGAAGCTATTTTTAATTATGATATTATGAAGTATGGTTATGAATTTAATGAGTTCAAGGTATTATCATGGTTTTCATTCAAATGGACTATGTATATGAGCTTTACTCTAAATTCAAGTATGATTTATGATCCTGGATTGCAATTATATTCTATATATGAATTTTATGCAAGTATGAAGAAAGGTGACTTAGGGCCCTATGTGGTGACCTAGGAACCTTATGATATGAGCTATGCAAGAAAGATTTGTAATGATGAAAGGTCAATACTCAAATTGCAATTATGTTATAAAATGAGCTATTATATGAATTATGAAGATTATGAATAAGTTTATCATATATGCTAAGTATGATTACTATGATATGTATTCCATGAGATTTGACTTAGCACCGAGCAGACTTGAGGTGGGGCTCCTACCAAAAGCCTTAGTAGTAACCTCTAGTCCCTCAAACTATGTGACACCATAGGTTTGCTGTCATGGCTTAGCTATTGGATCCACATATAACATATGTAAATGACCTGCCTAGCGGGATAGAGTCTACTTTGGCAAGTAGATTCCCCTCTCTTCTATTGTATTGGGAGACATCGAGATTCTATGTTATAGCTCTCATGTTGTTATTATTAGTTATGGTTCTATCCCATTTATGTATGTTCTCTTATGATCATTCATGATTTCATGCCTTTTAAATGCCTTTATCATTATGATTTTTCTTATGACTTCACTTCTCTCTTCTTACCATGTACTTTATTAGATCATTTCTTCTTATAATTTATATTGTATGTAATGCCCTCATACTTAGTAAATTTAAACATACTAACATATATTGTTTCCTACATTGGATCATAATATAGGGGTTGAGGTTGAGGATCAAGTTCCCGCATGTGGCTAGTAGATCTTTATTCGGTAAAGTTTTTGTTGAGTCCTCATCCATCGAGGATTAGCTTGAGTTGTTTCTTCTTTAAAAGATGTTTATTTCTTTAATGTTGAGTGTGATCTAGAGATATGTCTTAGCTCCTGCTCTGTGTATGTAGTAGAGGGATTATCAGAAAATTTTTATAGAGTCTATGTTGTGAAGTTGGATTCTCTTTTACATGATTATATTTACACTCTTCCTGTGTTAATTATGTGTTTACTTACCTTATGTATACTTATGATATGTCAAGAGGATTTGTTGGAGGCCTTCATAGTTTCGATCATTATATTATGACTAGGCTATAGGTAGGGTTGTGATAAACTTGGTATCAGCGCACAAAGTTTAAGATATCCTAGAGAGTCCAATATGTGCGGCAAGTACAGTCTTATTTATGGTTGTGAAGAGCTCTACATCTATTAATAGGAGGCTATAAGGTGTTTTAGGAAATTTTCACTTCTTTCATGTTCTATGTGATGATATACAATTTATCCTAAGACTTCCTCTCCTTAATGATTGTCCTTTGTGATATTTAGAAAATGCCTCCTAGAAGACAAGTCCCTCAAGACAATGGTCTTCTAACTAACTAAGTTACTGATGAGGAGTTTTAGACTGCTATTAGTATGTTAGCCCAAGTTGTGGCCAACCAAGGGGTTGTGGCTCCTCCTAATATTACCACTCCAGCTTCTAGGATGAGGGAATTTGCAAGAATAAACCCTCCATACTTTTATAGTTCAAAGGTTGATGAGCAACCCTAAGAGTTTATTGATAAGGCTAATAGAATAGTGAGTATTATGGAAGAGACATCGGATTAGAAAACATAGTTCACAGCTTACCAACTCAAGAGTATTGCTCAAGTTTGGTATACTCAATGGAAGAAAGAGAGGGTGGATGAATGAACTATTGATTAGAAAGTCTTCAAACTTGTTTTCTTTGATTGCTTTTTCCTTTATGAGCTAAGGGAAGTAAAGGTGTTAGAATTCATCAATCTTCTACAAGGTAATATGGGAATGAGGGACTATGCCCTCAAGTTTACCAAGCTCTCCAAGTATTCTCCTTCATTAATTGCCTATCCACATACTCGAATGAGTTAATTCATATTAGGGGTATCTGATATGGTTTCTAGGAAATGCCGTACTAGATTGCTTATTAAGGAAATAGAGATATCTTGGATCATGATTTTCGCCGAGAAAGTTGTAGGGTAGATACTCAAAGAGATAAGAATAAGAGATTGTAAGAGAGCACGATATGAAGGTGAGTTCTCAAATACTAGGTCCGGTAGATGTAGTGGTCATTCTCGAAAATGCCAAGGTTCCAAAAAGAAATTTGTTAATGATAGGGTGCCATACCTTAACGATCAAGAAGGAGGTGGGAATGATAGTAGGACTTCATTTACCAAGTATGGTAAATGTGGGAAGAATCATGGAGGGAGATGCTTGATGGGAATGGGTGCTTGCTTTGGACGTGGAGAAATAGGCATAGGTAATCTGAATGCCCTCATGTTGCCAACAAGGGTAGAGAAGGTTGTCCTCAAGGCCAATTTTCTCAAGAGACTAAGTTCCACAAGGTTCCCAAGCTTAACCTAAGGGTGGTTAACGCAACAACCAATTTTGTTCTCTTCATGATAGGAAAGAGGTAGAAGATACTCCAAATATTGTTACTAGTATGTTATGGGTCTTTGACCATGATATTTTTACCTTTCTTGATCCGGGTGCAAATTTGTCTTTTGTTAATCCTTATGTAGCTATGAGGTTTGATGTAAGCCCCAAAATATTGATGGAGCCTTTTTTTGTTTATACTCTCGTAGGTGAGTCGGTTCTTAGAGTCTATAGAAATTATCCCATATTGGTTTTGCATAAAGTTATCCCTTGTGATCTTGTTGAGCTAAACATGATTGTTTTTGATATTATTCTTGGAATGGACTGGTTACATGCCTCTTATGCATCTATCGATTGTAGAAGTATAGGGTCAAGTTTCATTTTTCTACAAGTATAGGGTCAAGGGTAATGATTCGGTGTTTGGTCACTTTGAATTTTTAGTTATATCTTTTGGACTAACGAATGTCCCTGCAGCTTTTATGGATTTGATGAACAAGATGTTTAAGCAATATTTGGATATGTTCTTGATCGTTTTTATTGATGATATTTTGATTTACTCATGGAGCGAGGAAGAACATGTCGATCATTTGAGAATTGTGTTACAAATTCTCAAGGACCGTCAGTTATATGCATAGTTTAACAAATATGGTTTTTGGCAAAGGTCGATTGCTTTCCTTGGTCACATTGTTTCTAGAAACGAAATTATGGTTGATCTAACAAAGACCGAGGCGGTTAAAAATTAGCCTATGCTGTTGAGTCCTTTTGATATTCAAAGTTTTTTGGGCTTAACCGATTATTATAGATGGCTTGTGGAAGGTTTCTCTTCCATTTCTTCGCTTTTGACTTGTTTGACTAAAAATAAGTGAAATTCTAATGGTCCAAGGCATATGAGAAAAGCTTCTAAGAATTGAAGGATAGGCTTACCTCTTCCCTGGTGTTTGCTTTACCAAAAGGTTCTGATGGCTTTATTGTGTATTGTGATGCATCATGAGTTGGTCTTGGTTTTGTGCTAATGCAAAATGGTAAAGTGATAATTTATGCTTCTAGGAAACTCAAGATGCATGAGAAGAACTACCCAACTCATGACTTGGAGCTGGCTGTGGTATTTTCTTTGAAGTTGTGGAGACACTATACTTATGGTGTCCAAGTAGATATTTTCACCGATCACAAGAGTTTGCAATATATGTTCACTCAAAAGGACTTGAATCTTCAACAAAGGAGATGGATTGAGTTATTGAAGGATTAAGACATAGTCTACTATACCATCCGGGTAAGACAAATGTGGTTTTCGATGCTCTTAGTAGGTTGTCCATGAAAAATATTGATCATATTAGGGATGAGAAAAAAGTGCTAGTTCAAGATGTGCATAGATTAGCCCGTTTGGGTGTGCGATTGGTTGATTCGAAAGCTGGTGGTGTTATTGTGCAAAATGGTTCTGAATCATCTCTTATGGAAGATGTAAAGGAAAAGCAAGATGGTGATCCCACTTTGGTGGAATTGAAGAAGGCTGTTGCCAAAAACTCCATTGAGGCTTTCTCCCAAGGGGAAATGGTATTTTGAGATATCAAGGCTGATTGTGTGTTCCAAATGTTGATGGCTTAAAAGATATGATATTGTCTGAAGCATATTGTTTGCAATATTATATACATATAGGTTCCATAAAGATGTATATAGATTTGAGAGAAGTATATTGGTGGAATGACGTGAAGAGGGAAATTGCAAAATTTGTATCTAAGTGTCTTAATTGTCAACAAATGATAGTTGAGCATAAAAAATGAGGAGGTTTGGATCATGGTATTGAGATTCCTACTTGGAAGTGGGATATTTTGAATATGGACTTCATTGCAGGTTTGCCTCATATTTGTAGGCAATACAATTCCATTTAGGAGATTGTGGACCGAATAACTAAGTCATCTTATTTTCTCCTAGTTAAGATTTCATACTCAGTCGAGGACTATGCTAGATTATATATTCGAGAGTTGGTGAAGGTTCATGGTATTCCACTGTTTATCATTTCTGATTGAGGTACTCAGGTAACATCTTAGTTTTGGAGACCCTTCCAAAAGGGTCTAGGTACCCAAGTGAAGCTAAGTACAACCTTTCACCCACAAATGGATGGTCAAGCAGAGAGTACCATTCATACACTAGAGGATATGTTGAGAGCATGCGTAATCGATTTTAAAGGAAATTAGGATAATCATTTGCCATTAATAGAGTTTGCTTATAATAAAAATTATCTTTCTAGTATTGAGATGGCTCAATTTGAAACTTTATACAATAGATGGTGTAGATCCCCTATCGGTTGGTTTGAGGTAGGTGCAATTTCTTTGATAGGACCCAGTTGGTATTTGAGGCTATGGAGAAATTTAGACTTATTAGAGAGAGATTGAAAATGGCCAAAGCTGACAAAAGTCCTATTCAGATGTAAGGAGAATGGAACTTGAATTTGAAGTTAATGATTCAGTTTACTTAAAACCTTCACACATGAAGGGTGTGATGCATTTTAGTAAGAAAGGGAAGCTAAGTCCCCGCTATGTTGGCCCATATCAGATTTTGAGATGAATTGTTAAGGTGGCTTATAAGTTGGATTTGCTTTTACATTTGGCATCGGTGCATCCGGTGTTTCATGTGTCATTATTGAGAAAGTTTGTTGGTGATCTAGATCCACTGTGCCATTGGACATCATTGAGGTTTAAGGAGATTATTTCTTATGAAGAGGTTCTGGTTGAGATCTTAGAACGACAAGTTAGAAAGTTGAGAAATAAAGAAAGAAATCTAGTTAAAGTATTATAGAGGAATCAAGAGGTTGAGGGTGCTACATAGGATGCTGAAGCTGATATGATGTCTCGATATCCTCATATCTTTTTTTCCATGCCTAGTTGAGGTATTTAGCTCATTCATGATTCAACCAACCCAAATAATGCATTTTATTTATTTTCATAGTTTCATATACATTTATGTGCATGAAATGAGTTTTAAAGTTATCTTTTTGCTTGAGATTAAATATTTCATATTTTATGCATTTCGAGATGTTTTACATTTCATGTTGGGCTGTTATGTTCCTTTCCTATTCTATTCATGCTATCTTGAGTCCCATTTGAGGACGAATGTTCCTAAGGTAGAGATATTGTAAGACTCGATAATTTGGAAAGTCAGAAAATGAGAATAAAAAATATTAAATTACTGAAACCTGCAATTTTTGGCACGAGGTGATGACCACAGAAGGCCATCACAGGTCGTGGTTCACATCACACCCTATGGTGAGCCACTGTGGTAACCCTAAAGCTCAAATATACAGGAAGGGACCACAGACTGTGGTGAGCACCACGCGCCGTGATGCCTTCCGTGGTGACCCCTTCCTAGAGGCCTCATAAAATGACTCCAAGGTTAGGACCATGCCGAACCACCACAGACTGTGTATCCCTTCATAGACCATGGTAGGCTCTATGGTGGTCACTTCTGTAGGCCACCTTGCATGCCTTGTATCATGCCCATGTTTCACGAGCAGTACTATTCTCCATGGATCGTGAAGGGTCCGTGGATGAATTTCTGAAACCCTTCCCCTACAAATTCAGAATTCCAATTCCAAGGCTAATATCACGGACACCACAATGGGCTATGATGAGCATCACAGACCATGATGGATCCTGCATGGTGAGTTCCAGTTCTAATAAAATGAGGTGTAATTCAGTTATTTTGCTATATTTTCATTAATATATGTGGAAGTTATTAGGACTAGATTCATTATGAAATTATCCTAAATACTTCTACACCTATTCGTTTCCCTCATTAATTCCCAATAACCTTTAAAACTTATCTCTCAAGGTTTCTTCAAGAGTTCATCTTCTTCATCGTGTTTGGGTAGGGTTTCTTCCAGAAAAAGTCTCATTTCTCAATTTCAAATTCAATTTCAATCAAGGTTTGTATGGATTGATCCATGGGTCCCTTTCACCCATGGAGTCCCATGGTTTCTATTAAAATCTCATGAATTTCAATTGGATTTGTAACCCTAATTTGTTGAATTGCATAGGGATGTTTCAATTATATTTTTAATTATTATAAATGATCATTGTAAGTATGTTTCTACATGAATTACATAATTTTAAGTTGAATATGAAAGCCCATACATGAAGCTATTTTCAATGATGATGTTATGAAGTATGGTTATGAATTTAATGATTTCAAGGTATTATCAAGGTTTTCATTCAAATTAACTATGTATATGAGTTTTACGCTAAATTAAATTATGATCTATGTTCATGGATTACAAATATGAATTCTATGCAAGTATGAATAAAGGTGACTTAGGACCCTATGTGGTGACCTAGGAACCTCCTGATATTACCTATGCAAGTATGATTTTTAATGATAAGAGAATAATACTCACATTGAAATTATGTTATAAAAGGAGCTATTCTATGAATTATAAAGTTTATGATATATGCTAAGTATGATTACTATGATATATATTCCATGGGATTTGACTTAGCACCGAGCAGACTTGAGGTGGAGCCTTTACCAAAAGCCTTAGTATCAACCTCTAGTTCCTTAAACTATGTGCCACCATAGGTTTGCCGTCATGGATTACCTATTGAATCCACATATAGCGTATGCAAATGAGCTGCCTAGCGGGGTAGAGTTTACCTTGGCAAGTAGATTTCCCTCTCTTCCGTTGTATACAGAGACATCGAGATTCCATGGAATAACTCGCATGGTCTTATTATAAGTTATAGTTCTATCCCACATATGTAAGTTCTCCTATGATCATTCATGATTTCAAATATGCCTTTTTAATACTTTGATCATTATGATTTTTTCATGACTTCACTTATCTTCTTACCATGTACTTTATTTGATCATTGCTTCTTATGATTTATATTATATGTCATGCCCTCATTCTTAGTACATTCAAAAATACTAACACTTATTGGTGCCTACATTATCTCATAATGTAGGGGTTGAGGTTGAGGATGATGTTCCCACACGTGGCTTGTAGAGATTTATCCGATTATGTTTTTGGTGAGTCCTTATCCATCGAGGAATAGTTATGAATTGTTTGTTCCTTCAAAGAAGTTTATTTATTTCATGTTGAGGGTGATCAAGGGACATATCATAGACCCCGCTCTTCGAATGTAGAATATGCATTTTCTGACAAATGTTATAGAGTCTCTGTCGTCTAGTTATATTCTCTGTTTCATTATTCATGTTTACACTCCTGATATGTTAATTCCGCAGTTACTTACTTTATGTATGCTTACAATATGTAAAGAGTCTTGCTTGGAACCCTTAGGGGCTTTGATCTCCATACTACGACTAGGCCCTAAGTAGGGTCGTGATAGTTATTCAAATTGAAAGACATAACTAGGAACTCATAGTAACCATATATGGTTCTGATCTATCTTTGGGATATCACTCTCCCTCACTTTCAACTAATGATAGCTCAATCTGAGGTCTACCTTAGAGAAATAAGTGGTACCATGAAGTTGTTCGAAAAGGTCGTTGATTCTAAGAAAAGTGTACTTATTCTTTATGGTGGCCTTGTTCAACTGATGGTATTGGTACACATTCTCAAGGAACCATCTTTCTTATGCACGAATAGGACATGAGCGCCCAAAGGTAAGACACTAGGCCTAATAAACCCCTTATCTTGAAGGTCTTTCAACTTCTCTTTTAGCTCTTTAGAAGACATTGTATATGGAAGAATAGAACTAAGTTGAGTATCAGAAATAACATCTATTCTGACATCTATCTCCATATCAAGAGAGATTCTTGGTAAATCCTCAAGAAAGACTTCTGGAAACTCATTTATGACTGGAACGGACTGAAGAGATGGCATCTCCACACTATCATGTCTAACTCAGAAAATATGGTAGATACATCTCATGGAGACTAACTTTCTGTCCTTAAGGTATGAAATGAATCGACCCTTAGAAAAAGCAACATTACCCTGTCACTTTAATATTGGCTCATTCAAAAGCTGAAAAATTTTACAATTTGGGTTCAACAACTAATTGAGGCATAACAAATATAAAGCCAGTCCATTCAAGAAATAGCATCAAAGTCAACTATGTCTAACTCAAATAAGTCTTTGAAAGTATCTTTATTATAGATAGAGACTATACAATAACAATACACTCTATTAGCTAAAATAGTCTCATCAATAGAAGTAGAAACACTAAATGTGTCACGACCTAACTCTGTGGGCCGCAACTGGCATCCTACTTAGACACTCAAATGATCTTACATACTAAATAATCATATTACAGAAGAATTCCAATTTAGTATTCTTTATTTAATTAGAAGAGAACATAATTATTATGTTAAGTGGTAGCATGTGCAGAAAATAACATATCGTCGGGTATGTGCATACATACAAATATATGGGCTGTTTTGGCCATTATACCAAAAGGGACCACATTAAGACACAAGTCATAAATAGATGAACATACGCGAACCATGACCCGCACCTCTGTCTACAGGTCTCTACAGAATATAGTGAAAATATATGATGGGACAAGGCCCCGCCGTACCCAAATGGTCAAATATACAGAAGAAGGTACACTAGAAAGCCATATACCAAAATACGGGCTCCGAGTCAAAGGAGCATTCTATAGTAGCAGAAGGTGTGTGGCCTACACTGATGGATCACAAACGTTTATACCTGCGGGCATGAAACGCAGCCCCCAAAGAAAGGGGGGTCAGTTCGAAGTGTGTACTGAATATTTAAAGCACGAAGTATATATAGAATCTAAATTGTAACTAAAAGGAAAGGTACAAGGAGCACTTACCAAACAAGGACATCAAAATCTGTACTAAAACATATATACAAAATGCAAATAAAAGAAATCATGCATAAGGCTCAGGAACGTGGCACCACCCCGACGCTGGTACCATAGTACATCATATTCTTAATGGTCTCAAGTGTCCATACAAACCCCAAACATACCATATCATCACAACATGTCATATCATCAGAATATATCATATGCCATATCACATCATGACACCATAGATGGTACCCAACCCTATGGAGAGGTCTAGGAACTCGTAAAACATCATATTGCCGAGTATATTATAGGTCACACAATTACAAAGCCGACCTGAGTTCCGGCAAACAATATCATAATAGTATGCATGAGCGGAGTAGTGAGAAAATAATGTAGCACATGTATATATAACATTTCTAGAGACTCGAGATAATTATATGACAACAAGTTAAGTAGAACCAATCGAACGGCTAAGGGACACAAGAGTTGTCCAGTGATAGCATTTCTAAAATTATATTTGCAACCCTAAAATGGTTATTAGAACATAAGGGAGATCGCATCTTCATTTCATGAATTACTTTCTCTCTCTAACATCTCTCTAGGAACAAAGCTCTCAACTAAGGGCACTATTTTCATTAAGACGAATATGGGGTGGGACCCACCTTTGGATCTCGAAAAATTTCGTTCAAAAGATAGGAACAAAGATAACGATGACACGAATGCAACGCAAGTCGTAGCATCGGAAAATTCCACCCGTAGCCCCTCCAAAGTGCAAAAACAGTCGGCGATCACTGTAGCACTGTCGGAGGAGCAAATCGCCTGGGTTCATCACATCAACGATTTGGAGAAAGCTGGGCTGATTCAAATCGAACAAAAAATTGGGGAATCATCAGCATTGCAAGAACTACACAATATGCAAAAATCAGATCATTTGAACCATCCAATGTCGAGATATTCACTGGCGACTGATGAAGGAGTCGCGACTGGTCCGCCGGCGGCGCGAGCAATTTCCGGCGACATTCGAAGGGCGCCCAACCCAGGGGTTTGTTCCCCACATCCAAGCGCCTCTCCTCACCAATTATCAGACCAAATGGCCGGAGAAATAGTGAAGGAGCAAGTCGCCGGAGAAGCTGCCGGAGCTCCGGCAACTTTTTCAGTCGAAAACCAATGCCAACATGGGCGCTCCAATGCACTGAACAATCCTCACCAGGTAAGAACTCTCGAATCTTCACACACCAATTCGAATTTCCAAAAAGCTGCTACTGGTTCAAAAAATGAAGAACAATTGGAAAACCAAATTCGAGCTTCCAATTCAGGTAATTCAATCAGTTTTGGTTTATTTGATATGCAAAATATGATTCCTCATCCCCCAAACACTATAGAAGAAATTCAATGCCCTTCGATTAGCACAAATATGCATAGGCAGCAGAGCTACTGTCCAAGTGGGCTCGCCGGAGCTCCGACGACCCAATCAATGCAAAACCAGCGCCAAAATCTTCCCAAGAGTGTTGTGGAGACATCCAGTAAAGGTACATACTTCGAATCATCACCTACAAGTCAAAATTCAAAAAGTCGTCAAGACGCTCCTCAAGGTGATGTGCCCAGTTCTGCTGCATTTCAAGCTGAAATGAATACACTGGCTCTTAATCAATGTTTGCAACCTGAGAAAATCAATCAACCAAATGATCATATGCACCTAATTGATAATGCAAAGTTGATGAATCAATGTTCCAAGATTGATAGAAATACTTCAGGAGCTCCACAACAATGTAACAGTATGAATCCTACAGAACCACAAGGTAAGTTTTCTGAACCCTTAAACCAATCTTCATTACCTCATACTAATTATGCTAACCTTGATGATCAAATACATGCTAAGACTGCTGAATCACCTCTTGTTAATCCTAATGGTAAAAATGTTGAAACTGGTAATGTCCATGGCATGCTGAAATCCATTAGAACTCACTTGCAATCCAATGCAAATGAGAACCATGGTGCTGTGATAAAACCTTCAATGCAGGGGATGGAATATCATCCTGGAAATGGTGCTGGCAATATCCTTAATGCAACTAAGCAAAAAGAACCTGTTGTAGCTAATGTTATGCAGAACAAAGGTACCAACATTCCCAAAACAAATACCAACCTGACAGCAGCCCCTACAAGGAACTCTCTAAACTAGCAAAATTTCCCCAAAATATCTAGTAATTTTGATAGGACTAATCAAAATCACCAAGATCCTAAGTTAGTGTACAACCAACCCCAACCAAAGGAACACAACCTAGCTGCCAACCATCAACAAATAGGTGGTCACACCAACCAAAATGCTCAGAAGCCTCAGTTCCCTAGCAGAAAAGAACAGGTACCTCAGCCTGCCCCTTATACTGTAACTCAAACCTTTGCTGCTAAATTGAGAATCAATCAAGCAAGAACTGAGACCCCTATAGAATTATCTACACCTATATACACCACTAGACAAGGTCTTCCTGCAGTGCTATATGACAACAATGATTTCATGGTCAAATTAGCTGAAAAATGTAAATTTACTCTAGTGGGTAAATTCTCCAATACTATGCCTAAAATAGAGCTTATCAGGAAAAGCTTCATCCTCCAAACTCAACTTGTAGGAGGAGTTAAGATTGCCCACTTTAATGCTAGGCATGTGTACATAGACCTGGATAATGAAATGGACTACACCACAGTGTGGACCAAATAGAGAATGATAATTGAGGGACAAAGTATGAGAATACAGACCTGGACACCAACATTCAGGCCTGAGGAAGAGACTCCTATTGTGCCAATTTGGGTGGCCCTTCCTGAGCTCCCCTGGCATTGTTACACTAAGGAGTTTATGACTACTTTGCTTGCTCCTGTTGGCAAAGTATTATTCATGGATGCAACATCCATTCAAAAGACTAGAGGGAGCACTGCCAAGGTGAGAGTTCAGGTTGATCTCACTAAAGAGAGACCTTCTCATGTGTGGTTTGGCCATGATAAAAAGGATCCCAACATAGGAAGATGGCAAATTCTCCAATATGAGAATGTCCCAGAATACTGTATGTACTGTAAACACCAGGGACATAGGCAGCATGCTTGTAATATTAAAAGGAGGGATGATGAACAACAGAGAAGAAAGGATGAAGAAGCTGCTAAAAAGAGCAAGACCAGGGAGAACAGAAATGGAAATGACCAAGAGGACCCACAAACTTCTGGTGTGCAGAAAAGGAACTACACCTCACCAACTGAAGTTCCAACTCAAACACAGACCATGAATGATAATACAAATGAGAATGAATGGCAAATTCAGAAGAAGAAACAACACAAGGGACAAAGCCATCATCAACAAAACAATGTGAATAGGCCTACTCCACCACAGAACTACAGCAACAAAGATCAATTACAGCAGAAAAACACAAGTGCAGGTAAGTCTCCTAATCCTATTTCCAGTTCCAATATTTATGTTGATCTTGTTACACAAGATCACACCACTAACCAAGATGCAGGGGAACCAGTAAACACAAGGAACTCCAAGAAAAGGAGTTTACCAACATGGCAAGAAAAAACCAAAGAACAAAGACATGAGATTATCTCAGTGTCCCCACATACCCCAATTCCTCATGTAGACTGCACAGGTACTGCCTCACCAGGTGATAATTATGTAAACACACAAGCAAGAAGTTCAGGTATTGACTTAATACTCCCAATACCCCAGAATCCCCCAAAATATAATAATACTACTGCTGCTGACATAGTAGTTGCTGGAGGAATGGCTAGAGGAGTACAGGAGAACCTCACTAACTTGCAGGAAGGGGCAACCAAAGGGGGTGGGATATTGTCTCATGTTTTGCATGAGAACCCAAGCACTGACCCTAGGTGTGACTATAGAGATCCTGCTACCCCAGTACAACAATCTCAGCACAGCAGTCCTCCTCTCACAAACACTCAAACAGATGATCAGAATGTTAACAAGGATCACATTGGTACTGATGCAATCCAATTGCCAACAATCAAAGGCTTTATGGCCAAATATATGGGGGCAGTAGCAAGTACAAGTATCACAGGTTTTGATGGAAAAAAGCATAACATGAGCAAGAAGAGAAGGGATGCAATTAAAAAAAGAACTGTTGAAAAAGACTCTTCTGTCAAGGAACAAATATGTCAACAATTTGTTTTGGATGATGATCAAGTGGGCATGGATATCACTCCCCTCCAGGCCCATTGTATCCTCACAACTACCCCCCATTCAGTAAGGCCTATTCCTGAGACAACTACTGAACATCTTCAGCCCAACTTCAACACTGAGGTTGATGAATATGCAGTATGTGTATCTGAGAATGAAGAGGACAGTGACTATCAACCAATGACTGACTCTAAGGATGAGTATGCTGTGAGTAAACAATTAATTAAGGCTTTCAGCCCATCCAGGGACAAGGTGTATGAGGATGAGGTCCAACTGGTTGCTAAGTCCCAGGGATCATCTGATGAACATAGGGTCACTCATTCTGAAGATGTGGAAGACCATGACCATGGGGAAGAGGCACAAAAAGAAGATCACCTGGAGGCATTCAGATCTACAATGACAGCTATATTGCAGAAGGAAAGTCAGCAAGACAAGAAAAAGAAGGAGCCACCCTCTAAAAGTAAGCAAACAAAGAAGAAGACTAAACAAAGTATCATCAGCAGTTTTGATAATGTTGTTGTCAACAGCAACATCAACACTAGGTCCAAAACTCAAAAACCCTAATGATTAGTACAATCTGCTGGAATGCAAGGAGTATTGATACTCAGGGGACCCTTGATAGGTTACAAAGGTTGAAAGACTTTCATAAGCTGTCTATCATAGCAGTGCTGGAACCTTTTTCCAACAAATCTCAAATTCAGTTCCACAAAATTCAGCTAGGTATGGATAATGTTATGTCCAACTCCAATAGCAAAATCTGGTTATTCTGGAACAAAGACATTGCCTGCAATATTTTGGACCAGGATGAGCAGCAGATCACTTGTGAGATCAATCATGTGGCTTGTCCTAATAGCTACCTCATTACCTTTGTCTATGCAAAGTGCAAGGATTATATGAGAAGAGACTTATGGGACAAGATGTTGCAGTTCTCCAGTAAGGAGAAGCCTTGGTGCACCATTGGAGACTTCAATGTTATTATAGGTGTTGAAGAAAAGATGGGGGGCCAGCCATATAATATGAACAAGAGCTTTGAGTTTATTAGTGTGATAGAAGCATGTGGACTCACTGATCTGGGGTTCTGTGGGCAGAAGTTCACCTGGTGCAACAATAGGGACAAAGATGCTAGAATTTGGAAAAGACTTGACAGGGCCATGGTTAATGACTCTTGGTTAGAAGTCATGCCTGTAACAACTGTCAGTCACTTAGCCTCCACAGGATCTGACCATTGCCCTCTATTGATGGAAAGCAGGGCAAAACAAGGTAATGTTATCAAGTATTTCAAATTTCTAAACTGCTGGACAGACAATGACAATTTCCTTAGCACTGTAAAAGCATGTTGGGATAACCCTGTGGAAGGAAATCCAATGAGAACCTTCCAACAAAAGCTGAAAAGAGTTTCTAATACTCTTAGTAAGTGGTCAAGAAATGAGTTTGGGGACATCTTTGCTTCAGTAAAAGAATATGAAGAGCAGGTGAGACAAGCTAAAGAGAAAATAATCAGTGACAATACTGAAGAGAACAGGTCCAAGCTACATCAGATCAATGCTCAGTACATCAGATATCTGAAGATGGAGAAGGCTATCTTAAAGCAGAAAAGTCAACTTCATTGGTTTAAAGATAGAGATGCCAATACCAGCTATTTTCATGCTATTATCAGAGGAAGAAGAAGAAGGTTATTCATCCATCAGATTAGTGATGAACAAGGCAATACTATTCAAGGTGAAGACAATATTGCAAGAGCAGCCACAGCACACTTTGAAAAAATATTCACTGGAGAAGAGAGACTGATCAGGGAAGATGTTCTTAAGTGCATTCCAAGGATGGTTACAGAGGAGCAGAATGAGAGCCTGCAATCCTTACCTACTATGGATGAGCTGAAGAAAGTTGTATTTTCTATGAGCCCTACATCAGCTGCTGGACCAGATGGAATGAATGGGAAATTCTTTCATTCATGCTGGGATATCATCTGTGAAGACCTACTGAGATTAGTCCAGTATTTCTTCAATGGACATGGTATTCCCAAGTTTATTTCTCATGCATGCTTAGCTCTACTTCCTAAGAATGAGCATCCCAACAGCCTATCAGAATACAGGCCTATTTCTCTCAGCAACTTCACTAAAAAGATCATTTCTAAGTTGATAAGCCTCAGAATTGCTCCTATATTGCCTCAGCTAATCTCAGATAACCAATCTGGATTTGTTAAAGGTAGGAGTATTTCTGAGAACATAATGTTAGCTCAAGAAATCATCCACAATATTAAGAGACCAAAGGCTGGGGATAATGTGGTGATAAAGCTGGATATGGCCAAGGCCTATGATAGGGTCTCTTGGTCATTCATTTGTATGGTCATGAGGAAAATGGGGTTTGGAGAAGTGTTGATTGATATGGTTTGGAGGATTATGTCAAACAATTGGTACTCAGTCATCATTAATGGTGCAAGGCATGGCTTCTTCCACTCTACAAGAGGACTCAAGCAAGGAGACCCCCTATCCCCTACCTTATTCATCATTGGAGCTGAAGTTCTGTCTAGACTTCTCAACAATCTTCATCACCATTATTTATATACAGGATTCCAGATGGAAAGAAGAGGTCCTCAAGTAAATCACTTGAGCTTTGCAGATGATGTGATTATTTTGACATCTACCAGCAACTTCTCACTTACACTGATTACCAAAACTCTTAAACTGTATGAAGCTATTTCAGGACAACTTATCAATAAAGATAAGAGTCAAACCATGATGCCACTGAATACTCCCTCTGGTGTGGTGGATAGGGTCAGCATGATCACAGGATACAAATGCACTCATGGCCCAATCACTTACCTAGGCTGCCCCCTATATATAGGAAGACAAAGGATCATATACTTCTCTAGTATGGTTTCTAAGGTTCTAAGCAGGATTAAGGGATGACAGACTAAAATGTTAAGCTATGGAGGTAGAGTCACCTTGGTAAAATCAGTGCTGCAATCCATTCCTATACACCTGCTGTCAGCTCTCAGTCCTACCAAGACCACCATGAATCAGATCAAAAGACTAATTGCTGACTTCTTTTGGGGATGGGATACTGAAAGAAGAAAATATCACTGGGCTTCTTGGGATACTCTCAGTTATCCTTATGAGGAGGGTGGTATAAGTGTTAAAAAATTAGAGGATGTGTGCTTATCCTTCCAATACAAACAGTGGTGGACTTTCAGATCAAAGAAGACACTATGGAGGGAATTCCTTAAAGCAAAATACTGCCAAAGGGCTCATCCAGTCATTAAAAAGTGGGACACAGGACAGTCCCTAATGTGGAAGCATATGATGAGCAAAAAAAAGGATATAGAACCTCATATAAAGTGGTGGATTAAGTCTGGAACAAGCAGCTTTTGGTGGGATGATTGGCTAGGGGTAGGTCCCTTAGCTTACCACAATGAAAGTCTCCCCAGATTGAATAACTCTATTGTATCAGAATTCATGGAAAATGGAGGATGGAATGAAGAGAAAGTAAGAAAACATGCACCCCCTCAGCTGGTGCACAGAATTCTCAGCACTCCCATCAGCTACAATCCAATTATGCAGGATCAAGCTTATTGGAAGCCTAACTCTCATGGTAATTTCACTTGTTCATCAGCCTGGGAGTTGGTAAGGAAGAAAAAGACAAGATCAACCACTAACAGCAACATATGGCACAATAGTATTCCTTTCAAGGCCTCTTTTCTGCTTTGGAGAGCTTTCAGACTTAAACTCCCCACAAATGACAGAATAGTAGCCTTTGGACAGGATCCTGCTGCATGCTCCTATTGTTATAGAGCAGGTCCTGATGATATAGAGCATATCTTTGTATCAGGTTACTTTGCACAACACATATGGAAGCACTTCTCAGGGTACTGGGGTCTGCAACACAGCAACACTCCTCTAAAACACCTATTGATGAGGTGGTGGCTAATCAAAACTAACAATGAGCTACATAAGTTAGTAATGCAGGCCACCCCCATTTTTGTGTGTTGGAATCTATGGAAGAATAGATGTGCATGCAAGTATGGAGGCAAGAAGTCTAATGCTACTAGAGTAATATTCTCAATATCTAAAGATCTATATATGCTTATCTCCACTGTGTATCCATATATTGATTTGCCAAGTAATTGGGCAGATTTGGTTACCATGGTTGAAAAAAGCCAACATGAGTTGAGAATAACCAAAGTATGCTAGACTAAACCACAGCCTACAATGATCAAGCTCAACACAGATGGGAGTGCCCTTAACAATCCAGGGAAGATAGGGGCAGGGGGCATTCTAAGGGACCATTATGGAGTGTTAATATATGCTTTTGCATCTCCACTAGGCTGTGGTTCTAATAACCAAGCTGAAGTGCAGGCAGCAATTATTGGTATTCTGTGGTGCTTACAACATGGATACAGCAGGGTAGCCCTTGAAGTTGATTCTGAACTTCTAATCAAGTGGCTTAAACAAGAGGCTAAACCTCCATGGAACATTATTGCTTATACTACTGAACTGCAGGTATTGGTTAGCAAACTGGAAACTTTCCAGTTCAGGCATATCTTTAGGGAAGCTAATTACACTGCAGATTCACTCTCAAAGGAAAGCCACATGAAAAGCTATACACAACACTACTACAGCTTTCAGCAGCTTCCAAGAGAGACCAAGGGACACTACAAAATGGACAAAGCTGGCATGGCTAGCTTCAGGAGAATTAAGATGAAGAAGATCAATCAACCACATTGAAGGAACTTCTTCATACCTTGTAATATTAGCTATTATTAATAATGATAATCAGGACCATTGTAAAAGGGAGAGTCTCCCTAATTTACTGCTTTTATAGGATAATCTTCATACCATTAGATTTAGGATTTAGAGTAGCTATCTCTTCCTTTCTTTTCCTCCTGCATATGCAGGTAGTTGCAGGTCTGGAAAATTTCAGGGTGAGCAGCAGCATGTGGACCCTTGGAGAAACAAACTTCGGTGCCCTTGGGTGCAGCATTAGCAGGATGCAACAAACTAAAAATGGAAGTTTGCCAAATCCAACTGAGGCAACCATTCTTTGGAAGGCTGTTAGAGGATGCAATACCACAGGATCATGCATAAGGAGCCCTTTGTACTGCAATTTCAGCCTGCATCTTACCTTCCTCAGCAACAACATCCTGCAGCAACAAAGTCACAAAACTGCAACTTTCAGGGAACACATACAAGACAATAGTAGTAGCTATTATAACCTACAGAATTACTTGCCTTTGTGTTTTTCTGTTTGTTGGTGCAGGGTGATTTGTACCAAGTGGACATGTCCAAACACCTCCAAACTTTGCAGGATTGCATCATATACTAATTTGGAAAGGCTCAACAAGTTTCAGCTCAAAAGGATAATTGGAGACGTTAGGCGAGCGACCTTGAAAAAATCAGCAGTCTTAAGCCTAAAGAGAGAGAAACTTGGTAATTGGAAGCTCCAGCTTGGGAGTCAAGCTTTCAAAATTTGCAGGGATAAAGAAAAGGCCATATATGCAAACATCAGGAAGTTTTAGGTCAAACGGATAATTAGAGACGTTAGTCGAGCGACTTGGAAAAAGTTAATAGTCTCCAAAGCTCTTACTGAGGTCCCTTCCTGTTTGCTAGTTTGTGCAAGCCTTGTTTTGTTTGTTTTTGGTTGTTGTATTATTTCAGGTTCCTGTAGTGATGTATCAACATTCATTAACCACAAATACATAGAGAAAAGCACCAACACAAATTCCAACCACCCTGCAGCACTTAAGCTCCAGCAGGTCAGCATGTGCAGGGTGAGGTGCAGCTTGTGGACCTGTCCAAAGGCCTCCAATCTTTGCAGGGTGTCAGAAAATAATATAATGACAAGGCTCAAGAAGTTTCAGCCCAAACGGATAATTGGAGGCGTTAGGCGAGCGACATTGAAATATTCAGCTGCCTTAAACCTAAAGAGAGGGCCTTTAGTAATTTGGATCCTCCAACTTGGGAAACAAGCCTTCAAACTTTGCATGGCTAAAGGAGAAGATATATATGCTAATTTCATAAAGTTTTAGCTCAGATGGACAATTGGAGACGTTAGTCGAGCGACTTGGAAAATGATAACACTTTCCAAAGCTCTTACTAAGGTCCCTTCTTTAATGCTAGTCTGTGTACACTATGTTTTGTTTGGGCTTGCTTGTTGTATTATTGCAGGTGTCTGGAGTGATATATCAGCATTCTTAAACAACAAATACATAGAGAAGAGCACAACTACAACTTCCACACACCCTGCAACCTCTAATCAGCAGGGCAGCAGGTGCAGGGTGAGGAGTAACTTGTGGACCTATCCAAAGGCCCCCAAACTTTGTAGGATTGCAGCATATATTATTTTGATAAGGCCCAAGAAATTTTAGCCGAAACGGATAATTGGAGACGTTAGGCGAGCGAGCTTGAAACAAGCAGCTGTCTTAAGCTTAAAAAGGAAGAATGTTGCTAACTGGAAGCTCCAACTTGGGAAACAAGCCTTCAAACTTTGCATGTCTAAAGGAAAGGATATATATGCAAACTCCAGAAAGTTTCAGCTCAAACGGATAAGTGGAGACGTTAGTCGAGCGACATGGAAAATGCTAACAGGCTCCAAAATTCTCTTTGAGATCCATTCCTCTCTATTAACCTGTACAGGTCTTTGTTTGTCTTTGGTTATTTGCTGTGTATTTGCAGGTTGTTGGAGACATACACCAACATGCTTTAACAACAAATACATATAGGACAACACCTGCAGCATCTCAACACTTGCAGCAGCTCAACACCTGCAACACCTGCAGCAGCTCAACAACTATTTGCTATGTTGCTTGTCTTTGGTTGACTGTTCTTTTTTAGAACCTCTTTGTTTGTTGTTTGTGTTTGTCTGTGCAGGTACTCCAAGAAGCTTAACCACCTCAAAACAAAGACCAACAAGCAGCCTAACTACAATGGCAGCAACAAGGAGATGCACATAAACATGCACCAGCCTGTACACTTCCCACAATTGATTCCCCTTTTGTTAGTTGCTACTGCAGGTTCACAGTTGCACACCTGCTACAACTTCAAAGTTGAGTATGCTTGGCTTCTCAGGGATCCTACAGCCATCATCACCCACCCTCTGTACCTCCTATATGCAGCACAGCAGCAGCAGTATGCAGCATATGCAGCACACAATAGCCATTGTTTGCTTGTGTGTTTTTCTGGTGTTGTTTGCCTGTGCAGGTACCAAAAGAGAGATCTACTACTGAACCTAACCTGCAACAACAAGCATGCTATCCCTGCAGCTAGAGAGGCAGCAAGGAACTGGATACAGGACTGCAACAACCATGATTGTTTGGTTCCTTGGCTACTTATAGGTGCAGATCCTCATAATTGTAAACAACTGGATACTAAAGCATGGCTTACTAGGGCCTCTGCAGCACATCAAGATCTGCAGCAACCATATATTTGGACTCCCATGCAGGTGGTCGAATGCAGCTACACTTGTTCTGATATTCAGGCTCTCAATCTTCTCCACAACAACTCCAAGTCTGTTGGATACTATAGCTCCATATACTTCCTCTCATTTCAGCCCCCATAGCTAATAATCATGATACTAATGCAATGGCACATTTCACCTGGATTTACTTGGTACGACAAGACTAAAAAGAGCAAAGATGAAAATAATTTTCCCATCCCATGCGAGATAGAAGTTTCGTATACTTGTTCTTCTTCAATGTAGCTATGTCTGGTACGTAGCATAGTTGGAATAGGACTAGTGTAGGTTACTTTCCTTTTTTCTCATGGAAGGGGAGAGTCTCCCTCATTTATTCTTTCTTAGTTGAATTGTACCGAGAGGAGTCCTCTCATAGGTTTACTGCTTTCTAGTAATAGTTAGTCTCTTTTTTGTATTGGGGATGAGTTAGTCGACCTTAATATTTTGGCTGACTTATGAACCACCATAGGATCGGAGGTAAGGTTTATGTCCCCCTCCTTGTATTTTCCTTTGATTATTTATGTTAAGGCTTGGGGGTGTTGCTTAACCCCTGACTGTGCACGAGAGGTGGGAGCCTCGTGTAGAGTCTGTTCCCAAAAAAAAAAAAAAAAAAAAAAAAAAAAAACATAAGGGAATGATTAGGACATTATTCTTAAGTAGGAAAAATCATGGACAAAAGTTATTCCTTTATGTCATATGAGAATAAACTAGATAGGACAAACTAGGCGAGTTTTGAAGTTAGTGAGCCCACCTCTGGCCAAGCCGAGGTGGCGTACATAAATTTCAAACATTTGGCTCTGCGGAGTCATCTATCAAGGTTGTAGGATGATCCAATCTCATAAGTAGAAGTTACGGATGTTTGCACGTTTTTTTTCAATATACATGAGTTTTAAATTCAATTTCACTGAAAGGATTTGTACGAAATTTAAACTCAGATTTCCATCGACAGAATTTCCCCCGAGGCTCAAATTACAACCTAATACACCTAGGACATGCCAAAAGAAGGAAAGGAAGAGTTTTACATACCTTATCCACCTCTTATGCTCACTCAAGCTCAAATCCCATTTCTTTCAAAATCTTCAAATGGTCACAATTACCAAGTGTAAGTTATAAGCCTTTAAGAGTTCAATTTTTAACCCTTAGTTACCTACAGAAATTTGGGCAGCACTTGTCCTACCAATTCAACATTCCCGAGAATTTAACTCAGCCAAAATATCAACAACAATACCCACAAGAATACCGACAACATCAAAAATCACTACAGAAAACAATTTGCACCCATAGTCCTTCTTCTTCTTTTCTCTTCTTTTTTTTTATTACATAAGGCAACGAATTCTACTCCAACTTTACACCTCCAACTAATATCGACATTTCATATTCATTCATTAATTCAAGAACACTTAGACATAATTTGAAAGAAATTTATATTATTTCACCCAATATACAAAAAATTCCACCAAAACCATAATCGACCCAAAACTTCCACGAATGCAATGAAACTACCAAGTCGCATTGTCCTCTTCCAAATTCATTAAGAATAACAATAATTTCTATATTAGAATTCTACTTTCATAATTATATTAAACTATACTAAAATCACATAATTCATTATAACAACTTATAACCAAATTCAAGGTCATGTCGAATCATTAAACTTTTAGTTACATCATACTACCACAACGATGCAACTAACAAGCTAAATAAAATTCAATTCCTCTTCCCTTTACAATCATACCACACAGCCATACACACACTTGCACACCCACATGGCCACACACATACATACATCACAATTTTATGATTTTCATTTAATTCCAATACTTACAACACATACACTTCTTTCATAACATAAAAAAGATAGAATTCTTATCTTTTTCTTCAAATTTTCACTTATCACAAATGTAGTTTTCTCTCTTAATTAATTATACCACGTTGAAGAGAGCATTGAAATTAATAAGGATTCAAGAAGAAAGAGATTTTTAAATCAAAGTTGAAGAACTTGGAAATTTTTCTTTTTTGTTTCCTATAATTTTGGCCAAATGGACCTTATGCTCTCACTCTCTCTTTTGTTCTAATTCTTTAAGTCTTGAAACTTCTTGTAGATAGAAAATATGTAGATGATAATGGGTCTTCTTAATTAATTTATTACATAGAATAAATTTTCCATGGGCTTGGGCCACCCTTTTTTTGGGCCTCAACTTCTCTTATTATTATTATTATTTCTTGAGCCCAAAAACTATAAATCTTATTATTAAAATTCATGAAACTAATTTCCAAAATTCCAATTTTACCCTCGGCCTTCCTCCGTATTTCCACATCAATTTTCCCTAAACATCACACCAGTATTAAATAAAATAAATCATAACCCCATTCCTAGCTAGTCAATTTTTTTTGAATGCGCAAAAATGCGGGATGTAACATAATGGTTCTAATAGTTGTTCAGGAAGAATTCCAAACTTAACAGCTACATAAGGAGTCACAAAAGACAAAGTAGCACTTGGATCTAGTAATGCATAAAAATCATGAGAAAAGAATTGAAGAATACCAGTAACAACATCTGGTGAGTTCTCTTGGTCGTGACGATTAGTTATAGTATATAGATGGTTTGAACCTCCACCTGCCCCTGAATTAGCATCTCTGTGATTATTTCCGTTGGGTGTTGCTACCAAAGAAGATTTGGCTCTATTTTGCTCATTACCTTGGTTCCACACGGGATATTCTTTAAGAAAGTGACCTATCTGCCCATACTTATAACACCCATAGTGCTAACAAGACACTCTCCCAAATGAGGCCTCTTACTCTGACAACAATATGTCTTCCATGAAAAACTCTTAACCATACTTCATTGGGACTAAAAGCCTTGAGCTCTGATATTCTTATTTCCTTGAGACTTCTGGTCATTCCTATTATTAGCTGCACGGGCACTAGCTATGGATGGTGCATAACTAGAAAAACTCTTCTGAAATAAAGAGAGGTTGCCATTTCCACCCTTATGATTGTTTCCTTCATTACTTGTTCCACCCTTCTGATAGTTTCCTTCATTTCTTGTGGACTTTATTTTCTTATTCTGGTGTTCTTATCTATACTTCTTATTGTTCTCAACTTTATATCCTTCTTCTTATTGTCCTCAACTTGTTGGGTATGCATCATGATTTTAAAGGTGTCCATAAATGTGAAAGGTACTAAACCAAGGAATCAATGATGAATTTTTAGAAAGTTGCAGAAAAATGGCACTAGAAACTGATGATGGAAGCCTTCATGAATCGTGATAAGAACCATAGACCGTGGTGTGAAACCATGGTGGAGTTTTATAAGCTCAGTCTGTAGAGGATGAACTACTATGGAGGACCACAGACCGTGGTAAGCACCACGGGCCATGAAACCCTCCGTGGTGAGACCTCTCCAAAGTTCTCAGGAATTTTTCACAAGGCAGGGTCCACAAATGACCACCATGAGCCATGGTGTGTTTCACGAACTGTCAAGGTTTTCATGAAGAAACTTTAGAGACTACCCTACAAGTCCCTTTTCATGGGACTCCACTATAGACTGTGGTGAGCACCACGGACCGTGAAGAGTCCCCATGAAGTCTCTTCTAGCCAGATCTTTAAAGGGATATTTTGGTCTTTTCTTGTGTTTTAACCTAAAGTGGTGTCATTTTGAGGGAAAAATTCACCTATCTAAAGACCCTAGAACCTTCAAAGCCTAATTTTTCAACTCTAACTTCTCCAAAACAAATCCTCTTCTCTCAAGTTCTTCCAAGGGCTTTAAGGCAAGTCTAGGGTTTCCAAATTCAAGTCATTCAAGTTTCCTTTCTTTCTCAAGTGTTCTTAGGGATTTCATTTCCCTCAAGGTATATGGGTTTTCATCCATGGGTCTTTCCACCCATGGATCCCAAATATTTACTCAACCTCATATTTCAATTCAAAATGATGAAATCTTATGGGCTTTTACATGATGACTTTAAATGGATAAATTATGATATATTTAAAGTTTACTTACATATATTGATGGATATTGACTCTTGATTTCATGATGTTATTAAAGTGCCTATATGAATGATTGAAAAGATTTTTAAGACATATATGGTGGGTTGCTTTAAGAATGTGCATTTTATACATTTATATTACTCACATGCATGTGAGAATTCTTTAAAGGCATTGAAATGGTTTTACAAAATGAACCCACCTAGTTTCTTATAAAAAAAGTTGAAATCAAGTTTGACTCCAAATGAATGTTATGAAGTAAATGATTATGGAAGGAACTCTCTATGAAATGATTCATTGATGAAGGGCTTCTTAGCAAAAGTAAGGTTTCAATGGGAAAGGAAAATTCTAGCATTGAATCAAATGGAAGGTTTTAATGAACTATTCCACAGATTGATGTTTTAATGTTAAAGTTATATAATAGTTATATTATATTAATGTTTAAATGTTATTATGTGGGACTTGACCTAGCACCGAATGTAGCATGCAGATGGGGGCTTGACCGAAGGGGTCCTTAAGTAAAGTCTCATGTTGCATTAACTATGTGCCACTATAGGGTCCCTTGTCAGGTATTTTAGGCTAGTGGATCCACAATTAGCCATTAAAGTTAAAGTTAAAGAATGTTTAAAGTTGATTGGAGTTCTACCTAGCAAGTAGTCTCCCCGTGCCAATGTAGGGGGATATGTTGGATTCCATAAAATAGTTCGCATAGTCTTAAATGTAAGTTACAGTCGGTTCCCCATAAAATGAATATTTTAAGGATTCACATGATGATTTTCATGCATTCACTTATGCATATTTCCTATATATGTCTCTCTCTTATGTTCTTCATTTCATAGTATGCTCACATACTTAGTACATTCAAAGTACTAATGCATACTTTTTCCTACATTATATACTATGTAGGGACCGGCATCTCCCCACACTCTCCTCTCCATGGCTAAGTTGAGCGTTGAAGGCTTCCACTTTGGTGTGTTCCCATGTTCTAGGAACGACACTCCTATTTATCTAGATAATGTTATTTTTAGACATTTAAATTAAGTTTGATATGTTTGACTTAACCTTGATTGTGAGGTAGGGACATGTCTTAGCCCCCGCCAAGTCTTAATGTGGAAGGTATTGTTGGACATAGTAAATGATGTTATGTTGTCTTTGACTCTTGTTAATGTGAAGCCCCTTAGTCCCTATATCCCTTATGTTTCTGTTTGATATGTTTATCATTACTAATGAAATGCTTAATGAATGCTAAGAGGCTTAGGTGAGGTACCTCCGGTTGTCTCATTCACCGTGTCATATCTAGGTCCTAGGCTTGGGTTGTAATAAACTTGGTATTAGAGAATGAGGTTTTGAAATGGTCCTCAGAGTACAACATACCATATCAAATAGGCTCTTGTTCATAGTTGTGAAGTGCACCACAACTATGAATATAAGACTATGGGATGTTTAAGAAGGTTTTTACTTCTTTCAATTCATGTTGTGCCCTAGAGTGTCCTAAGTTTTTCTCTAACTAACAACCGGTTTTATGTTGTTTAGATAATGCCTCATGGAAGAGCACCTCCAAGAGAAAGGGTTGACAATGAGGAACATGCTCCTCCAGTTCCATATATCCCATATCATAAGGAAGGGGTAGTTCATGCCGAGTTCGGCAACATTGTCACATTATTAGCTTGAGTTGTATCCCACCAAGGGCATCAAGGTGTCCCTCATACTCAAGTGAAAAATTTGGCATCTTGTATTTATGATTTTCAAAGGTTGAATCTGCCCGAATTCAATTATTCTAAGATAAGTGAGGATCCTATGGAGTTTATCGAAGTGGTGACCATATTGTGGCTATAATGGGTGTGACACCTAATGAAAAGGTCAAACTAATTACTTACCAACTAAAACATGTAACTCGAATGTGGTATTATCAATGGATTGTAGAGAGGAATGAAGATAGGGGACTAATAGAATGGGAAGAGTTCAAGGGTGCTTTCCTAGATCATTTATTCCCATTGGAGCTTAGGGAGGCCAAAATCCAAGAGTTTATCAACCTCCATCAAAGGAGTATGAGTGTGAGGGAGTATTCCCTCAAGTTCACAAAACTGTCTAAGTATGTTCCCTTTGTTGTCTCTAACCCCCGAGAAGGATGAGTAAGTTTATTACTCGTGTCTCAAGCTTGGTGTCCAAGGAATACAAAATGGCCATGTTAGCTAAGGAGATGGACATCTCCCAGTTAATGAATTATGCTAAAAAAATCAAAGATGAGAAGTTGAGGGAGAAGTCTCTAAGGTTCAAGAAAGCTAGAGTAGATGGTAGAGGGTACAACCCTCAATGGTCCAATTATGGTACCATTGGCAAGGGTCAAAGTGGGCAATAATTTACAGGACAAAGTTACACTAATAATCCTCCTCCGAAGTTCAATAAGGACAAAAGTCCCAACCAAATAGTACTAAGAGAGAATGTTGGCGTCTAAGCTTTTCCCTTATGTAAGAAGTGGAGGAAGACCCACAAGGGGGAGTTCTTGGCTGGCTCAAATGCGTTCTTAAGGTGTGGCAAACTTGGTCACCAGGAAAAGTATTGTAGAGGTAGTGGTGGTAATAGGCCTCAAGGCCAGGTTGCTCATGGACAAAAAGCTCAAGGAGGTAGCCAACGCACCAACCATTTCTATGCCTTGCATGAGAGGCAAGAGGTTGAGGAAGCACCAAATATTTTTATCGGTATGTTACGATATTTACTTTTGATATACATGCATTGTTTGACCTAGGTGCAAACTTGTTAGTAGAGCCTTATTACCTAAAATGTTAGTAGAACCTTATTGGGTGTCTACCCCCGTGGGTGAGTCAGTTGTAGCTAAAAAGGTCTATTGGGGTTTCCCGTGTCCATATTGCATAAAGTCATTCCTTGTGACCTTATAGAGATTGACATGGTATATTTTAATGTCATCCTTGGGATGGATTAGTTAATACATCTTATGCTTCCATAGATTGTAGGACTCATCGAGTCAAGTTTTCATTCCCAAATGAGCCTGTTCTTAAATGGGAGGTTCATGATTTGGTGGTGAAGGGTAGATTAATTTCTTGTCTCAAGGCTCGAAAATTGATTTCTAAGGATTGTATTTACCACCTAGTGAGTGTTAGGGATGTCGACTCTAAAAGTCCCCATCTTGAGTCGATCCCCATAGTTAATGAGTGTCCCTCCCAAAAGAGAAGTTGATTTTAGTATTCATATCCACCCTGATACCCAACCTATCTCTATTCCTCCTTAATGAATGGACCCGATAGAATTGAAAGACCAATTAAAAGATTTGTTAGAAAAAGGATTCATAAGGCTAAGTATTTCACCGTGGGGTGCCCCCGTTATTTTTGTAAGAAAGAACGATGGGTCGCTTAGAATGTGCATAGACTACCGGAAATTGAGTAAGGTGACTATTCAGAACAAGTATCCACTTCCTAGGATAGATGACTTATTTGATCAACTGCAAGGGGCGGGTCACTTCTCCAAGATTGATCTTCGGTCAGGCTATCACCAACTAAGGGTGTGGGATGTGACATTCCCAAGATCACATTCCAAACAAGGTATGGTCACTTTGAGTTTGTGGTAATAAGTTTTGGGTAAACGAATGAGCCGATGGTGTTCATGGACCTAATGAATAGGGTGTTCAAACTCTACCTTAGTCTTTTTTTGTGGTGTTCATTGATGATGTGTTGATCTACTCTCTAAGTGAGGAAGAACAGAAGGATCATTTGATGGTTGTGCTACAAACGTTTAGGGATAAGCAATTATTTACAAAATTTAGCAAGTGACAATTTTTGTTATAGGAGGTGGCCTTTTTTGGTCACATAGTGTTTGGAGAGGGGATTAAGGTGGATCCTAAAAAGATGGAGGTGGTCAAGAATTGTCCTAGACCATTGTGTACTTCGGATATTAGGAGCTTCTTGGTTCTAGCTGGTTACTATTGAAGATTCGTTGAAGGGTTTTCTTCTATCTCATCTTCTAGGACAAAGTTAACTCAAAAGAAGGAAAAATTCATATGGATGGATGAGTGTGAAAGGAGTTTCAAAACTTTGAAAGATCAACTTACCTCCGCTCCTATTTTGACTCTACTGAAAGGATTAGAAGGGTTTGTTGTTTATTGTTATGCTTCAAAGATTGGTTTGGGTTATGTCGTAATGTAAAACAGTAAGGTCATAGCCTATGCTTCTAAGCAATTAAAACTATTTGAGCGTAAATACCCTACCCATGATCTTGAGTTGGCGGACGTAGTTTTAGATTTGAAAATTTGGCGGCACTACCTCTATGTGGTACATGTAGATGTTTATACTGATCATGAAAGCCTTCAACATGTGTTTACCCAAAAGGATCTTAATCAAAGATAAAGAAGAAGGCTAGAGCTTCTCATGGATTATGAATATTTGTGCATTATTATTTGGGTAAAGCCAATATGGTTGCCGATGCACTTAGTAGAGTGTATATCGATAGTGTGGCCCATGTTGATAAAGGAAAGAGGGAGTTAGTGAACGATGTTCACCGATTGGATAGATTAGGGGTAAAGTTGCATGGTACCAATGATGGTGGTATGGTTATCTAAAATGGGTCTGAATCCTCTTTGGTAGTGGATGTCAAGTCGAAACAAGACCTTGACCCAAAACTTATCGAGTTAAAGAAGTTAGTAAAGGAAAATAAGGTAGAGGTCTTTTCACAAGGGGGAGATGGAGTGTTATATTACCAAGGTCAGTTATGTGTTCAAGATGTGGATGGACTAAGGAGTTTGATCTTGATGGAGGTACATAATTATGCATACTCTTGCATACTCCATTCACCCCGGTTCGACTAAAATGTATCAAGACTTGAAAGAGTTGTATTGGTGGGGTGTCATGAAGAAGGACATAGCGAGGTTCGTGTCCAAATGTCTGAATTGTCAACAAGTGAAGGACGAACATCAAAGGCTGAGCCCAAGATATTGAAATCCCTACTTGGAAATAGGAAGATGTGAATATGGATTTTATAGTGGGTTTGCCTCACAATTGGAAGAGGCATGATTATATTTGGGTGATTATTGATATAATGAGTTAGTTGGCTCACTTCCTACCAGTTAAGACTTCTTATAGGGCCGAAGATTATACAGAGTTTTATATTTAGGAGTTGGTGAGATTGCATGGTGTGCCATTGTCAATCATTTTGGATTGTGGTACTCAATTCACTTCTCACTTTTTAAGATTATTTCAAAAGGGCCTCGGTACTAAAGTAAAGTTAAGCACCATATTCCATCCTCAAATCGAAGGTCAAGCTGAAAGGGCAATTCAAACCCTAGAAGATATGTTAAGGGATTGTGTGTTGCAGTTCAAAAGGAGTTGGGATTACCTTAAAAAATGACCATGATTCACCCGATGTTCCATGTGTCAATGTTGAGAATGTGTGTAGGAGACCCTAACTCCATTGTGCCTTTGGAGATAGTGAATGTTGAGGAGAATTTGACCTATGAAGAAGTCCCGATTGAAATTTTGGGTACTGGATAGGCCTATGGCTACCTCAAACAAATAAATAACTGACTGAAATGAAAGACTGAAACAAAACTCTCAAGCTTCTCTGAATGCGAAGAGTTCTTACAAAATCTGAGTAGAGAGTTGACCTTCAACCATGTATGATATATAAGATAGCAGAAATGAAACTTACTTAGATGCTCAACTCAAGGAGCATAACTCTGAAAATAACTCAACTCAATAAGGCATGCGATATAGTAAAACAATGCTTCAAAAGGTATGCAGTAGTATATGCAACTCAGTATGTTAATACATAATACTTTACTTCTTAGGAAGTTTCTCTAACTAACAACCATCACTACGAGCCTCATTATGATACAATGTTCTGCCCATGTTGCTAGAGACATCCTATACCTTGCCAGGCGTATAGGACAATATTGAACTATAGATACATCTTAAGAGTCCCCTTCTGGGACTATAAGGAGTCGCTTGAATGAATTGTATGATCCTACACACTGGAGGTGTAGGTTATGAGGTTTGAGTTATCTACACTCGTACTCAAACCATTACTCGATATGACTCCCAAAATAACTTTACTCTCCTCATGTATGAAGTGAGTTTACTTACTCAATTTAACTTTTTAATCTCTTTTGGACGTAGCTCAAACTTAACTTTGCTTAACTGATCTCTTCTCTTTAAGATAGGTAAAAATTCCATCATGAATAATGCATTTAAAAGCATACGTTAACTTCTCGATTCAATCTCAAAAATAGATGCTAAATGTAAAAACTCAACTCATTTATACATAAAATGCTCATGCTCAAAATAAATTTCAAGAGACTTCTTTAACTTAACTAATGCTCAAACTCTTTCTTAACTAAATGATTGTACATAATCATTCTTTACTTAAAAAAAATGCATAGATTATTAGGTGGAGAACTCTACTGGTGTTCCTGTAAATACAAACATGAATCCATAATCTTAAAAAATCATATCATCAAGGTATAATCAAATGTACATACTGGATTTAATAAGGAATAATATAGGTACTCAAGAATTTACTTTATTGGAATTGAATCTCAAACCGAAAGTTTAACTTTACTGTATGAAGATGTGGGGAATCAGGACAAACTTAGTCCAATGTTCTGATAGCCTTACATAATAGGGATGAAGGTTATGTAGTCGAAAATCGAAGTTTTGGCCTTGAAATCTTGAACTGTAGGTTTTTTTCTTCTCCCCAATCCTTTCTCACAAAAGTTCTAAGCGTTAATGATAGGAAAACCCTATTGAGTACTGATAAGAAACTGATTTTTGTCCCAAAACATATTAGATTAATTTTCAGGAAGGTGGAAATAAACCCAAATATGTAACATCACTCAAAAATGATTACAAGTGCCTCAAGAAATGTCGTGGGAATATGCCGCTCAAGTAATGCATCATCCTTAATTTTTTTGGAAATATGTGTTCGGAATATTGATTAGGGGGTCAAAACCTACGGAAAAATGGTCTCGGTGGATTTTTGGGACCTGTATATCAGAAGATAGATTTTTGAAAAATTCACGGGAGAGTTTTCCGGCCGAATTGAGTTTTTTTAAGAGCGTTTTAGACCTTTCCCAAATTATTAGTCAATGAATCTAGATGTCTTTAGGGCCTAATCCGACTCTATAAATTCACCTAAACCCCTAATTCTATTTATTCTTCTATAATTCATCTATCAAATATTTCTCTCTCTCTCTCTAAAAGAGGCTCTCAAAGGTTTCAATTGAAGAATTCAAGTAATCTACTCAATTTCTCCATCAAACTCTCAAGTTCTTCCAAATTAATTGGTGTTCTTACTTAAGGTATGTGGGTATTGATTCATGGATTCTTTCATCCATGAAGCTCAATCAATTTCTCAAGGTTTTCTATCAAATTAAAGTATGGTATTTTATAGGTTTTATGATCTCTATTCATATTGCATGAATTATGATTCAAAATATGATCATGAGTCTATTTTGATATAAGTTGGTGGTTATTGCATTGAATTGAAGAGTTTTCCCATGAATTCTCCTATTTTTATCTCTAGGGTTCATTATGTAAATTATGAGTATTTTGAATTATACTTCCAAAGGATATATCTATATTAATTATGTATGGGCTAGTATAAATTTTATGATCATGCATGTTTTTAAGTGAATTACACTATTTTCGAAGTCAATGGATTATGCAATTGAGTTTTTACTCTAAGTTTAAGGTATGAATTTCATACAAGTTATGAAGTAAGGTGACTTAGGTCCCTATATGGTGACCTAAGACCTAACGATATGAATTATTCAAATATGATTGTAATGAGGAAAGTACAATTCTCACATTACAAGTATGTTATGAAAATAAGCTACTCTATGATTTCAAACCTAGGATCATGACTATGATATATGTAATTATAATTTCTATGCTATGTACTTATTCCATGGGATTTGACTTAGCATCGAGTGGACGTGAGGTGGAGGACCTACGAAAAGCCTTAGAAGCACCCTCATATCCCATAAACTATGTGCCACCATAGGTTGCCTTCATGGCTTAACTATTGGATCCATATATAGCGTATGTATGACCCGCCTAGCGGGATAGAGTATACCTTGACAAGTAGATTCCCCTTTTCTTCATTGTATATGGATACAAAGGGATTCTATATTATAGCTGGCATGGTCTTATTATCGGTTATGGTGCTTATCTGACATATGAATGATCTCTTAAGTATGTTATGATTTTGAATTTATGCTTTTAAGTGCCTTGGTCAATATGGTTTTCTCATGACTTTACGTATTCCATATTATATCATGTATTTTACTTGACCTTTGCATTCAATGATTTACATTGCATGTCACGCCATCATACATAGTACATTCCAACATACTAATGCATACTTTTTGCCTATATTGTCTCATAATGTAGGAGTTGAGGTTGAAAATCCTAATCGTCCACGTAACTAGTAGGCATTCTGTATCCGACTGTTTTGTGGAGAGTCTTTTTTTTTACGAGAATAGACCCTACACAAGTCTCCCACCTCTTGTGCACAGTCAAGGGTTGAGCAGCACCCCCAAGCCTTATCATACATAAAAAATAATGTACAAGGAAGGGGACATAAACCTTACCTCCAAAATTGAGGTGGTTTATAAGGTTGCTAACCTACTAAGGTCAGATAGCTCATCCCCAATGCTATAAAGTACCTTCTAAATACTAGACAAAGCAATAAACCTATGAAAGGACTCTTCTCGATACAATACGACTAAGAAACTTCATAAATGAGGGAGACTCTCCCCTTCCATGTGAGTACAAGAAAGAACCTACACTAATCCTATTCAAATAAGCTACATTTTATACATAGCTAAAGTGAAGAAGAACAAGTATATGAAACTTCTAGTTTCCATGGATCGAGGTCATTCTTTTAGCTTTGTCCTTCCTAGTCTTGTCATACAAAGTTTGTCCAAGTTGTAGAACTTTGTAGTCCTTTTTGTTTTTTGTTGGAGGTTTAGACGTTGTATCTTGTTGACGGACACACCATATCAAATATAACAAATAAGAACTTATTGTTGTGAGTTATTCCTGTTGATTGCAATCGAATTGATGCTCTAGCTTGCTATTGGAGACTACAACTATGTATAGTAGAGTTTTTGTAGTTGTGGACCTTCCTAAAATGTTGTTGTTGCTGCCATTCTACAGAAATCCTGCATAAAGTGGCAAAGGAGAAAAGGAAGTCCAAGTGTTAGATGGTGTGTTGCATGTCTGCTATGTTGTTGCAGCTCTGCAATTCTTTTAGGGAGATGGATTTGGGGATCTTGTTCTTAGATACTTCAGTTGTATAGTGTACGTGCATAAATAAGCAAATAAGATAACGACCTCCAAGAGTGCTGTATATTAGAAATATTGGAAGATGTTGTGGTTGGTGTCAGTTGGTGCAAGCTGTTGGATGTTGGTGGCAGCTGAAAATTCCATTTTTGTAACTGTGGTGACTATGGCAAGTTGTTGGCTTCTCTTTGTGTTGGTTGCTGCATTTTTGAAATGTACAGCACCTTGGTGGAATAAGGTATGGGTGGTTCTTGAATTCTGCAAATGCTGAACTATAGAGATAAGGGTGTTGTAGCCTACATTGAATATAGCCTATTGCAGCTCTTTGGATAATGTTTTGCAGCTACAGGATCAGTTGTTGTAGTCTACTGCAGTTCTTGAAGTAGTTGCAAGGTGTTGGATGGCTCAATTGATGCAGTTGCTTAGTGTACCTGCATAAATTAAACAAGCAAGAAGAGTACTCCAATTGTTGGCTCCTATATTGTAGCCCTATATCATTTTTACATCTCCTAAATAAGCTCCTAGTTGTCAGGTGTTGCATCTTGCTCCTATTGACTGTTGCTGTTGTATATAACTGCTCCAGGTATTATTGTTGCTGAGATGTTGTAGGTTGTAGGGAGTTGTTGTTCTGTGGAAATATATTTACAGTAGAGAAACTCCTAGAGGTTGTAATCCTGCACTATACCTGCACCAAAAGAAACCAAGGAAGGAAAATATACTTGTTGAAGTATATCTACAACAAGCTGCATTGAATGTGTATGATCCTTTTCAATTATTAGAAGGTGCATATCTGCCATTTTTATAGGTTGTTGGATGTGAAAGATGTTGATCTTGAGTGCTGTAGGTGTGCCTCCAAGAGATCCCTGCTATAGCTATATTGAATGCGCCAAGAGAAGCCTATTAGAGCAGCCTGCACCTCAACTTATTAGTTCCGTTGTTGTAGCTCTGTATCATTTTTATATGTCCAAAATAAGATCTAAGTTATAAAGTGTTGCATCATGCCACTGTTGTACCAGGAAACACACTTGAGTGGCCCTCCAATTGTTGGTTGATATGTTGCAGCTCTACAGATACTTACACAACTAAGAAAGACAGAGAAAAAAAGAAAAATTCTATTTTGATCCTAACCTGTAGAGTTAGTTTGGTTAATCTAATCATGCACAGAGTTGGGGAGACTCTCCCCTTTGTAATGGTCTCAACTATAGGACCTTCAAAGTAGCTATGACTATGCATAGTGATATCCAATTTGAAGAATAAGTTAGACCAACAATGCTGAAGAGGTCATGGTGGTTTCTTGATTCTCTTGAGTCTTCCTCTTTTTAAATTAGGCATTCCCAGCATGTCTAATTCCATGTGAGCTCTAGCTTCTTTGGGAAAATCATGTTTGGTGAAGTAGAGTTCTTGGTAGGTGCATTTATGAGTGTATTTGGATAATGCATCCGCTGTGAAGTTAGCTTCTCTGAAGATCTGGTTGCATTTGAAAGAGTGGCATTGATTGAGGATGTTGTTTAAACTATCAAGCAACTCTTTAATAGACCAAGGGGGCTTTACTTCTTGTTGGAGCCACCTGATTAAGAGTTGAGAATAACCCTCCAGGACTACCTATGAATAACCAAGTTGAAGACACCAAGAGAGACCAAAAATTACAGCCTTAATCTCAGCCTGGTTGTTAGTTCCTGTGCCCAAGGGGACTGTATAAGCAAAAATAAGTTCACCATGTGCATTTCTAAGGATTCCTCCACCACCAATGTTGCCAGGGTTGTCAATGGCACTACCATCTATGTTCAACTTTACCATGTATTCTGTTGGTTTAGTCCAACAAACAGGAGTGATTTTAACATCATAGTAGCATTAGTCAATAAGAAGGACAAGGTCACTCCAATTGTTTGGCCACTTGATGTAGGGAAATGCAGTGTTGAGCAGTTTTGATGTGTCTTTGTAGACTGAAAATTTGACTCTTGCAAGAATAGATTGTTTTCCACCATACTGGGAAACATATATATTTTTCCAAATATTATAACATATAAAGACAGGAACTGCTTGTAACATAAGCTTGTGGGATTCATTCCAGTGCTTTGAGGTCCACCACCTCATCAACCAATTTATAAGAGGTGTATACTCCTTATTTATTCCTAAAGAATTAGAGAACACCTTGTAGAGAGTCTTCATTAATCGAGGTCTAGTTTTCAAATTGGTTACTATTTTCTTTTCAAAAGAATTTTGGTTACATTGTATATTGAGGGTGAGCTAGGTACATTTCTTAACCCCTGCCCATACTCATGTTTAGAGGCATCTATGCGGACATATGTTCGAGTTCATGTTATCAAATGATATTTTTAGATTTCTATTCATGTTTTAGACTCTCTTATGATGTTTTCGCTTTTACATTTTACCTTATGTATGCTTATGATATGTACAAGAGGCTTGCTTGGAGTACTTTGGGGTTTCGATCATCGTGTTATGACTAGGCCCTAGGTTGGGTCTTGACAAACTTGGTATCAAAGCAGAAGGTTTTTCAAGTGTCCTAGGGCGTCCAATATGCCACGTCAAGTAGAGTCTTATTAATGGGTGTGAAGTATGCCACACTTATGAGTAGAAGGCTATGAGGCATTTAGGAATTATTACTTCCTTTATGATCCATTCGTGCAATAGAGTTTACGTTAAGACTTCTCGTCCCTAACGGTCTTTCTTTACGATTTTTCAGAAAGATAGCTCCAACAAGACCGCCATTTTCAAGGGGAGATAATTTTAATGAATCCCAAGCTCTCTCTCTCCTCAATACCATGGTCCTATACCGGACCAAGTGACTAATGCAGATTTCTGAACAACTATTACTATGCTAGGCCGAGTGGTGACTAACCAAGGTGTTGTGGATCCTCCTAATATTCCTACTCTAGCCTCAAGAGTAAGGGACTTTGCATGAATGAATCCTCCGGAGTTTCATGGATCAAAAGTCAATGAGGATCCTCAAGAGTTTATTGATGAGGTCTACAAGATAATGAGTATTATGGGGGTGACTTCAGAAGAAAAAATAGAGTTGGCGGATTACCAACTCAAGGGTGTTGCTCAAATATAGTACATTCAATGAAAGTTAGAGAGGATGGATTAAGGTCCTGTCGAATGGGATGCTTTGAAAACTTGCTTTCCATGATCATTTTTTCCCTCTTGAGTTAAGGGAGGCTAAAGTGTTGGAGTTCATAAATCTTTGACAAGGAAATATGGGGATGAGGGACTATGCCCTAAAGTTTACCAAAGTATCCAAGTATGCTACTTCAATGGTTGCCGATCCACGTGCCCGAATGAGTAAATTCATATCCTGGTTGTCTGACTTGGTTTCTAAGGAATGTCGCACTCCTATGCTTGTTAAGTAGATGTACATATCTCGGATCATGACTTTTGCCGAACAAATTAAAGGAGAAAAGTTCAAGGAAATGAGAATGAGGGATTCTAAGAGGGCCCAATAAGAAGGTGGGTTTCCAAATGCTAGGACCATTGGTATTAGTGGATGCTCTCATCAAGGACTAAGCTCAAGAAAGAAGTTTTTTAAGGATAGGGTGACATACCATAAATCTAAAGGAGAAGGAGGCGTAAATGCTAGTAACCCTCCCTTTCAAAAATATGCAAGGTGTGGAAGGTATCATGAAGAAAAGTGCTTGATGGGAACGGGTGCTTGCTATGGATGTGGAAAGATGGGACATAAGCGATCCAAGTTCCCTTTTGTTGCTAATAAGGGTGGAGATGGTCGTCTTATAGGAGGACAAGTGCAACAAGGCACCCAAGCTCAACCTAAGGGTGGCTAATGCAACAACTGATTCTATTCTCTTCAGGCTAGGAAAGAGGTTGATGAGGCTCCCAATGTGGTCACGGGTATGTTACGAGTCTTTAACTTTGATGTTTATGCATTACTTGATCTGGGTGCCCACTTGTCTTTTGTTACTCTTTACATTGCTATGATATTTGATGTGTGCCCCAAAGTGTTAATAAAACCTTTTTCGGTTTATACTCCCATTGGTGGTTTGGTATTAGCCAAGAGAGCTTATAGAAATTATCCCGTATGGGTGTTGCATAAAGTTATTTCATGTGACCTTATTGAACTTGATATGACTGATTTTGACATCATTCTTGATATGGATTGGTTACATGCTGCTTATGTATCTATATATTGTAGAACTCGTGTGGTTAAGTTTAACTTCCCTACTAAGCCTGTTATTGAATGGAAGGGTAATGATTCAGTGGTTAAGGGTTGATTCATCTCATGTATTAAGTCCCAAAAAATTATTTCCAAATGGTGCATTTGTCATATGGTGTGAGTTAGGAACACTTATTCCAAAACTCCTACTCTTGAGTCAGTCGTTATAGTTAATGAGTTTTTCGATATGTTTCCCGATTATTTTCCTGGTATTCCTCTCCAAAGGGAGATTGACTTTGGCATATATCTCCTTCCTGATACCCAACCTATCTCTATTTCTCCTTACCGTATGGCTCCGATGAAACTTAAGGAGTTGAAAGAACAATTTGAAGGATTTGTTGGATAAGGGTTTTATAAGACCAAGTATTTAACCATGGGGTGCTCCCGTGTTATTTGATAGGAAGAAAAATGGATCACTCCGAATGTGTATAGACTATCAACAATTGAATAAGGTTACCATAAAGAACAAATATCCAATCCCAGGGATAGATGACTTGTTTGACCAATTACAATGTACAAGCTACTTTTGTAAAATTAACCTTCATTCTGGTTATCACCAATTGAGGGTAAGAGAGTGTGATATTCCCAAGATGGCTTTTCAGACAAGGTAGGGTTATTTTGAATTTGTAGTAATGTATTTGAGTTGACAAATGCTCCCGCAATATTCATGTATTTGATGAATTGTATTTTCAAGTCATATTTGGATATGTTTGTAGTGGTGTTTATTGATGATATCTTGATTTACTCTCTAAATGAGGAAGATCATATGGGTCACTAGAGGATTGTGTTGCAAACATAGAAGGGAAAGAAATTATTCGCTAAATTTAGTAAGTGCGAATTTTGGCTAAGAGAGGTTGCATTTCTTGTCCATATGGTATCTAGTGATGGGATTAAAGTAGATCCAAAGAAAATAGAGGCAGTTAAGAATTGGCCTAGACCATTATCTCTTTCGGACATTAAAAGCTTTTTGGTCTAATCTGGATACAATAGAAGGTTTGTTGAAGGGTTCTCATCTATTGCTTCGCCTTTAAATAAGTTGAAACAAAAGAAGGCAAAATTCCAATGGTCGGAAGAATGTGAGAAAAGTTTCCAAATATTGAAAGATCGTCTTATGTCAGCTCCTATTTTTACATTACTCGAAGGTTCAGATGTTTTTGTTGTTTATTAAGATGCTTTATGTGTTGGTTTTGGTTGTGTCTTGATGCAACATTATAAGGTTATAGCCTATGCCTCTAGGAAACTTAAAGTACATGAAAGAAACTATCCAACCCATGATCTTGTACTTGCGGAGGTTGTGTTTGCATTAAAAATTTGGCGCCACTATCTTTATGGGGTGCATGTTGATATGTTTACTGACCATAAAATCTTGAAATATGTGTTTATTCAAAGGGACTTGAACCTTAGGCAAAGGAGGTGTCTTGAACTCCTAAAAGACTATGACATGAGCGTATTCTACCATCCGGGTAAGGCAAATGTTGTAGTCGATGCTCTAGCTCGGTTGTCTATGGGGTAGTGTTGCACATGTTGAGGAATGTAAAAGGGAATTAGTCAAAGAGGTCCATAGATTAGCACGTTTAGGTGTGTTTTTTTTTCTTCTAATGTTATAGGTGTTCTTATACATAATTGTTCGAAATCATCTCTTGCAGCAAACGTCAAGGCCAAACAATACAATCATCCAATTTTGGTCGAATTAAAAAAGTCGGTTGTCGAAAAATCTGTTCAGTCTTTCTCCCTTGGAGAAGATGGGGTACTATGTTACCAAGGTCGGTTGTGTTTTCCAAATGTTGATGGAATAAGAGAGTTCATATTGAATGAGGCCCATAGTTCTCGGTATTCAATTCATCAGAGATCCACCACGATGTATTGTGACTTGAAGGAAGTGTATTGGTGGAATGACATGAAGAAGGGAATAGCAGAGTTCGTGGCTAAGTGTCCTCATTTTCAATAAGTGAAAGTTGAACATCAAAGGCCAGGAGGTCTAGCTCAAAAAATCGAAATTCCTACATAGAAGTGGAAATATGTGAATGTGGACTTTGTCACGGGTTTGCCTCATATTAGAAGACAATATGATTCTATTTGGGTCATTGTGGACCGAATGAGAAAATTCACACATTTTCTACCAATCAAAACTTCCTATGGTGCCGAAGATTATGCTAAGTTGTACATTCGTGAACTTCTGAAATCTTATGGTGTTCCTTTGTCGATTATATCGAATAGAGGTACCCAATTTAGTTCAAATTTTTGGAAGTCATTTAAGAAAGGCCTTGGCACTAAAGTCAAGCTAAGTACCACTTTTCATCCTCAAATCAATGGATAAGCCGAGAGAACAATTCAAACATTGGATGATATATTAAGGGCATGTGTGATTGACCTTAGAGGAAGTTGAAATGACCATTTCGATTGATTTAGTTCTCCTACAATAATAGTTATCACTCTAGCATGAGAGGAATCAGACATGATGAAGCGATATCCTTATCTCTGTCCATTCATTCAAGCCTAAAGGTACTAACTTGCTCATGATCAAATCGATTAAACTTCTACGCTTCAGCTCCATATGTCATTCATATGCATGTATGATTCATGAAAATGATTTTTCTCAAGGACTATGTTTTATTTTAAGTATGAAGTTTACATGTTCTATCCATTTTTCAAAGTGTCCTCATTTCCATGTTGGGTTTCTAAATCCTCTTTCCATGTCTTTCCTATATTAATTGAATCTCATTCGAGGACGAATGTTCCCAAGGAGAGATATTGTAACATCCCTAAAAAATGATTACAAGTACCTTAAGAAATGCCTTGGGAATGGGCCGCTCAAGTAATGCCTCATCCTTAATCTTTTTGGAAAATACATGTTCGGAATATTGATTAGGGGGTCAAAACCTATAGAAAAATGGTCTCTGTAGATTTTTGGGACCGGTATATCAGAAGATAGATTTTCGAAGAAATTCACAAAATAGTAAGATCTGTGACAGGTCCGCGTCGCAGACCTAGAAGAGTTTTCTGGCTGAGTTGAGTTTTTTTAAGGCATTTTAGACCTTTCACAAATTATTAGTCAATGAACCTAGATATTTTTAGGGCCTAATCTGACTCTATAAATTCACCTAAACCCCTAATTCTATTCATTCTTCTACAATTCATCTATCAAATATTTCTCTCTCTCTAAAAAGGACTCTCAAGGGTTTCAATTGAAGAATTCAAGTAATCTACTCAATTTCTCCATCAAACTCTCAAGTTCTTCAAAATTAATTGGTGTTCTTACTTAAGGTATGTGGGTATTGATTCATAGATTCTTTCATTCATGCAGCTCAATCAATTTCTCAAGGTTTTCTATCAAATTAAAGTATGGTATTTTATAAGTTTTATGATCTCTATTCATATTGTATGAATTATGATTCAAAATATGATCATGAGTCTATTTTGATATAAATTGGTGGTTATTGCATTGAATTGAAGAATTTTCCCATGAATTTTCCAATTTTATCTCTAGGGTTCATTATGTAAATTATGAATATTTTGAATTACACTTCCAAAGGATATTATCTATATGAATTATGTATGGGCTGATATAAACTTTATGATCATGCATGTTTTCAAGTGAACTACATGATTTTCAAAGTCAATAGATTATGCAATTGAGTTTTTACTCTAAGTTCAAGGTATGAATTTCATGAAAGTTATGAAGTAAGGTGACTTAGGGCCCTATGTGGTGACCTAAGCCCTAACGATATGAATTATGCAAATATGATTGTAATGAGGAAAGTACAATTCTCACATTACAAGTATGTTATGAAAATGAGCTACTCTATGATTTCAAACCTATGATCATGACTATGATATATTTAATTATAATTTGTATGCTATGCATGTATTCTATGAGATTTGACTTAGCACCAAGTGGACATGAGGTGGGGGCCCTACGAAATGCCTTAGTAGCAGCCTCAAATCCCATAAACTACGTGCCACCGTATGTTGCCTTCATGGATTAGCTATTGAATCCATATATAATGTACGTATGACCCGCCTAGTGGGGTAGAGTATACCTTGGCAAGTAGATTTTTTTTCATTGTACGGGTAGACAATGGGATTCCATGTTATAGCTCACATGGTCTTATTGTCGGTTATGGTTTCTATCCAACACATGAATGGTCTCTTAAGTATGTTATGATTTTGAATTTATAATTTTAAATGCTTTGGTCAATATAATTTTCTCATGACTTTACTTATTCCATCTTATCATCTATTTTACTTGACCTTTGCATTCCATGATTTACGTTACATGTCACGGCCTCATACCTAGTACATTCCAATGTACTAATGTATACTTTTTGCCTACATTATCTCATAATGTAGGTATTGAGGTTTAATATCCTAATCATCCACGTAACTAGTAGGCGTTCTCTATCCGACAGTGTTATTGAGAGTTCTCATTGATTGGGGACTAGTTTTCAAGTTGGTTACTTTTTTCTTTTCAAAAGACTTTTGGTTACATTTTATATTGAGGGTAATATAGGGACATATCTTATCCCCCTCCCATACTCATATTTAGAGACATCTATTTGGACATATGTTTGAGTCTATGTTGTCATAAGACATTTTCGAATATCTATTTATGTTTTATACACTCTTATGATGTTTTCGCTTTTCCATTTTACCTTATGTATGCTTATGATATGTAAAAGAGGCCTTGTTGGATCCCTTCAGGGTTTTGATCATTGTGTTGCAACTAGGCCCTAGGTCGGGTCTTCACTAAATGCCTCATTAAATCTGGAAAAAATCGAGTACGGGTGCCTTTCTAAGGACCGTACAATACATCACTTATCGTGAAGGTGTATGTGGAAAGTGCTACTAGATGTGATCCTAAGGGATTTTCTCTATAGGCACCCTTTACTTCTTGTAGACCCTTTGATGGGTCATAGAAGTGCATTGTGAAAAATGCACTCGCTCCTGAAAGTTGTACTTGATCAGGGGGTCCTTTGTTGGGTCTATGAAAACTTCTATTGTCCATAGACCGTATCATAGGTCGTGAGCATATCTCGTGAAATTAGTCTTAGGGAATGGACATTGAATCCCTTCTATGGACAAATTCTACATCCGTAGAATAATCTACCGGCCTTAGAGACCATCTTGAAGAACCCACATATCTCATAAATTTTTTGCCAAGTGTTGGGGTTTCTACGAGCCTCTCCAAGGCCCGTGGTGCACTCCAAGTATCGTGAAGAATGCTCGTGGACCCCTTGACAACTTTCTTCTCTAAGAGTTTTTGTTCTTGAACTTAATCTATGCTAGAATATTAGGGGGATTATAATAGATGTCCACAGAAATGATACAGATCAAGGTCGAGGGGAGGGGAGTTTAGATGAGCCCTTTTTACGGACCGTATAACCTTTTATGATCCATACGGAGTCCCATAAACCTATTGCACCAACAACTTATTTGGGAAATTTCCTTTGTATAATGTTCCAACTCAAACTAGCATGAATAGTGTTTGAAAGAGACATAACAACCCAACAAGAATGCAACAGCACATCAAAATGCATAAAACCAAGGAGTACTAAACTCCAAGATAAAACATGACTTAAAAACTCATTTCATGAACATGCATGCATACAAAAATATGAGAGTAACTGAAATGGATGAATTTGAAGGAGTGAATATGAAGAAACTTAATCCCTCATGTTGGAATCGAAGGAAAGATATGAGGATAATGAGAGTTTATATCTTCTTCAGCCTCCCATGTTGCCCTCAACTATTTGGTTCCTCTAAAGAACCTTCATGAATGCAACTTCTTTATTCCTCAACTTTTAGACTTTCCGATGGAGAATCTTAATCGGAACCTCTTCACAAGGTAGGCTCTTTTTCACACCAACACTATATAAAGGCACAATAGAGGTAGGATAAGAAACAAACTTCTTCAATAATGAAACATAAAACATCAGATGTACCGATACCAACTCTGAAGGCAAATCCAACTCATATGCCACCTTACCAAAATGCTTTAAAATCTTATATAGGCCTACATATTGGGGACTAATTTTCCTTTCATACCAAAATGCATCAAACATTTCATGGGTAAGATTTTTAAGTAAACCTAATCATCAACCTTAAATTCAAGCTCTCTTATCCTCACATTATCACGACCAGACCTAAGGCCTAGTCATAACACGGTGATCAACACCCCAAAGGAAACCAACCAAGAATGTTGTTCATATAATAAGCATACCTAAGGTAAAGTAAAATTAAAAACTTCATAAGATTCTAAACCACGAATAGTAAACGAAGAATGTCACATGACAACATAGACTCTAAACATTTATCCAACTAGATGCCTCTATTCATGAACATGGGCGGGGGTTAAGACATATCCCTATCTAACCCTCAGAATTAAACATAATTAAAAGTCTTTGTAAATAATAATCAAATCGATATCTAGTCCTCGATAAATGAAGACTCAACACAACTTCATCGGATATGGAAGCTAAACTAGCCACGTAAATGGATATGATCCTCAACCTTAACCTGTACATTATGACATAATGTAGAAAACAATCTACATTAGTACATTTGAATGTACTAAGTATGAGGGCATAAGATGCAACGTAAATACTGTAATGCAATGGTCAAGTAAAGTACATGATAAGATGAGATAACTAAAACATTAGAAAATCATAATGAACAAAGCATTTGAGAAGCATAATTAAGATCTTGAAAATACATAAGAGATCATACATATGTGGGATAGGAACCATAAACGACAATAAGGATATGCGAGCTATAACATGGAATGCCGATGTTACTCCTATACCAGAAAAAGTGGAATCTATAGGCCAAGGCAGACTCTACCTGCTTGGCGGGTCATAACGTACGCTATATGTGGATCCACTATCTAGGCCATGAAGGCAACCTACGGTGGCACATAGTTTAAGAGATATGAGGTTGCTACTAGGGCTTTTGGTATGGCCCGCACCTCAAGTCTACTCGCTGCTAAGTCAAATCCCACAAAATACAGATGTAGCATAGACATCGTAATGAACATATATCATAGTAATGATCATAGATTTGAAACCATAGAGTAGCTCATTTTCATAACATAACTCCACTGTGAGTGTTTGTCTTCCACATTACATAACATACATATGTAATTCATATCATTCCTTAAGGCACCACCTTAGGCCCTAAGTTATCTTTTCCATAATTTGCGTGAAAATCATGATTTGAAATATTCTTATAATTCTCTATCATAATTGAAATACATGATCATAATTCATACTTAGGAATTAGGGTAAAATATGAATGCATGATCAATTGATTTGAAAACTATGAAATTGACTTGAAAAATGCATGATCGTATAATTTCTAACAGTCCATACATAATTCGTAAAGATAATATCATTTAGAATTATGATTGAAAAATACCCATAATTCATAACATGAACCCTAGAAATCAATGTAGGAGAATTTATGGGAAATTTTTTCCATTTAATGCCATAATCATAAAGTTATATTAAAATAGACTCATAATCATTATTAGAATCAAATTTATGAAATTGAAATAGAGATCATAAAATTCATAAAAATAGATACTTTAATTAATTGAAAACTAAGAAATTGATTATGCTCCATAGGTGAAAGTACCCTAACATCAATTACCCACATACCTTGGAGAACACAAAGAATTTGGAAGAATTTGAGAGTTTTGATGGAGAGCTTGAGTGAATTTCTTGGAAGTCTTCAATGCAGTCCATGAGAGTCTTTTGTAGAGAGAGAAATATTTGAGTAGGTGAATTATTTATGAATGAATGAATTTAGAGGTGTAGGTTAATTTATAGAGCTGAATTAAATCCTAAAAATGTTCAAGTTAATTAAATAACAATTTGGAAAATGTCTAAAGTGATCCCCCACTTAAAACTGAATTTGGGACACATAAATCGCATTAGAAAAATGTGATTTATGAAATATAAGGTAAATCGCATTTCTTGAATGTGTTCTATGCTTAATTTGCCCAAAATTGATTTTTAGCTAGCTTTCGTGTAAAATTGCACTACAGGGAAGAAATTCCGTAATGCGGACTTGCCACGCATCCTCCTGTTTTGCAAAATTCTAGAAAAATTCATCTTTCGATATACGAATCCTAAAAGTCCATCGAGACCATTCTCCCATAAGTTTTGACCCCCTAATAAATATTCCAGACTCGGATTTGCCAAAAATAAAAAGGATAATGAGTTACGTGAGCGGCCTATTCCTAAGGCATTCTTAAGGCACTTATGAGCATTTTGCAAAATGTTACAATATCTCCTCCTTGGGAAAATTCGTCCTCGAATGAGATTCCACTAAGATAGAAAGGACATGGAAAGATGACTAGTAACCCAAGATGAACATGAGGAAACCTTAGAATGCATAGAACATGTAAACTAAGTACATAACATAAAACATGGCCTTTGAAAAAAATCATTTTCATGAATCATGCACACATATGAATGACATACGAAACTGAAACGTAGGAGTTTAATCAATTTGATCATGAACAACTTAGTAACCTTAAGCTTGAGTTGAAGGAAAGAGATACGGATAACGCTTCATCATGTCCACTTCCGCTCCCCACATAACACTCTCTAGTTGATGTTTCCTCCACAACACTTTGAGGGACGCAACGTCTTTATTTCTTAACCTCTTCACTTGCCGGTCTAAAATTTTCACCGAAACTTCCTCATAAGTCAAATTCTCTTCAACGTTCATAATTTCCAATGTCATAAAGAGATTGGATCACCCATATATTTCCTCAACATTGGCAAATAAAATACTGGATGAACCATAGCCAACTCAAATGTCAAGTCTAACTTATATGCCACTTTGCGTATACACTTAAATATTCTACAGATTCCTACATATCTAGGACTCAACTTTTTTTCTTACCAAATCGCATTACACCTTTCATAGATGAAACCTTAAAGTACACCCAATCTTCCACATCAAATTCAAGCTCTCTCCTTTTAGTGCCCGAATAGGACTTATGACGACTTTGAGCCGCTTTTAATCTTTCTCTTATGAGTCTTAGTTTATCCATTGCATCAACTACCAAATCTCGACCAATCAATGCTATCTCACCCACTTTAAACCATTCCACCAGAGACCTACATCTTCTCCCACATAAGGCTTTAAAAAGAGCCATTTGGATGCTAGATTGGTAACTCTTATTATAGAAAAACACAATCAATGGAGAATGCTCATTTCAACATCCTTTAAGATCAATCACACATGCCCTTAACATATGATCCAAAGTTCGAATATTTCTTTTGGCTTGTCTGTCGGTTTGAGGATGGAAAGTGGTACTTAGCTTAATTCTTTTACCAAGACCTTTTTGAAATGATTTCCAAAAAAGTGAAGTAAATTGGCCACCCCTATTCGGTATAATCAACAAAGAAACACCATGAAGTTTCACAAATTAACAAATGTAAAACTTAGCATACTATTTAGCACCATAAGAAGTTTTGACCGATAGAAAATATGTTGATTTAGTTATTCAGTCCACAACAATCAAAATAGAATTATCACTACCAGAAATTGGGCCTATGGGAACAGATTTACTAGTAACAATTTCTAAACCATTTCTATAACCTATCTAGTGCATTCATTATGACCGTTGCTAAAAGATTTTATTTTCACTAACAGGACTTAGCCACATGACCGTTGCAATAGTATTAGCATAGCAATAGAATTTTAAAATATAATCTATGGTAACAGATATCTAAAAATTAACTTGTATTGGAATGGTTCATTGATCATCTAAATTTTCCCTCCAACATTTTCCCTCAATATTTTCATCACCCACCAAATATTATTAATTTATTTTTATATTTCTTTATTTCTATATACCCAATTTAGAAAAAAATATATAAAAAATATAAAGAGTATATACTTTTAGAAATAATATTTCACTCACAAATGAGAAAGTATACTCTCTCTTCTCTCTAATCTTTTCTCTTCTCTCACAAATTAGACGTAGGAGCCACTGCAAATCAGAGGTAATTTTTTTAGATTTTGCACTAATCTAACTTCATATTTGACTATTATGAACTAAAATCTTCAAAGCCCTCTCATATCTTTGAGGGATTGTATGATCTTAGTTGGTGTTTTGGTAATTTTAACTGCATAATAAGAGGTGTTTTGTGATTTTAGCTACATCTGTGAGATCTATTGCTATTTATGTTTGTGACTGGAGCTTGACTAAGAATTTTTCAAGAAGTTTGGTCATTTAAGGTATTATTCTTTAATCTCTTTTTCGCTCTCTAAGTTTTTTTCTATGGAGTTAGTGAAATAGTCAGATTCTGTTGTTGCATGTGCTAAAAAGTTAAAACTGTGAATGGTCTTTTTTTTTTAGGGTTAGTGAAATTTGTTGGATTTTGTTGGTAGTTGAAGTTGTGTGTTGTAATTATTTAGTTGTATCCGTGTATTGTTGTTAAGTTTTTGTTGTTAGTTACATTGTAAATGTAATAATTTAAGTTGGTTCTATTTCATGTATATCCTGCAATGCAATTTTATAATTGTAGGAATACTATTTTCTATGATCATTATGATCGAAAAAAACTAAGAAGTTGATCACTCGGGTTATTTATATTCTTAGTGACTCGACTAACTATTTTGATCTTGATTTCTTCTGATTAAATTCATTTAATAACAATGCTATTGATGGAAAATGAGTGAAAGAAATACAAAGAATTGAAAAAAATTAAAGAATCCACATACTGCTAGTAAAAGAAGTTTTGTTGTGATACGTGACAACTTGGTGTGTTCTCTTATTAAATCATTAATTATAATTTTGTTCATTAAATGTTTATTGATACTAACTATTATGTAACTAGGAAAAATAGAAGGAAACTTCTGGTGAAGGACACTTATGAAGATACGATTACTAAAATTGTATTAACAATTTATATTTGACATTATTTATTTGTTATATATATAGTTTGATTATCTTCAATTCAATTCATTTGAACTTGATTTGTACGCTGAAATGGAAAAAATTCAAAGTCAGCAAAGTGAAGAAGGCCAAGAATCTATTGATGCTTCTACCACTGTTATTGGACCTGAACATCCAGGATTTATGAGATTTTATAGGCGAAGAGTTAGTAAAACTATTGTGAGATAAAAGAAAAGTGGTGAGTCCTCCATAGATGATACCAATGAGATAAAAAAGATGATGGATGGATTGAAAGATAGGATGGTGAAAAAGTTAGAGCTTCAAAAAAGAGGCATACGCCATGAAATTACAGTTGACATACTTAAACGCTTTAGTCGTATGTATTATGGGATTCAATTGGATGGTAACATGTTGGCAGCAACTTGTGCTCAACCACAACAAGAAGATATCCAACCAATCAATCGACCATCTGCTAGTAGCAATAATCAAGGTATGATTCTCTTCTTCTTTTTCTTCTTCTTCTTCTTCTAATTTATTCATAGTTGTCTGTTGGGAAGGTGCTGGCAATTGTTTTCTTTCATTTGTCTATTTAAGTTTTAATTCATCTGCCAATTATCCCAAAGTTATTATCAAGATAAAATTTTGTGGTTCTCTAAAGCGGTCATTTTATTCACACTATGTGATTTTTATATTTATATGTTAGAATCTATATATGTGTGTGCTTTTACGTATGTGTGGTTTTGGTTTTGGTTTTAGTTTTGATATTCAAAGACTGTGATTCTAGTTATTATTTTTGTTGTTGTATTCAACACTTTGTGGTTTTAGTTTTAATTTTGGCATTCCAATTACGTGGTTCTATTTATGATTTTGGAACTGTTATTCAAATATTGTGGTTTGGATTTTAGTTATTGTATTAAAATGCAATAGTTTTAGTTTTTGTATTCAACTGATGAGGTTTTATTAATGGTATTCAAATGTTGTAGTTTTAATTTTTGATTATAGGTTTAGTTGTGGTATTCAATGGTTTATGGTTTTGGTTTTAATTTTTGCATTTAAATGATGTTGTTCTGCTTATAATTTTGGTATTGTTATATAACTGTTGTTATTAATATTTCAATTTAGTGGTTTGGATTTCGATTTTTATATTCAAATGCTGTAGTTTTTTTTAACGGGAACAGATCCTACACAAGGCTCCCACCTCTCATGCACAGTCAGGGGTTGAGCAACACCTCCAAGCCTTATCATAAAATAAAAAAGTAAAATTATACGAAAGGAGACATAAACCTTACCTCAGAGCTTAAGATGGTTCATAAGTCGGCTAACCTGCTAAGGTCGGCCTACTCATCCCCAATACTAGACTGAAAGTGATAAACCTATGAGAGTACTCATCTCGATACAATGTGACTAAGAAAAAACGTAAATGAGGGAGACTCTCCCCTTCCATGGAAATACAAGAAATAAACCTACACTAGTCCTATTCAACTAAGCTACATTAAAAACATAGCTAAATCGAAGTAGAGCAAGTATACGAAACTTTCCATTTCTATGGATTGAGAGCGGTCATGTCATCGTTGTCCTTCTTAGACTTATTATACCGAGTTTGTCCATGAGATATGAATGCGTGATGTCATGATGTTGCTGTTTTGCATATGAATAATGTATTCGTCATTGCAAAATTTTAAATTGGCTAGATTTTCAAAGTAGCTCGACTAACGTCTTCGATTATCCATTCGAGCCTCAACTTCTTGAGTCCTCTAAATATTGGAATTACTATAATTCTGCAGCAGCTGGAAGCCATTTAGGTATTGGAATTTGCATGTTGAAGCATTTATGTTGTTGTCCAGGAACCTGCAGCTTTGGATATGCTGCATTTCCCCATCTGCAAAGTTTGCCAATGTACCGTGATCCATATTGGAAAAATTCCATAAGTACTGCAGCTTGTCTTGAGTGTTGAGAGTTTGAGCAGTTGATAGGTGCAGTATCTCTGATGGCTTTGTTGTTGATGGCTACCTCTATGTGTTAGTTTTTGATGGAGGTTGAAGTTTGTGTGTTGTGGCTTGTATAGACCACAAATGTTGCTTTCTTTAACTCCAGCAACCTGCTGCTTAACTACCTGCAACATCCTATACTTGTAGTTTCTCCTTGTGTGCTGCAGGTTGTTGGAGTTGTTGTTGGACTCCAATATTGAACCATGTATTGATGTTGTGGTGAGGATTGAAGTTCAAGTGTGATGCAGCATATACTGGGGGATGCTGTAGTTTTTTTTTGGAATTCAACTAATGAGGTTTTGATACTTGTATTAAAATATTGTAGTTTGGATTTTGGTATTCAAATTTTATTGTTTTGGATTTGGTTCTCTATTTGTATGATTTTGTTTAGAATCTACTTGGTTAATGTTAGGGATATTAATACTATTAACAAATTAACGAGCTCTTCAAAGTTACTTGCACATCTAAGGTTATGGTTTTTTATGTTGCATTTAATCTTAAAAATGGACTAAATTCACATGTCATTTATAAGACTTTGCAATGTTAGCCAAGACTTGATAGGTAGTGTTACTTTTATTTTCTAAGAAAGCTTGATGCCTTTCTTCCCACACCTCATGTCACTGCCTATCTTTAATTTGACTATAATTGAAGTTCTAGGAGATAAATGATGAAAATTGACTCATAAATTTTATTTATCAACTTTTGTAGGTGGAGAAAACAATCTAGGTGGTGATGAAAGTATGGATGAGGATGACATTTGAGATTTGCTTGGAAGTGGTTGAAACTCTTACATCATGACAAGATCTTTTGTTGATATCATGAAGTCTTATTTTATTATCCAGTTGAAACTTATGCCAACTGTTGTATATTTTTCCCATGGATTGTATTGCAACTAGTTTTTTCTGCCTATGGCGGATGACATTATGATTTGCACATTTTGTATATTTTGCACCTATAAGGCGGGTGACATGTTGATTTGACTGAGATATTTTAAATTTGAATCAATCATCTTTTATGGTATTTACAATTCCATATGTCAAATATTTATAATTACAACCCAAGCTATTGAAACATATATATACTATTCCAATAAGTATAATAGATCTGTTGCGGTAGTATTTTCATTAGGACAAGCTACAAATTGTTTCAACTGATAAGGACTATTACATTAAGTAAACAAAACCATTGAGGTAGCCCTTCAGATCAATGTAACGACAATACCAATAACCCATAGTAAAAAACGAATAATTGTTGTAATATAAATATCAAATCTGTTAAAATAAAGATAATAGAGCCGTTGCAAAACATCCAATGTGACGGTTTTTAGCGTGCCATTTATTTAAGGAAATTGTTTTTAGTAAGGGATGAATAATCATTGCAATAAGACAACCTTAGGGAACAGTTATTGTAACAGTTACATGAACTGTTGCCATATAGCTATTGTAATGTTAGTTAGTGCGGCGGACTTACCACCCGTTTCCATAGTGTTGGTGTAACATGTTGGAGGCCTACAACAATGATATCTATACTATTGCTATACACACATTTTCTAGTAGTCCATGTTATCTCCAAGTATGTAGCAAGCCTGTTACAAAGTCCATATTGACATCTTCCCACTTCCAAGTAGGAATCCTAATGTCTTGAACTAAACCTTCCGAGTTTTGATGCTGAACTTTAACTTGTCGACAATTAAGATACTTAGCCACAAACTCCGCTATGTCCTTCTTCATGTCATTCTACCAATACACTTCCCTCAAATCACAATACATAGTAAATAAATACCTAATACATAATACATTTACCCATATGCCATCAACACCACATTCAAGCCTAGTTCTATAACCATTCTAATACACTCACTTAAAGCCCTTAACAAGAAATTATCAATATCCCACTACAATCACTCACACACCGATAACCATATATTGAAGCCTACCATTCTAACCACTTTACGTCTCCCTCGAAGTCAACATCACTTAAGAATTTTCTTATCTACCTTAGTATCTCTACATTCGCATATTCATTACCTCCTACCAAAGGTACACCAATATACTCTTACCTAACCATTTTACCTAACAAGACACCATCTTGCTCTACCTTCACCTCTATAGCCTTAAATGGAATAAACATACTTCAATCATCACAATACAGAACACCCACTCTATCCCTAATCTTTTCTAACTGATCTATCAAGAACTATGAGTTCCCTTGAATACCGTTTCTCTTAGGCCATTTATATTCAAAACTCCTAAGAAATTTGGTAATGAAATACTCCATCTCCCCTTATGAGAGAACCTCAATTTTCTCATCAACTACCAATTTGTAATGAATTGCCAATCATAATTCCTAAGTACCTCAAAAAATAATACCACCCTCATTAGCTTCACTCAAACTTACCCCTAAATACCAAATCCTATAGGGGTATTAACCGAAAAAGGTTCTAGCAAGATTTTTGGGAATACATCACAAAATGCACAAATCATGAGATCGTTAAATTCAACTTAAAACATAACTTATAATCTGCTTCATGAGCATGTTATGCATATGCAATGGTTTGGAAGAGCTAAAACATAGGGGTTCATGAGTATGAACGTCGAAGACTAGCACCTTTATGGATACTACAACTCAACCACCTAGGTTATCGAGTGAATCATGGCACAACGAATACAAAACCAACCCTACCAATCATTACCATAACTAAAGGAAACTCATAACATACAAAATAAAGAAGCTCGAGCCATCTCTCTTCCTCTTCTAGTAGCCATCGGATAATCCCTCATCTTGTGCAACATATCACCACAGTTGTAGCAACCCTCCTTATAGGATACATTCTGTTGGATGTGTCCTACCACACCTTTTACAAGGGGAGAAGGGACGTCCTTCTTGGTTTGTCCTAGACACCTAAGCATTAGCAAAAGATAAACCACTCTCAGTTCGAGCCCTCTTGGACTCTCTTTGGACATCTCTTTCAACTTCTCTTCCTCTATTTTCTTATAATATGTCAAGAACCTAAATATATCCATTCCCTTCAATGACATGGCCGTCTTACATTCTTTGTAAACCAAATTCGAAACTCTTAATATAAGTTTATTTATTTGGGTTTGGGAGTCGGACACCAAGGTCGAAGCATATTTGGACAACTTTATGAACTTGAGGGCATACTACCTCACACTCATATCACCTTGCTTGAGATTTATGAATTCTAACACTTTCTTTTACCTTACTTCAATTGGAAAGAAGCGATCAAGAAATACAACTTAAAATTCTCCTATCCTATGGGGCCTCTTTCAATCCTTTCGGCCTTCCATTGGTCAAACTACACTCGCGCAATACCCCTAAGTTGACAAACTTCCATCTCAGCCTTTTCCTCTGAAAACACCCCCATAATTTCCATAATATTATAAACCTAATAATAAAAGTCTTAGGGATCCTCATCAACCTCTGAACCATGGAATTCAGGAGGGTTCATCCTTGTGAAGTCTCTAACTCGTGAAGCTGGTATGATCACATATAGGGGATTCATTACTCCTTGGTTGGCTATCATATGATCTATAATAGTGATAGTAGTCTAGAACTCCTCATTAGTTACTTGATCAGCAAGAGGACCATTAGCTTGAGGTACTAGTCTCCTTGGAGGCATGTTCTGGAAATCGCAAAAAATAATTGTTAAAAGGGAAGGAAATTTTAGAACATACTCTACCACACAAAATATATCATAAAAGAAGTGAGAATTCTTAAAATGTCTTATCGAATCATATACATTGATGTGGGTCTGTTCAAACCCATTAATAAGACTCTACTTGACGCGGCATGTTGGACTCCCAAGGATACTTAAACCTTGTGCTCTGATACCAAGTTTATCACGACCCCACTAAGGCCTAATTATAGCACGGTGATCAAAACCCCATAGGGATCCAACCAATACTTTTGTTCATATCATAAGTATATATATGGTTAATTAAAAGTGGAAACATCATAAGATTGTCTAAACCATGGATTAAGGGGAGGCTCATGAAAGGGGCCACGACTGTAGTGCCCACTATAGACCGTAGTGCCCTCCATTGTGGACAATCCACCCAAGTATAACCCACCTTTGACTTCCTAGCCCAAGTCTATTACTACGATGGTGACTATGGCATGTATTGGCCATCACAGGTTGTGGTAGAGTCCGTTCAAGTGGCCGAATCCAATTTTAAGTTGGAGGTAGCTTGGTCATTCCCTTTGTTCTCATTAATGAATTTGCATGATTTTATTGACTTATTCTAACCTATTAACTACCCTAAGGCCTCCTAACTCTCTTATTCTCACCCAATTACTCAAAAACACAAAATCCTTCCTCTAAAAGGTTATCTTAAGAGTCTTCTTTTTCCTCAAGAAATTTATAGGGATCTCTTTCAAGGTTAAGCTTCAGTTCTCTTTAATTTAGGGATTGTTACGGTCATGGTATGTGGGAATTCATCCCTGGGCCTTTTCACCCATGGAATCTCAAAGATTTCTTCTGAAAATCTCCTATGAATTCTTTTTCTAAATGACCTAGTTTCATTATTTTCATTGGGTCTTCCTAAGTATGATATATTTTGATGCTATTAGCTTAATTTTGCATATTTTACATTAAATTGCAGGATTTCGAGATAAATTTCAAAGACCTATGTTCAAGTACAATTTATGAGCTATGATAATGATCTTCAAGTTAAGTTCAATAAGAAGTTTTTCAATGATATTCAAAGATACTTTTAAAGCAAGAATTTACGAATGATGTTTCAATGATTCTATAAGCAAAGAAGTTATAGTGAAATAATGACAATTCTTGCATAATCATGTTAAAGAAGATAAAGGTTCTGATGGTAAATCCTCACACTCATGATGAAGTAGATAGATGCATTATTCTTATGTTATCTTTATAAATTTGGATTAATATCTATTATTATCATCCTTAATGATGTAATGATTTTGTTTCATGAAAGTTTCATGGGATAATGACTAAGCACCAAAAACACTTTAAGGTGGGGTTTGGTCCGATATGCCATTATTTCTACCTAAGAGCACCTTAATAGAAAGCTTTAGTCCCAAACTATGTTGCCCAGATAGGTTCAAGATGCCAATATGGTGAAGATAGTGGATCCATATATAGCACAGTTAAAGAGAGAGTACTTTCAAGAAGTCTATCCTGGTAAGGTAGCCTTCCCCTTTCGATGTGGGGTTCATCGGATTTCATGTAAAAGCTCGCATGGTCTTATATGTCAGTTAATGGTCGTATCCTATAATATTTAAATAAAATCTATGTAGTTCTTATTATAACCATGCTTTTGAAGCATTGACCAATGAGTTATGATATTTTAATGCTTTCCTACTTTTACTCATGTTTTAAGATATTGGTCTTTCATCCCATGTTTCGTATTAATCATATCTTAAGTTTATTTTTCATGTATACTTCTCCTCTACTTAGTTTATTGCATGTACTAACATATACTTTTTGCCTACATTATATCATAATGTAGGTTTCGACGATCTCACCCATTCTCCCATTTGTGGTTAGAGCTTTTGATAGTTTTATTTGTGATGAGTCCTAATGTTCTGAGGTTATGAAAGTTTAGTTTCATTGTGGTATTTGACTATGTCATTTCTCTCTCTTATGTTGCCATGGGTAATATAGGAGCTTGTCTTATGCCTCCCTCATGTTAGTAAAAGCATGTTATATGCTCATGGAGTCTATGTTATCGCATCTTTTGATGTTTTTTCCTTTATTGTGATGTTCTTATGGAGTCTTTAATTCCACTTTTATGATTAGCTTATTTTATCATTTACCTTATGTATGCTAATGAATGATATGCTAATAGTCTTGGTTGGTGTCTTTTGGGGTTCCGATCACCGTGTTAGACTTAGGGCTTAGCTTGGGTCATGAGAAACTTGATATCAGAGCATAAGGTTCAAGTGTCCTATGGATTCTAATATGCCACATTGGTTAAAGTCTTGTTCATTGGTGTGAAGCCCTGTATATATATGAATAGGAGGTTGTGAGGCATTTTTAGGAAAGCCATCACTTCTTTCATGATCTCATCATGCCATAGAGATAAACTCTAAGGTTTTCTTCACTAACACTTTCTCTTTACGATAATAGAATCATGCCTCCACTAAGATACCCCATCCGAAGGAACATTGCAGAGGAGGAGAAACAAGCTCCAAATAACCCTTTGAATGAACATGTATCTCATGTGGAGTCCCAAGACTCTTTCCAAGTTCTTTCTCAAGCCATGGTGGCTCAAATGAACCATGAAGTGGTGGCTCCCGTGAACTCTAATGTGTGTACGACAACTAGCTGAGTTTGTGATTTCACTTGTATGAACGCTCTTGAGTTTCATTATTCTAGGGTGGATAAGGGTCCACCAGATTTCATAGAGGGGAATGGTAAGATTGTTGGAATCATGTGTGTTAGTCTAGTTTAAAAAAGCAGACTTGACAGTGTATCAACTCAAAGCGGTAATAGATAGGTGAAAGAGGTCTAAGTGAAAGTCCCATTGAGTGGGAGGAGTTCAAACATGCTTTTCTTAATCGATTCATTCCATTGGAGTTGAGGGAGGTGAAGGTGAGAGAGTTCATCAATTTGCGCATAGGTAATTTGAGTGTGAGGGACTATGTCCTTAAATCACTAAGTTGTTGAAATACGACCCTTTTATAGTTGTCAAACAATGGCTCGTATAAGCAAGTTTGTTTCAAGCATTTCCAATTTTGTGGTGAAAGAATATAGAAAATCCATGCTCACTACAGAGATCGATATTTCGAGGGTTATGACACATGCTGAGCAAATAGAAAAGGAAAATCTTAAGGAGATATCTAAGAGGGAGTCCAAGAGAGCTCAAACAGATGGTGGTAATTTCTCTCATGGTAGGTCCAGTAATGGTGGTTGTCCTCAATTTCATGGAAAGTATTTTGGCTAAGCTTCATCAAATACTCTAGCCCCAAAATTCAATAAGCATAAGGTGCAAAATTCTAAGGCACAAACAGGATCCCCGAGTGGTCAAGTCATTCCTCCGTGCAGGAAGTGTGAGAGATATGATAAGGGAGAATACCTAGAGGGATTGGATGTGTACTATAGGTGTGGAAAGCCTGGTAATAATTCAAAGGAGTGTATGAGTAGTACTAGACCCAGACTCAAACTCAAGCTACAGGTTGTCTAGATCAACATGCTATTACTTTAGGTAGCGATCACTGCCAAAACATATTCAATGCCTTTCAGACTTTTCAAGAGTTATAGGAGTCCCCCGTTGTCTTGACTAATATGTTGGAAGTCTTTGAATTTGATGTTTATAGATTGTTAGATCCGGGTGTTATTCTATCATTCATTATTCCTTATCTTATTGTGAAATTCATTGTTAGACGGAGATCTTGTAAGAGTATTTTTCAATATATACTTGTGTTGGTGAGTTAGTTGTGGCTACAAGAATTTATAGAAAGTTCCAGTTGCAGTTTTTCCCAAAATTACCTTAGTTAATCTTATAGAGGTTGATATGATCGATTTTGATGTTATTCTTGGTATGGATTAGCTTCATGCATGTTATGCTTCTATATGTTGATGGAACTGTGTGGTAGAATGAAAATGTAGTAATTCCATGTTTAAGGGTCAATTCATCTAATGCCATAAGCTCAGAAAATAATTTATAAAGGTTGCATTTATCATCTAGTATGGGTTAGAGATACTGATTCTTAATCTCCTACTCTTGAGTCAGCTTTGATTGTTAATGAGTTTCTGGAAGTTTTTCCCAATGATCTCCCAGGTGTTGCTCCTAAAAGGGAAATAAAATTTTGGTATCGAACTTCTCCTTGATACTCAACCTATCTCTACTCCTCCTTACTGAATGACTCAGATAAAATTGAATAAGTTAAAAGATCTATTGAATGATTTGTTGGATAAGGGTTTCATTAGGACGAGTGTCACTTTATGGGCTGCTCCGGTTCTCTTTGTTAGGAAGAAGGATGGTTCTCTTTGAATTTGTATTAATTACCGATAATTGAACAAGATCAGAATTCAAAATAAGTATCGCATTCCAAGAATTGATGACTTGTTTGACCAACTTCAAGGAGTAAGTTAATTTTCAAAGATTGATCTTCCATAAGGTTATCATCAACTCCGAGTAAGACAATACGATATTCTAAAGACTACTTTTAGAACTCAGTATGGTCACTTTAAATTCTTGGTTGTGTCTTTTAGACTAACAAATGTCCCTGAAACTTGTATGGTTTTGATGAAAAAGATGTTCAAACAATACTTGGATATGTTCATAATTATATTCATAGATGATATTTTGATCTACTCTCGGAATGAGAAAGAGAATGATGATCATTTGAGGATTGTATTTCAAATTCTCAATGAACATCAGTTGTTTGCTAAATTTAGTAAATGTAAATTTTGGCTGAGGTCAGTTGCTTTCTTTGGCAATATCATCTCTGGTGAAAGATTCATGGTTGATCCCAAAAAGACATAGGCGGTCAAGAATTGGCCTAAACTATTGTCCCTTTACGATATTCAGAATTTCTTGGGCTTAACCGGTTATAATAGACAGTCCGTGGAAGGTTTCTCTTTCATTGCATCGCCCTTGACTACTTTGAATAAAAAGAGTTGAAATTTTAATGGTCTGAGGCTTGTGAGAAGATGTTACAAGAGTTAAAGGATAGACTTACTTCAGCTCTAGTGTTGACTTTTCTAGAAGGTTCCAAGGGTTTTTTGTCTATTATGAAGTTTCAGGAGTTGGTCTTTGTTGTATGCTAATGTAGAATAGTAAATTTGTAGCCTACACTTCTAGGCAACTCAAGGTTCACGAAAATAATTACCCGATCCATGTATTTGAGTTACAACCATGTTATTTGCTTTGATGTTGTAGAGACACTATTTTTATGGCATCCATGTGGATGTATTTATCGATCGCAAGACTTTGCAATATGTGTTCACTCAAAAGGATTTTAATCTTTGACAAAGAAAGTGGCTTGAATTGTTGAAGGATTATGACATGAGTGTGGTATGCCATTCGGGAAAGAAAAATGTGGTTGCCAACATTCTAATGTAGAATGTCCATGAACAATGTTGCCTATATTGAAGATGAGAAGAATGAACTAGTTCGGGATGTTTATAGATTAGCCCATTTGGGTGTTCGTTTAGTTAACTCCGAGGATGGTGGTGTGATTGTTCAGAATGTTCTGATTTATCTCTTGTGACAGAGGTTAAGGCCAAGCAAGATAGTGATCCTACTTTGGTTGAGTTGAAAAAGTCGGTTTTCTGAAAAGATATTGAGGCATTCTCCCAAGGGGGAGATGGTGATTTGAGAGATCAAGTTTGATTATGTGTTCCCGATGTTGATGGTTTGAGAGAAATGATATTGTTTGAGATTCATAGTTTGCGTTATTCTATTTATCTAGGTTCCACCAAGATGTATCGTGATTTGAGGGAAGTGTATTAGTAGAATAGCATGAAGAGGGATATTGTGGAGTTTGTGGCTAAGTGTCTGAATTATCAATAAGTAAAAGTTAATCATCAAAAATTGAGAGGTTTAGCTAAAGACATTAACATTACTACATAGAAGTACGAAACCTTGAATATAGCCTTCATTACATATTTGCCTTGTACTCATATGCAACATAATTCTATTTGGGTGGTTGTTGACCAAATGACTATGTCGGCTTATTTTCGGTAAGACCTTAGAAGCCCCAAAGTTGGAATCAAGAGAAAATCCTCAAATATTTTCCGAGCTTAGAGTTTACGAGTCCCTTTACAACTCATAGTAATCTCTCTGATTCGTAGGGAGGAGCCTAGAGGGAGCTCTCGAACCTATTTTAGAACAAACCATAGGATTGCCCATACGACTTAACAGGACAAGTCATAGGCTTGATAATGACACATAACCTGGAGTTGTAGATAGAGTTCAGAGCCCAGGAAACCTGAAGGTTTTCAGACATGTAGGGTACTTGAAGTCTACGACTCGTAAGGGAGACTACGAGTCTTAACAACTACTCATAACCAAAGATCAGAGACCCTAAAATCAGGGTCTTCTTAGACCTACAGAATGAGTCGAGTTGATGAATCGTAAAAATAATGATAAGTCATAACTACGACTCATTGACTCAACTTCAGAGGCTCCCAAAAATCATAGAAATTGAGGCATGTACTATGAGTCAAGTCTATGAGTTGTAGACTTGATAACGACTCATAGAAGTGGCTCGAAGGTTCAAAATTCAGTTTTAATGAAGGGCTATCTTATCTTTTCCTAATGTTCTGTTTAATGTTTATAGACACTATTATGGGCAAGTTTAAGACTATAACTACCCAAGCATTTGAAATTCCCTCTATTCTAATTCATTTACCTAAATTCTCCTAAGGCAAGATCACAAATCCTCTCAAGCTCTTCTCTAAATTTTAATCTAGGGTTTTAAATTCATCAAAGTTCTTCCTCAATTTTAAGTTGATTTCACCAAGGTATGTGGGAATTGATCCATGGGCTCTTTTCATACAAGGATTCCCAAGGTTTTCTCAAAGTTTTCTTCACTTTTTAATTATCTATTAACCCTAGTTTTGATGAATTGCATTGGGTTGTTTCAATTTCATTTTAGATGTTATCAATGATCATTATAAGCATGTTTCTAAATGAATTTCATTATTGTATGTTTAATTATGCATTCCCATTTATAAAGCTGCTTTCAATTATGATTATGACATTCAATGATGATTTTTCCATAAGTTCAATTATGAGTTCAATGATTTTCAAAAGAAAGTTTTTATAAATGAAGTTGAGATTATGATTTAATGATGAAAGTTATGATGATGATCAATTATTATCCAAGATAGTTATTATGGTGTGATAAGTACAATACTCACACAATCATATTTGAAAATGGTGATAAGGACAATTCTCATCGAAGTTATGGATTCCTATGAATCACTAAGTTAATGAGCTACTCTTATTATGTTTTATAAAAATGGATAGATAGGTAGTTACTATCTATCCCTATAATATTTATGATAATATTTTAAATGAATTCCGTTGGGATGTTAACTAAGCTTCAACAGAACTCGTAGGTGGGGTTCGGTACGGTAACATAGTTAGTTACCCAAGGAAATCTTCGTAGCAACCTAAAGTCTCAAACTACTTGGATCCCTGTAGGTTGCCTTCATGGATTAGCTAGTGGATCTACATACAGATTACAAAATTAAAGTTGTTCTCATGGAGTCTACCTTGGCAAGTAGCCTCTCTCTTCTTGATGTGGAAGTTATATCAGATTCCATGTTATAACTCGCATGGTCTTAAGATGTTGGTTAAAGGTTTTATCCCACATAATTTGAATGTAAGATATAATATTTACTATGATGTTTTGATGCATTGACCATACGTTTTAACATGTTTTCATATGCTTTTAAGTCTTACTCTTGTTTATTATGATTGGTCATGCATCATATGTCATATTGTTCATGTACTATTACTTGTTCATGTATAACTCACATACTTAGTATATTTTATGTACTAACGCATATGTTGCCTACATTGTCTCATAATGTAGGGGTGCACAATAATCATCTTATTCATAGCTAGAGTTCCATAGTTCTCAAGAGTTAGTGAGTCCTTATTCAGCGAGGACATGACATTCCTTTCATATTGCTACATTCCCTTTCTATTATAATTTGGGTGAGCTAGGAGCTTCTCCTAATCCCCCATATAGTCTAGATTAGAGGAATGCTTAAATGATTCAAATTGATATAACTCCATTTTTGACCTATGGTTGGAGCTTACTTTCCTTGAATTCTATGTTGAGTTGATACTTCTTCTTATATTATTATTGTCCTTTTACCTTATGTATGTAATATATGCTAAGATGGCTTGGTTGGATCCTTCAAGTTCCCAATCGCGTGTCACATCTAGGCCCTAGATTTGGGTCATGACATTTTTATTATACCCCATACTCATAAGCTCAGAATGTCTCTTAAACTTCTTAGAAGTTATCATTTGAGCTAGATAATTTACAACACTGTCAAACAACTCTAAGGAGAAGATAATGTGATACCCCATAGTAGGGAAGACTGGAATTAAGGTCATGAGAAGTCGGAAGGAGTTGGAGGCTAAGTGATGAGTCATAGGACTCGACTTACCTATATAAGCTACTAACTTAGAAGTATTTCATACCCAAGCTACTTGAGTATACATCGAGCTTAAATAGTAAGAAATACATAAGCTCTTAAAGTGAGATGATATTATGAACCCACGGAAGAGGCGAAGGGAGGTGTAGCACCTACTTGGAAACAAGTAGGTGATTCACCTACTTGGACCAAGTAGGTGATTCACCTACTTGAGGTAGACCCCACTGCCATGTGACAGCCTAGGGATGGTTGCATGATTGAGGTGGCCCAATGAGGGATTGAAATGTGGCACTCTTAGGGAATTCCACTGGAACCTACTAAGGGAAAGTATATCTACTCCATTTGATGACTAAGTCATCATATTATACTTTTCCAACACTTAGAAAGTGATAAAGAAAGAGAGAAAATGCTAGAGGCAAGAAAAGGAGACATACGAGTTTGAGCAAAAAAAAGGTAAGGCCCAATTTCATTCCTACGGTGATATGGCGGTGTTTAATAAATAAATATTTCTATTTGGGGCAGCGAAGAAGTGACACAAATAGCCCACTACTTTTCAGCAGTTCTGAGGTAAGTTTTAGGCGGATTTTGGCAAGTTTTTGGCCAATTTTGGGTAAGGTAAGGTTTTTCCTTAAAATTTGGAGGTTATGTGGTGGTTATGGAGTGTATTATATGACTTATATGTGGATGGAAGTATAAAAATTTCATAGGGACGCTTGACGTTCGAAACAAACTAAATTGGAGTCTCTATAGTTAAATTATAGTCGAAGAAAGGTGTTGTGCTTATGGTGTGCGGCTGCAGGTGTGTGGCATTGTGTTGCAGGGATATAGCATGGTATAAATAGGGTGTTTTTTCTTCTTGTTTCAGCCACACAGTCCTAAGTTTTGTATAGTTAAAGGTTTTATGAAATAAATATTAAAGACCATATTTTGGTACTGTAGTTTTAAGCGAGTTGTTTGGATTTTGTATTGTGTAGTATTACCATGTTTTATGTGTATATGAGATGCAGGTTGTTGTTGTTGGTTGGCTGTAGTGATTAGGGGTGTAATTGTAAATTCGGGTAGGGCACGTTATAGGAGAGGTGCTGCCCGATTTCCGTTATCTCCTTAACCAACTAAGGAACTAGTCAAGAAGGCGAGCGAGGAAATGAGTTCTATGAATACTCATAGGTAATTAAAGATGCTAGGAAGTCGAGTGTTGATATTCGTGTTTACTTTCATGTTAAATAGGTTCGAAATACAATGGGGCAAATGTGGTTACGAGAGATCCGTAAGAGGTATGTGAAGCTATCTCTTCTTCTCTCTTTACATGTCTTAGACATAAGTGGTTGGTATATGTAGTGTAGGGACAATTACATTCTTAGAACCCCAAGCATGATTCGTACATCTTATTCACTTCTTGATATTAGAACTCCTGCGATAGTTGAGTTATTTTCTTGTAAGCCTTTTTCGTGATGAAAAGTATTATACGTGAAGCCTATTCCTTCCTTCTCTTGAAATGGCTTAATGTAAGTGAAACCATGTGTGATACGAGTTAGAGATGGTTCCCTTTATATGTCCCAGTCAGGACCACATACTCAGCCGAGGACTATGTGAAATTGTACATCAAGGAAATAGTGCGACTTCATAGATTTCCCACATCTATTATTTCGGACAGGGGAGCTCAGTTCACAGCCCACTTTTGGAAGTCATTCCAAGAAGGCTTGGGAACACAAGTAAGACTTAGCACGACATCCTCAGACTGATGGGCAGGCTAAGTGCACTATTCATACGCTAAAGGATATGTTGCGGGCCTGCATAATTGACTTCAAAAGTAGCTGGGATGATCATGTACCACTTATTGAGTTTGCTTATAATAACAGCTATCACTCCAGCATCCATATGTCACCGTATAAGGCTTTATACAACAGGAAGTGCAGGTCACCTATTAGTTGGTTTGATATTCCAAAACGCAACTAATAGGCCCGGACATAGTTCAACAGGCTGTAGAAAAGGTGAAGCTTATTCGGGAGAGGTTATTAGCTGCCTAGAGTCGACAAAAGTCATATGCAGACAATCAATGTCGACCATTGGAATTTCAGGTGGTTGATTGGGTTTTCTTAAAAGTGTCACCCATGAAAGGTGTAATGAGGTTCGGTAAGAAAGGGAAGCTGAGTACGAGATATACTGGACCTTACGAGATCCTTTGCCGAATAGGCAAAGTTGCCTACGAGCTGGACTTGCCAGTGAATCTGGAAGTATTACATCTAGTCTTCCACATATCAATGCTTCGCAAGTGTATTAGTGATCCATCCCGAGTATATCCCGTAGATGATATCTAGGTCACAGAAGAGTTAACTTACCAAGAGCAACCTATCTCCATCCTGGATCAGTAGATTAGAAGATTCTGGAATAAGGACGTAGCTTCTATCAAGGTATTGTGGAGAAATAGGAATCATGAAGAGATGACCTAGGAAGCTGAAAAGGACATGAAACTCAAGTATCCGTACCTATTCCTGATGTCTACAAGTAACCCCTAACTCCTGAAACTCATATATTAATTACTTGGATGAAAGTACGTGTTATTGTAGTAAAAAGGAATCTTTCTATAATCTATATAGAGTCGTAAGGGAAGTCCTTCCTAACATTTAGGGACAAATATTCAAAAGTGGGGAAGAATGTTATACCTCGCACTCATAAGCTCGGAATGTCTCTTAAACTTCTTAGAAGTTATCATGTGAGATGGATAATTTACAATACTATCAAAGAACTCTAAGGAGGGGAGAATGTGATACCCTATAGTAGGGAAAGCTGGAAATAGGGTGACAAGAAGTCGAAAGGAGTTAGATCCAAGTAATGAGTTGTAGGAATCGGCTTACCTACATAAGCTACTAACTTAGAAGTGTTTCATACCCAATCTACTTGAGTACACGTCAAGCTTAAATAATAAGGAATACATAAGCTCTTAAAGTGAGACGAGATTACAAACCCACAAAAGAGGCAAAGGGAGGCGTAGAACCTACTCGGAAATAAGTAGGTGATGCACCTACTTAGACCAAGTAGGTGACACACCTATTTGAGGTGGACCCCACTGCCATGTGGCAGCCTAGGGTTGGTTGCATGATTGAGGTTTCCTAATAAGGGCCTGACACGTGGAACCCGTAGAGGATGCTATGTGGAACCTCCTAAGGGAAAGTATATCTAATCCATTTGATGACTATGTCATCATATTAAACTTTTCCAACACTCAGAAAGTGAGCAAGAAAGAGAGAAAACGTTAGAGGCAAGAAAAGAAGAGCTACAGGTTTTACCAAAAAAAAGGTAAGGCCCAATTTCATTCTATTAATTAATTATTTAAGTATCCTATGGTGATATGGAGGTGTTTAATAACAAAACATCTCTATTTTGGGAAGTGAAGAAGCGACACAAATAGCCCACTACTTTTCAGCACTTCCAAGGCAAGTTTTAGGAGGATTTTGGCAAGTTTTGGGCAAATTTTGGGTAAGGTAAGTTTGGAGGTTATGTGGTGTTTATTGAGTGTATATATGACTTGTATGTGGATGGAAGTCTAAAATTTTCATATGGACGCTTGACGTTCGAAACAAACTAAATTGGAGTCGCTATAGTTAAATTATAGTTGAAGCAAGGTGTTGTGCTTATGGTGTACAGCTGCAAGTGTGTGGCGGTGTGTTTCAAGGCTGTAACATGGTCTAAATGGGGCATGGGTTCTGCTGGTTGTGGCCACACGACCCTCTGTTTCGTATAGTTAAAGGTTTTATGAAATAAAGATTAAAGACCATATTTTGGTACCATAGTTTTAAGCGAGTTGTTTTGGAGTTTGTATTGTGTAGTGTTGCCATGTTTTATGTTTATATGAGCTGAAGGTTGTTTTTTTTTGGTTGGCTGTAGTGATTAGGGGTGTAATTGGAAATTCAAATGGGGCACATTATAGGGGAGGTCCTGCCATATTTCTGTTAACTCCTTCACCAACTAAGGAACTAGTCGAGAAGGCCAGCGAGGTAACGAGTTCTATGAATAATCATAGGTAATTTAACATGCTGGGAAGTCGAGTGTTGATATTCATATTTACTTTCATGTTAAATAGGTTCGAAGGACTACGGTGCAAACGTGGTTAAGAGCGACCTGTAAGAGGTATGTGAAGCTATCTCTTCTTCTATCTTGTCATGTCTTACACATAAGTGGTTGGTATAGGTAGTGTGGGGATAATTATATTCTTATAAACCCGAGCATGATTCATACATCTTATTCACTTCTTGATATTAGAACTCCTGCGATAGTAGGGACCGACGATCTCGTCCATCCTCCCATTTGTGGTTAGAGCTTACGATATTTGTATTAGTGGTGACTCCTCATATTCCGAGCATATGGAATTTTATTTTTATTATGTTATTTTAGTATGTGATTTCACTCTATTATGTTATCATGGGTGATCTAGGAGCTTATCATACACCCCCATTGTGTTAGTAGTGTCATGACCCAACCTATGGCCTAGTCATAACATGAAAATAGAAACCCCAAAGGGATCAAACCAAGCCACTTATTTATATCATATGCATACATAAGGTAAAGTAAAAGCAGAAACATTATAAGAGAGTCTAAGCCATGAATAGTAAATAAAGAATGTCACGTGAAACCATAGACTTTGGGCGGGGTCTAAGACATGCCCTAGCTCACCCTCAAAATATGATATTTGTTCTTTATGGTGAAATACATGGCCTTTCAACTCTCTAAGTTTCGCTGGCCATACGATAAGGAGGAATATAAATAGGTTGGGTATCAGGAAGGAGATCTATGCCAAAGTCAATTTCCCTTTTAGGAGGAATACCAGACAAATCATCGGGAAATACATTGAAAAACTCATTAACTGTAGGGACCGACTCAACAGTAGGAGTTTCATAATCAATGTCCCTAACTTGCACAATATGATAAATGTACCCTTTGGAATCATTTTCAAGGCCTTAATACATGAGATAAATTGACCCTTAACCCACTGAATCATTACCCTTCCATTCAAGAATATGCTCATTAGGAAAGTGAAGTTTTAATTATACGAGTCTTACAACTTATAGATTCATAAGCTGCATGTAACCAATCCATACAAAGAGTGATGTGAAAATCAGTCATGTCAAGTTTAACAAGATCACATGAAGTAACTTTTTGCAAGACCGGCACGGGGATAATTTCTATAAGCTCTCTTGCATAATACAGAATCACCAATGGGAGTATAAACCAAAAAATGTTCTAATAACACTTCGGAGCACACAGCAAATCTCCTAGCAAGGTAAGGAGTAACAAAAGGCAAGTTGTCACCCAGATCAAGCAATACATAAATATTAATGTTAAAGACCCATACCATACCCGTGATGACATTAGGAGTCTCATCCACATCTTGACTAGAATGAAGAACATAGAATTGGTTGTTGCGTTGACCACCCTTAGGTTAAGCTTGGGCGTGTTGTTACACTTGGCCTTCTTAAGAAGGACCTTCTCCACCTTTGTTGGAAACTTAAGGGCACTCGTATATTTTATGGCCTATCATACCACATCCATAATATTCACATGTTCCCATCAAGCATTTCCCTCCATGATACTTTCCACACTTTTCACACTTAGGAAAATAAGTGCTACTAGTATTTACACCTCCTCCTCCTTGAGCTTTTGGGTATGGCACCTTATCCTTATCAAACTTCTTTCCCAAACTTTGGCCTTGTTTAGAGCGGTCACTACTACCACCGATCCTAGCATTGGAGAACTCACCTTCATACTGGTTCCTCTTACAAATCGCTCATCCTCATCTCCTTGTGATTTTCTCCTTCAATTTATTTAGAAATATTCATGAGTCAAGATATCTCCATCTCCTTAACAAGCATAGCGGTACGATATTCTGTAGCAACCAAGTAGGACACCCCGCTATGAATTGACTCATTTGGGCAGGTGGATCGTCAACCAATGAAGGAGCATACTTTAATTACTTAGTAAACTTGAGGGCATTGTCCATCATTCCCATATTGAATTTTCAAAGATTTATGAACTCCAACACTTTAGCCTCACTCAGCTCAAGAGGGGAAAAAACAATCAAGGAAAGCAAGTTTGAAAGCTTCCAATTCAATAGGACCTTCATCCACCCTATACAACATCCATTGAGTATACCAAACTTGAGCAATACCCTTAAGTTGGTTAGCCGCCAACTCAAATCTCTCTTCCGAAGTCACCCCGATGACACTCACTATATTTTAGACCTCATCATGAACTCTTGGGGATCCTCATCAACTTTTGAGAAATGAAACTCTGGAGGGTTCATTCTTGCAAAGTCTATCATTGTTGAGGATGAAGTAGGAATGTTAGGAGAAGTGGCAACCCTTGGTTGGTCACCACTTGGGCTAGCATAGTAATGGCGGTCCGAAACTCTGCATTAGTCACTTATTTGGGTAGGGGACCATTGACTTGAAGAGTCGGGGAAGCTTGGGATTCATTAGCATTGTTTCCCCTTGGCAACAATGGTCTTCTTAGAGTCACTTTTCTGAAAATCGCAAAGAACAATTGTTAGGAAAAGGAAGTCTTACAATACACTCTATCGCATGACATATATCATGAAAGAAATAAGATTTTCTAAAATGTCTTATATCCTCCTATTCATAGATGTGGCGCGCTTCACAAGCATAAATAATACTTTACTTGACGCGGAACCTTAACACCCTACTTGATAAGTTTATCATGACCCGATCTAGGGCCTAGTCATAACACGGCGATCAAAACCCAGAAGGGCTCCAACCAAGCCTCTTATTCATATCATAAGCATACATAAAGTAAACTAACAACAGAAACATTATAAGAGAGTTTAAACCAATAATAGTAAATAAAGAATGTCACATGACAACATAGACACGAAACATTTATTCAACTAGATGCCTCAACTCACGAACATGGGTGGGGGCTAAGAAATGACCCTAGATCACCCTCAAAATGACACATAGCAAAAGTCTTTGAAAATAATAACCAACTCTATAACTAGTCCTCGATAGATGAGGAATCACTATAATCATAAGTCATTCTTCGACATTAGGGTAAAACATAAATACACGATCAGTTGACTTAAAAATCATGAGATCGATTTGAAAACATGCATGATCATATACTTTCTATTATTACATACGCAATTCATAAAGATAATATCATTTGGAAGTATAATTAAAAATACCCATAATTCATATCATGAACCCTAAAGATCAATACAGGGAAAATTCATGAAAATATTTTCGATTCAATACAATAACCATCAATTTATATTAAAATAGACTCATATTCATAATTAACATCATAATTCATGCAATTGGAATAGAGATCATAAAACCATAAGAGTACATTCTTTAATTAATTAAAAAGTAGAGAATTTATTTGTCAAGACCCAACCCTGTAGGCCATGATGGGTACCCGGATTGAACACGCGCATATACCACTGCTAACTATAAGTAGCCCTTTCTCCTATTTGCATCATAAAGAATCAACAAGAACGATAACATATAAGACTTATAGGCACCACTATACACACACATATATACAACCCACACACATGTCCACAGACTTGTAAGAGTAAGAACAGTAATATAAGGCAGGATAGGCCCCCCACCGTACCCATGAACAAATATATATATACATCGAGGGTTAGTACCAAAACTAGGTTCTGGCATAATAGAGCGCTTCTGAACTGCTGAGTGGAACTCCTACGCTGGTGGATCTCCAAAGTGTGTATCTGTACCTGCAGGCATGAATGCAGCCCCCCAAGAAAGGAGGTCAGTACTACATATGTACTAAGTATATAAGCATAAACATCATAAGAAAATTATAGTTGGCATAGGGATGTAGGGGCAAGTATGACATCTAATCATTTACTGCATCTGTAGCTTATAACAGAAAGTCGTACATACTATCATCACGTACTGTACCCAGCCTGTTCGAGGACTTAGTGTAACAACTACATCACTCTGTTATCATAAGCATCTATATACTATTAGTGTTATCTCATATAATAATGCCGAGGAACATACGGCCCGATCCATATACCATATAGTAATGCCGAAGAACGTTCAGCCAGATCCAAATATCATATAATTATGCCGAGGAAAGTTTTTCCCAATCCAGATATTATGTAATAATGCCGAGGAACGTTCGGCCTGATCCATATATTATATAGTAATATCGAAGAACGTTCGGCCTAATCCATATATTATATAGTAATTTTGAGGAACGTTCAGCCCGATATATATACTATATTGTAATGCCGAGGAACATTCGGCCCGATCAATATATTATATATACATACTTATATACAATATAGTAGTGAGTAACCATATTCATTTTAGATTGTATTTGAGAATTGATGGAATATTCAAAATGTGTTATCATTCAAAAACCAAGACAAGAGTCATATCAAGTACCATTTGATTTCCACTATCGATTAGGTCAAAATGGAACTTTTGGAATCATATTCCCGTATCAAGTCATCATCAAATATCTTTTGGGAATCAGGAAGTTGTCTATCCTAGTGGCTTTAAAAAGAGGAACTTCCTTGGAATCGTACACCCTTCATCTATTTGTTTCTTAAAGATCTTGCTAAAAAGAAAGGAAGACTAGCTTTACATAGTTACTACTTCCCAATGTATAGAAAAACTTGAGGAGCAATAGCTCAATTATTGTAAGAGTCCAACATTAGAGGATGAGTAAGAAACACTTAGGAATGGAGTCACCTCCGAGATTGTAGCATCTTTTACGTACATCTAGGACATGCCAAAAAATAGAAAGGATAGACTTTATATACTCTCTACTTTAACTCATGGAGTCATCAGATACATATATCATCATATAATTATGTCGAGACATATCAAAAGGAAAGAAGGGTATCTTTATATACTTATGCCAAAAATATGCCAAAAGAAAGGAGGTCGCTTCACATACCTCTTTAGGGATTAATTGTAACCCAGCTTGCCTCGATATCTCCTTAACCTATTTAACATGAAAGTAATACTAAGATTAATAACCTTTCATTTTCCAATTTCAAACTCTACACCCAAGTATTCATAGGAATCATTCCCTTATCCCTTTCGCTCAACTAGTTTATTACTAGTTCCGAAGTTATCAAAAATTGGGAAGCATCTCCCCTCTAACTTGCCCTATCCAACTGCTAATCTTAGCATCCATATTACCAACAACAAACAGCCACCATATATACAATCAATTCTCTTCAACATTACTCATTTCAACTCCAAACAACTAGCTCAAAACTACGATACCAAAATAGAATTTTTAACCTTTATTCTGTAAAACCTTTAACAATAAGAAAAAGAGGGTTATTTGGATGAAACCAGAAGCACCCACAAAATTTTAAGAATAATTTCCATCCCTGCAACACACAACTAAACCAGCTGCAATCGCAGCACCACAATCACAACACACTACTCGACTTCGATTTAACTATAACGACTTCAATTTAGTTTATTTCTAACGTCAAGCATCCTTATGCAATTTTCCACTTAAAACCTTATTTAAGACATGTAATATACCTCATAACAACATCATAAACTCAAATTTGAAAGGGAAAACCTTACCTTGACTGAAACTCGCCATGACTCGCCAAAATTAACCTCAGAAGTTCTTTTAGCGCGGCTAAAACTTTGTGGCTGCTTGTTAGCCTTTAGATAATTAATTCATGGAAAAAATTGGAAAATATTACCTCTTTTCCCCTCTTGGCTGCCACTATTTTCTCTCTCGCTCTAGGGTTTCTTCTCTTCTTTTTTTCTCTAGAATTTTCTTGAATTTTGGAGATAAGAATGACTTTTTTTGAAAGAATGAGTCATAAAACATACATATATAGGAAACCTTAGGAGGTGACACTTGTCAACCCCTAAGTGTTGACACGTGTCAATCCCTTAGTGGGCCAACACACCACCTCCTCCAACCATGATTTTCCACGTGGTATGTGGGGGGTCCACCCACTTGCTCCAGCTATTTCCATATGGCACTACTAGCTGCTTCCACATGGTACTCTCTCATGCTGTCATGTGTCACCTTATTTTCCCCCTCATGGGTTCGTAATCTCGTCTTACTTACGAACCTATGTAATCCTAGCTACATAAGCTTGGTATGTACTCAAGTAACTTAAGTATGTAAGGTTTCCAAGTTTGTAGCTTACATGAGTAAGTAGAGTCCTACGAATCATTATTTGGTCTCCAACTTCTTCCAAATTCTTACAACCTTATTTCCAATCTTTTGTATTATGGGGTACCTCATTCTCCCTTCTTTAGAGTTATTTGATGGAGTTATAGATTATCCGGCTCATATGGTGACTTCTAAGAAGATTAAGAAGCTTTAAGAAGCTTAAAAGCCTTTCAAGAAACTTAAGAAGCTTAAGAACCTTCCAAGGTACAAAAGTACGGGGTATAACATTGTTGGGCTCCATGGGTGAAAGTCCCTAGATTAATTACCTACATACCTTGATGAGAAGATTAAAGAATTTGAAAAAATTTGAGAGTTTTGATAGAGAGCTTGAGTTAATTTCTTGGAAGTCTTCAATGGAGTCCTTGAGAGCTTTGTAGAGAGAGAAATATTTGAAAAGTTGAATTGTGATTGAAACAATAAAATTAAGGTTTAGGATAGTTTATAGAGTAGAATTAGGTCCTAAAATGTCTAGATTTATTAACTAATGATTTGGTAAAAGTCTAAAGTGGCCTTTACTTAAAAACTAAATTCGGACAAAAAAACTCGCCCAAGTCTGCTACGTGGAGCTACTCCTAGATAGACAATTTTTAGGGAATGAGATTTTGATGAGATTTTGATTCGGGGTAAAATTATACTGAATGGGAATAAGTGGGCGATGTGGAGCTGCCGTGCACCGCACTGTTTTGCACAATTTCTTGAAAAATTTATGTTTTGATATATGTGTCCTAAAAATCCACCGAGACAATTTTTCCGTAGGTTTTGACCCCCTATCAATACTATGGATTAGATTTGCCAAAAAAGATAAGGATAATGTGTTACGTGAGTGGCCTATTCCCTAGCCATTTAAAGAACTTATGAGCATTTTGAGGAATGTTACAAGTAGAGAAATGTTAGTTGTTCATGGAGTCTACGTTGTCGCATCTTTTGTTGTCTTTACTCTTATATTAAGAATTCCTATTGGATCTTTACTTCCTGTTTTATGATTAGCTTGTTTTCTCACTTACCTTACGTATTCTCATGAATTATATGCTAGGAGGCTTAGTTGTAGTCCTTTGGGTTTCGATCGTCATGTTACGCCTAGAGCCTAACTTTGGTCGTGACAGCAAATGTGGTTGCTGATGCTTTTAGTATATTGTTCTTGAATACCATTTCCTATATTGAGGATGAAAAGAAGGATAAAGTTTGTGATGTTTATAAACTAGCTCATTTGGATGTTTTCCTGGTTGATTCGGATTAAGGTGGCGTTGTTGTTCAAAATGTTTCTGAATCATCTCTTGTGGCTGATGTTAATTCAAAAGAAAATACTGATCCTTCTTTGGTTGAGATGAAGAAAGCAGTTGTTGAAAAAGAAATTGCGGCTTTCTCCTAAGGGGGAGATGTGTACTTAGATATCAATGTCGTTTGTATGTTCCTGATAATAATTACTTAATTAGAATGACATTATACGAGGTTCATAGTTTGAAGTATTCTATTCATCCCGATTCCACAAAGATGGATCAAGATTTGAGGAGAGTGTATTGGTAGAATGACATGAAGAAGGATATTGTGGATTTTGTGGCCAAATGTCCTAATCGCCAACAAGTGAAGGTTGAGCTTCAAAAATCTAGAGGTTTAGCTCAAGAAATTGAGATTCCTACTTGGAAGTGGGAAGACTTGAACATGAACTTCATTACATGTTTGCCTTATACGGAAATGGTGCATGATTCGATTTGGGTGATTATTGACTGAATAACTAAGGGGATCATTTTCTTTCCATTAAAACTTCCTATCCAGCTGAGGACTATGATGGACTTTATATTTGATTAAGGTTCATGTGTTTCATTATCTATTATTTTAGAGAAAGGTACCTAGTTCATATCTCAGTTTTGGAGAATCTTTCCAACAGGGTCTTGGTACTCAAGTTAAGCTTAGCATAATTTTTCACCTCAAATAGATGGTCAAGCCGAGTATACCATTCACACCATGGATGTAACGACCTAACCCCTTAAGCCATGATTGGTGCCTGAGCTGGACACTCACGTACACCCCTGCTAACCATAAGTAAACCATGCATAATTTAGAACTTAAGGAAATAAAAGGTTATCCGAAAACTGTCACATGTGCACTTATTAACATATCATGTCTCCGAAGGAGTCACAACTTATCAATAGGTAGCATAGTACATGAGTAGACAAGGCTGTCATGGCACGTGGGGTCATCCCATTATAGACTTATATAGGAGACGACAAGCCCGGCAGTACGAATGGGAATGTCCCAAAACATAAGTCATATGGACACAATCGAACACATATACACACACCTCACACATATATCTACAGACTAATAAGAGTATCAACGGTTTCATATGGAGGGATAGGGCCTCCGTCGTACTCCTGAATAAACGAATATATACATTAAAAGATCAGTATCAAAAAGCTAGGCTCCATCACAATGGAGCACTTCTAAAATCACTGAGTGGAAATCTTAAGCTGGCGGATCCCCAAAACGCATGTCTATACCTGCAGGCATGAAATGCCGCCCCCCTCCCCAAAGATAGAGGATCAGTACGGAATACGTACTGAGTATATAAAGAGTAATAACATTATAGATGACTCATGAAAACAGTCTCAATAATTAAATGCATCTGAGGCCAACATGTGATAATAGCTGCATAACTCTATATAACTGAATTTGACTTTACGGCGTGTAGAAGGCATAGATTATAATATAACTATTAGCACTGTGGAACGTACAACCCGATCATACATAATATAATATTTATCAGGAACGTCCGGCCCAATCCATAAATATAACATGTTAGTGCCGAGGAACGTACGTCCCAATTCATATATAATTTAACAGTGCCGAGGAACATCTGACCCAATCCATAAATATAACATATTAGTGCCGAGGAACGTACAACCCGATTCATATATAATTTAACAGTGCCGAGGAACGTATGGCCCTATACATATATAATATAATATGTTAGTGATGAGGAATGTATGATCCAATCCATATATAATATAATACATATACATATGTAAAACACATAAACATATCAGACATCCCTCGAATATCATCATAAAGTATGTCAAAGAGCCTCAAGAATCATAGTCATATGTCACTATAGTATGAAACATCTTATAGAAGTCCAAATATTAATTATCATAGAGTCCCTAAGAATAGAAATGGGTATATATTGATTATTATCCAACTTAAGAAAACTGGAGGGGGAGGCTCAACCACTTGAGAATTCTAATATCAAGAAGTGAATAAGAATCATGAAGCACACTCAAAGCTCATAAATGGAATTACCCCAAATTTCATATACGTATCATTCCTTACTTATATCTAAGACATGCTAAAAATAAATGAGGGATAACTTTACATACCTATTATAGATCAACTGTTACCAAGCTTGCTTCGTTACCCCTTTAACCTACTTAACAAGAAAGTAACAGTATTATTAATAAACTACCACTATCTAGCTTATGAATGTACAACCAATTACCTATAGGAATCATTCCCTCGTTCACATTTCCCAATTAGCAAAGATATACCAACAACAACTACCACCATCCTTATATAATAAAACTACCTCAATATCATTCAATCTAAGTTCCAAATAGCCCACCCAAAACCACGACATCAAAATACTATTTTTGATCTTTACTTCATAAAATCACAACCACACGAAAAGAAGCATAATGTGGCTGCGAACAGCAGCACTTCTACTCATCCATAACGTTATTTCCAGCCCTTGAACATACACAAATTACCTTCAAATACAATACCACAATAATGACAATACTAATCAAACGTTAATCCAACTAGAACAACTTCAATTTTGTCCATGCACAACGTCAGCAATAACCATGAAATTTTCTTACCTCCACCCCTACCTAATATAAAGTAATCTTTCCATTACAACAACATTAACTCCAATTTTAAAAGAAGAAACCCTACCTTAGCAACTAGGCTTCTCAACTCAGCTGAAGGTTGATGGCTTCACGTTGGACCTTCTGGCTGCCCCTGATGATTAATTTAGTTGTTAATCACCTGCACTTGATTGAAGAATACCTTAGATAATTAATTTATGGATCAAGGTTTGAGGCCTCATGTTGCTGCAACTATAGCCGTGGCACTCTCTTTCTTTCTCTCTAGGGTTCTTAAGGTTGAAGATGAGAAAATGAAACCCTTAGTCATTAGTTTAGACATATATACACCACCTTTGACAGTGACATATGTCATCCCCTAAGGGTGATACGTGTCCAGCTCCTACGCGTCTACCTCATCCATGCGCCGACCCAGTTGCTGCCATGTGTCTTGGTGGGGTCCACCTTAGAAGAGTATCATCTACTCATTCCAAGTAGGTGCATCACCTACTCATTCTAAGTAGGTGCAATACCTACTTACTCTTTTTCATAGGTTCGTAAGCTAGTTTCACCTTAAGAACCCATGTGATCCTTGCTACTTAAGATTGACATGCACTCAAATAGCTTAATTATGTAAGGCATCTAAGTCGGTAGCTTACACAAGTAGGTTGATTTCCATGACTTATTATTTGGCGATCAAGTATGGCTATAGGGTGTTCCTCATAAGATAGTTCCTCTATCACATGAACATCATCCACGGGAATACTCTAGAAGGATTACCAATATATCTGCGAAGCATTGACATATGAAATACTGGTGTACCGCTTCAAAATCCGATGGTAGGTCCAACTCATAGGAAACTTTGCCTATCCTACGAATGAACTAATAAGGACCAATGTATCTCAGGCTAAGATTCCTTTTCTTGCCGAATCTCATTACCCCCTTCATGGGTGACACCTTAAAAAATATCCAATCATCAACTAGAAACTCTAAGTTCTACTTGTCCGTCAGTCTAAGGACCAACTATGAATAGTACGTTCAACTTCTCCGTCAGTCTAAGGGTGAAATGTTGTACTAAGACTCACTTGTGTTCCCAATCCCTTTTGGAATGATCTCCAGAAGTTAGTTGTAAATTGAGATCCTCTGTCTAAGATAATATATGTGGCAACCCCGTGAAGTCTTACTACTTCCTTTATATATAACCTCGCATAGGACTCAACTAAATATGTAGTCCTAACTGGAAGGAAATAGGATGTTTTTGTCAGCCTATCTATAATAACCCATATGGAATCATACTTTTGTAGAGTGAGATGTAAGCCTATAATAAAGTCCATATTAATTGCTTCCCATTTCCAAATCGGGATTTCCATCTCTTTTAATAGTCCGTTAGGCTTCTGATGCTTATTCTTAACCTATTAATAATTTGGGCATTGGGTTACTAACTCAACTACGTCCTTCTTTATGCCATCTCACCAATATAAACATCTGAGGTTATGATACATCTTGGTTAACCCTGGATGAACAGAATAGCGGGCATACTGTGCCTCTCCCATATCACCTATTGCCATTGACCTACAATCTCAGGTACACATATTCTACCCCTATATCTTAGCACTCCATCAGGTGTGATCTCAAATGGAGTCTTTTCCTTTTGAAGAGCTGCATCTCTATATTGTGCTAGGATAGGGTCCTTGTACTTGCATTGCGTTACCTCGTCCATGATAGAGGATTCAGCAACTCCTCAAACAAAAATTCCACCATCATCCGTACCAAGCTACCCATAGATTTATGGCTGAGGGCATCGGCTACAACATTTGCTTTCCCTAGGCGGTATAGAATATCAATAGCATAATCTTTCAGCAATTCTAGCCACCTTTTTTATTGTAAATTCAGTTTTTTCTGCTTAAAGATATATTGGAGACTTTTGTGATCCGTATAGGTATCAACATGTATGCCATATAGATAGTGCCTCCATATTTTCAAAGAATGAATTACTGGTTCTAACTCCAGATCATGAGTAGGATAATTCCTTTCATGCTTCCTGAGTTGCCGGGAGGCATAGGCTATGACTTTACCATGTTGCATCAATATACAACCTAGGACCACACTAAAAGCATCATAATAAATAACGTAGTCATCTGGTCCCTTAGGAAGAGTTAGAACTGGGGTCATGGTCAACTTATGTTTTAGCAACTGAAAGCTTCGTTCACAAACATCGGTCTACTGGAACTTAGCCATCTTCTGAGTAAGCCTTGTTAAAGGTACGAAAATTGAAGTAAAGTTCTCCATGAATCTCTTGTAATATCCTGCTAGACCTAGAAAACTACATACTTCAATAGGTGTTGTAAGTCTCGGCCAAGTCTTTACGGCCTTAATTTTCTGTGTATCTACTCCAATACCATCCGTTCCAATAATATTCCCTAAGACTGTTACCAAAGTCAACCAAAATTCACATTTAGAGAATTTAGCATACAACTTGTGGTATTGGAGCACCCCAAGTACCATTCGCAAATGATTCGTACATTCTACTTCCGATCATGAATAGATAAGAATATCATCAATAAATACAATCATGAACAAGTCTACAAATGACTTGAACACTCGGTTCATTAGATCCATAAACACCACTGGAGCATTAGTCAACCCAAAAAACATTACTTTAAACTCATAATGTCCGTATCGGGTTCTGAACAGAGTCTTTGGAATATCTTCTTCCTTTATCCATACTTGATGATAGTCTGACCGCAGGTCTATCTTTGAGAAACACTTAGCACAGGTTCAAATAAATCATCAATCCTAGGGAGGGAATATCTATCCCTTATTATTACGTTATTCAGCTGCCTATAATCAATACACATTCACAGCAAGCCATCTTTCTTTCTCATGAATAGTACAGGTGCTCCCCAAGGTGACATGCCGAGCTGAATGAATCCCCTTTTTAATAAGTCTTTCAACTGCTCCTTTAAATCATTCAACTCTGTGGGTTCCATTCTGTAGGGAGGGATAAATATGGGCTGAGTATCTGGTAACACATCTATATTAAATTTTATCTCCTGTTCAGGAGAAAGACCTGGGAGTTCATCTAGGAATACATCTGGATATTCATTGACTATTGGCACTGACTGAAGAGTCGGTACCTCTACTTCCAAGTTATGCACACAAACCATATGGTAAATATAACCCTTTCTAACCATCTCTCTTGCCTTGAGGTATGAAATAAATTTTCCCCTCGGCAATGTCATATTCCCCAGCCACTCGGTAATTGGCTCACCTGGGACTTGGAACCAAACTATCTTATTTCTACAATTAGTGTTAGCATAACAAGAAGCTAACTAGTCCATACCCATAATAATGTCGAACTACTTTATATCTAACTCCATCAAATCATCCAAGGTATAACGATTACATACACCCACCAAGCAATTTTTATATATTTACTTTACTATAATAGATTCTCCTATCGTTGTAGCTACCTCAAATGGATCTATTAATTAGGGTTTTATTTCGACTCTACTAGCAACAATAGGAGATATATATTATAAGGTGGATCCTGGATCTATCAATGCATATACATCCCGGGAGAAGATTGATAATATAATTGTAACCATATATGGCTATGCCTCCTAATCCTGTCTGATAGCTAATGCATAGTTGCGATTTAAAGGACCGCTAGAACTAGAAGTTTCACCATGACCTTTACCACGGCCTGCTGATGTATGAACACCCTACCTCATAGGGTGCATAGCCACCGAAGAAGAAAACCAGCAACTGACCTAGTAGGCTGAGTTGCACAAGTTAGGTTACCCCTGAGTGGACACTCTATCATGATATTTTCTTGATGGATGCAAGTGAAACTAACACCTATAACAAGACGATATTCCGCAAAATTTGTCCTACCACAATGAGGACACTAAGGTAATGGTGGCCTCAACTGATGCAAACCCCTATTCATTTATGAACCTGAAACCCTGGAGCTCTGACCAGCTCCTGAATACCCTGTGCTATCGAATCTCCTATCTGTGAACTATAGAGGTATACTCCAGGCTGGCAGGGAAGGATATCTACTATACTGCTAATGCTTCCCACCTCAAAAATCCCCTGAATAACTAGCCGACCTAGCTTTCTTATGCTGGCCTCTATCATAATCTCTATCGGGCTGACGTCCTATATGCCGATCCTCTACCCTTTATGCGTATGCCTGTACTCGAGCAATATCTATACTGGATTGAGAAGCCATGGCCATAGATCTATCAACTAAATAACTATCCAACCCCATCATATAAAGATGCGCTCTATCAGATATATCAACTATAATAGTGGGCGCATGTTTTGCTAATGAGTCAAACTCAGGACTATAATCTCTAATATTTCTACTATTTTGCCTCAATTATAAGAATCTGTCAATGCTGGCTCGCCTCATCTCCGAAGGTAGAAATTGGCCAAGGAAGGCTTCCACAAACGCATCCCACACTGCTAGAGGAGAACCCTCACCCCTCGATAATTCCCAGGACTCATATCAATCAATGACCATGTTACATAACCAATATAAAGACAACTCAACAGACTCAGTCTCAGAGGCCCTCATTATTCTCAATGTACGTTGCATCTATTGAATAAATCTTGTGGGTCATTTGTAGGTCTCGACCCATAAAATAATAAGGGGTTTGGAGGTGGCGTCATAGTAGAGCTTGCCGACTATAGCACAATCCCCGGCATGGACTGGGCATGGGCCCTAGTAACTCTCGGGGTATGACTAGTTTCTCCCGCTACTAACTTGCCCTTCTAGGTAGTTGTCTCTTTCTCTAGAGGCATCACTATAAACCTAATAATCCATTAGGGTGGAATTTTCCTACTAATACTAATCCATTAGGGAGGAATTGTCCTAATAATATAGCTATATCGCATGATTAAAAATAAAAAGAAAAAATAACATCCTAAATATCTTATAGCCTACTATTTATAGATGTGGTGCACAACAGACCGATGAACAAAACTCTACTACATACTGTTTGTAGATATTTCGAGGATGAACTACTATGATACAACTTTTATCACAACCTAACCCCATAAGCTACGACTGGTGTCCGAGTTGGACACTCGCGTACACCCCTACTAACTATAAGTAAACCACGCATAATTTAGAACTTAAGAAAATAGAAGGTTATCCCAAAACTATCACATATGCACTTATTAACATATCTGTCTCCCAAGGAGTCACAATTTATCAATAGGTAACATAGTACATGTGCCGATGAGGCTGTCATGGAACATGGGGTCATACCATTGTAGACATATACATGAGCCGACAAGGCCATCACTACCAATGGGAACGTCTAAAAACATAAGTCATATGGACATAATTGAACACATATACACATACCCACACATATATCTACATACGTCTAAGAGTGTCAATGGTATCATATGGCAGGACAGAACCCCGTCGTACCCCTGAATAAACAAATATATACATTAAAAGATTAGTACCAAAAAGCTAGGCTTCAACACAATGGATAACTTTAATAATCACTGAGTGGAAAACCTAATCTAGTGGATCCCCAAAATACGTGTCTATACCTACAGGCATGAAACACAGCCACCCCTAAGAGAGGGGCTCAGCACGGGATACCTACTGAATATATAAAGCGTAAGAACAATATAGATGACTCATGAAAACAGTCTCAATCATTGAATGCATCTGAGGCCAACATGTGATAATAGCTTCATAACTCTATATAACTGAATTTGACTTTACGACGTATGGAAGGCATAGATTATAGTATAACTGTTAGCGCTATCGAATGTACAACCCAATCCATACAAAATATAATAGTGCCGAGGAATGTATGGCCCGATCCATAAATATAATATATTAGTGCAGAGAAACGTACAACCCGATCCATATATAATATAATAATACCGAGGAACGTACGACCTGATCTATATATAATATTATATATTAGTACCGAGGAATGTACGGCCCGATCCATATATAATATAATACATATACATGCATGTAAAATGTGGAAACATATCATACATCCCTCGAATATCATTATAAGGTATGTCAAAGAGCCTCAAGAATCATAGTCATATGTCACTATAGTATGAAACGTCTTATAGAAGTCCGAACATTAATTAGCATAGAGTCTCTAAGAATATAAATGGGTATATATCAACTATTATCCAACGTACAGAAAACTGGAGCGGGAGGCTCAATCACTTGAAAATTATAATATCAAGAAGTGAATAAGAATAATGAAGCACACTCAAAGCTCATGAATTGAATTACCCCAAATTTCATATACGTATCATTCCTTCCTTATATCTTAGACATGCCCAAGAGAAAGGAGGGATAACTTTACATACCTATTATAGATCAACCATTACCAAGCTTTGTTCCTTACCCCTTCAACCTATTTAACATGAAAGTAACAATATTATTAATAAACTACCACTTTCTAGCTTATGAATCTACAACCAATTACCTATAGGAATCATTCCCTCATTCACACTTCCTGATTAAAACAACCACACCAACAACACCAACCATCATCCATATACAATAAAACTACCTCAATATCAATCAATACAAGTTCCAAACAGCCCACCCAAAACCACGACATCAAAATATGATTTTCTATCATTACTTCGTAAAATCACAACCACACGGAAAGAAGTATAATGTGACGGCGAACAACAACACTTATACTCATCCATGACGATATTTCCAGCCCTTCAACATACATAAATTACCATCAAATACAATACCACAATAGTGGCAACACTAACCAAACTTTAATCCAACTAGAACAACTTCAATTTTGTCCATGCACAACGTCAACAATAACCATGTAATTTTCCTACCTCCAACCCTACCTAATACAAAGTAATTTTTCCATTACAACAACATTAACTCCAATTTTAAAAGAAGAAACCCTACCTTAGCAACTTGGCTTCTCAACTCGGCTGATGATTGATGGCTTCGCGTTCGACCTTCTGGCTTCCCCTAATGATTAATTTATGTTGTTAATCACCTGTATTTGATCGAAGAATACGTTAGATAATTAATTTAAGGATCAAGGTTTGAGGCCTCATCTTGCTGTAACTATGGTAGTGGCACTCTCTTTCTTTCTCTCTAGGGTTCTTAAGGTTGAAGATGAGAAAATAAAACCCTTAGTCATTAGTTTAGACATATATACACCACC